>NC_134877.1:44815975-44845975 GCF_041734735.1 Babylonia areolata
CTCAATCATTAGCATATCCCCTTCATCAACATAACCCATTACTTAACATATCCCCAGTCATCAACATATCCCATCACTCAACATATCCCAATCATCAGCATAACCCTATTCTCAACATACCCCACCATCAACAAAGCCCCATCATCAAATCTCCATCACCCAACATATCCCAATCACTAACATATCCCCGTCATCAGCATATCCCATCGCTTAACATATCCTTATCATCAACATATTACCATCACTTAGCATGTCCCCATCACTCAACATATTCTCATCATTTAACATATCCCCGTCACTTAACATATTTCTATCGCTCAAGATACCCACGTCTTCAACATATCCCTATCACTCAGTATCAGTGGCTCAAGGAGGTGTCACTGCGTTCGGTCAAATCCATATACGCTAAACCACATCTGCCAAGCAGATGCCTGACCAGCAGCGTAACCCAACGCGCTTAGCCAGGCCCCAAGAAAAAAAATATATATATAATAAATAAAATAAAATAACAAAAAAAAACACTCAACAAATGCCCATCATCACCATATCCCCATCACTCAACATATATCCATATCCCCATTACTTAACATATCCCCATTACTCAATACCAACACTCCAACTGTTCACGAATAATTCTGTGTATCCCAATCAGTTTGTGTCCCTCAAACTATGTATGTCCCTGAATTACTTTCACTTTGTATCCATGTATTCGACACCTTTATGTGTTCATGTGTCACCGTATCTTTGTGTATCCATGTCTTACCGTATCTTTGTGTATCCATGTGTCCTACACCTTTGTGGGTTCATTTGTCACCACACCTTTGTGGATTCATTTGCTGCAAATCTTTGTGTATCCATGTGTCACAATATTTTTGTGTATGTATGTCCCCGCCCGTCATGTGGAAGAAAGAAGAAAAGAGGATACAGAAGAAGAACGTGAAGTGTTGTAGTGATAAGTTGCGTGTGTGTGTGTGTGTGTGTGTGTGTGTGTGTGTGTGTGTGTCTGTGTGTGTGTGTGTCTGTGTGTGTGTGTCTGTGTGTGTGTCTGTGTGTCTGTGTCTGTGTGTCTGTGTCTGTGTGTCTGTGTGCGTCTGTGTGAATAAATGTTGTGAGGCTGTTGTTCTTTGTGTGAGTATTCCCTGGGTCGAACATAAGTGACAGATGAAGTTACTGAGTGTGTGTCTTTTTTCTTCTTGTCTGTCGGCTTTCTTTACACATTCATGCACGTCTATTGCGAACGTCATGAAGCTTAATTTTCGCTGTGCAGTGCGGTGTGTTTATCCAGGGGAAAGTGGGTGGGACCACGGTAGAGTGTGGTGGTGGTGGTGGTACACGGTGACAAAATGGAATGACTTTTGTCAGCTGGTTCTTACTTTTGTTTAGACAGTCCGGTGTCATGAAAGCGTGGTAAAGTTACAACTGAAATTATGAAATAAAGTCATTTGACTGTTTCTCCATTTTACATACACATCATGATGTGTATGTGTGTGTGTGTTTGTGTGTCTATCTGAGTGACTGCCTGTCTGTTTGTCTGTCTGCGTGACTGTCTGGATGTGTATGTGTGTGTCTGTGTCTGTTTGTTTCTGTGTGTCTGCGTATTTGTATGGGTGTCTGTGTTTACATGTGTGTATGTGTGTGTATGTGCCTGTGTAAATGTACTTGTGTATATGTATGTGCATGCACGAGCGCTGTTCGTTCGTTCTTTAGTTCAACGTCTTTTCACTGTAAGTGATATTAGACGAGGGTAGGAAAAAAATCGAGTGGGTGGAGGGGAGGGGAATTACTGTGTACGCATGCGAGTAAGTGAAAGTATGTGTGTGTGTGTGTGTGTGTGTGTGTGTGTGTGTGTGTGTGTGTGTGTGTGTGTGTGTGTGTGTGTGTGTGTGTGTGTGTGTGTGTGTGTGTGTGTGTGTGTTACATATAGAAAATGATTGATTTAAGTTTTGTTAAAAAAATAATAAACAAAAAACAACAACAAAAAACATAACAATATAACTATATTTCTAATGAAAAACTAACAACTATAACAGCGAACCAACTGGATTATTTAACAAGGAGTTGAAAAAGTCATACATTAGCAATGGACTGCTGAAGATCGTCAACACTGAAGATGATTTCAGTTCAGGGATGTGAGACTTTAACATATCGCAAGTTGGTATATGTTCGGCTGTTATGTGAGCACCACAGACGCAAGAAACATTACTGACATAGTTTGTCCTAAAATAATTCATTTTCCATCTGCAGATTAGAGAAATGATTTGCCTCTTATGAAAATCATTATGGTAATGTTTTCACATGAAACCATACATTTTCTTTATATTCTTATGTAACTCCGAGTTACCGGTGTGCTTTTCTTCAAACTGAAATTTTGACCATTGGAGTTTTTCTACCATGGTGTAACATTCCTGTAGTAAAAGCGAAATATTTGAATCTAACTCCTTCATGGAGCTTCTAGCTCCTTTTTTAGCCAAAATGTCAACTTTTTCATTGTCAACTGTTTCTGTGTGCATTGTGTGTGTGTGTGTGTGTGTGTGTGTGTGTGTGTGTGTGTGTGTGTGCGTGCGTTAGCGTGGTGTGTATGTACATGCATGCATATGTTTGTTTGTTTGTGTGTGTGTGTGTGTGTGTGTGTGTGTGTGTGTGTGTGTGTGTGTGTGTGTGTGTGTGTGTGTGTGACATAAGACCACAGCCAAATGAGTAGAGATAATGAAAACTTGTATATTCTGCACCAATAATGACATCAGTTATGGCAAAATACCCATACGCACTCACACACATACACACACACATACACACACACACACACACACACACACACACACACACACACACACACACACACACACGCACGCACGCACACACACACACACACACACACACACACACACACACACACACACACACACACCAAGGTTATCAACAGCACCATCTGTCACTGAGACAGAAATAATCACTCACTGGTAAAAATCTTCGTGATCAGTGAAAGCAATAACAACAAGGATGGATGTTATCATCTTATCGTCATCAGCAGCAACAGCATGTACGTCCTCGTTGTCGCCCTATCATCACCGTCATCACCATCACCATCATCATCTTCTTCTTCTTCTTCTTCTTCTTCTTCTTCTTCTTCTTCTTCTTCTTCTTCTTCGTTCGTGGGCTGCAACTACCACGTTCACTCGTCTTGTACACGAGTAGGCTTTTACGTGTATGACCGTTTTTACCCCGCCATGTTGGCAGCCATACTCCGTTTTCGGGGATGTGCATGCTGGGTATGTTCTTGTTTCCATAACCCACCGAACGCTAACATGGATTGCAGGATCTTTAACGTGCGTATTTGATCTTCTGTTTGCGTTACACACGAAAGGGGTAACCTGCACAAGCAGGTCTGCACAAATGTTGACCTGGAAGATAGGAAATATCCCCACCCTTTGCCCACCAGGCGCCGTTACCGATATTCGAACCCAGGACCCTCAGATGGAAAGTCCAGCGCTTTAACCACTCGGCTATTGCATCCGTCTTATCGTCATTTTAATCACCGTTATCTTCGTGGTCCTCGATGCTAAGAACAACAGAGATATCAACATCAGTAACACCTTCTACCCCGCCCCCCTATCCCCTCCCCCTCCCCCTCACTCCTGCCCCCTCTTCCCTTGTCCACAGCCAAGAAAACAAGCGCGTTGAACAGGTTGAGGATGATTGTCATCACCACACCACCGTTCTTTCATCTTCCCTTTTTGGGCGATCAACGTGGGCTCATCTGCTGCAGCTGCTCTGCGTTTTGCCTGCTGGAGGAGCGCTCCTCCTCCTCCTCCTCCTCCTTCTCCTCTTTTTCCTCCTCATGAGACTACACGCCACACAGATCCGTCTTGATTGTGATTTCTTAGAACATTTTGGGGTGAACATCAACTTATGGTATTTGCGATTTCAACATATCCTTTTCAACACAGATTTGTTCATTTCAGTTGACATTCATGAAGAATATCAATGGCTTCGTAGAAGCAAAAAATAAAATTGGGAGAAAAAAAACACACACGAAAATACAATAATTCAAAAAGCAAAACCAACGTCAGACGTGATAGTATTCGTGTCAGCACAGAAAGGGAGTGGTTGTCAGCAGAATCAGCACAGAAAGGGAGTGGTTGTCAGCACAGAAAGGGAGTGGTTGTCAGTAGAATCAGCGCAGAAAGGGAGTGGTTGTCAGCAGAATCAGCGCAGAAAGGGAGTGGTTGTCAGGAGAATCAGCGCAGAAAGGGAGTGGTTGTCAGCAGAATCAGCGCAGAAAGGGAGTGGTTGTCAGCAGAATCAGCGCAGAAAGGGAGTGGTTGTCAGTAGAATCAGCGCAGAAAGGGAGTGGTTGTCAGCAGAATCAGCGCAGAAAGGGAGTGGTTGTCAGCAGAATCAGCACTAACAGGGAGTGTTTGTCAGCAGAATCAGTACTGACAGGGAGTGGTTGTCAGCAGAATCAGCGCAGACAGGGAGTGGTTGTCAGCAGAATCAGCGCAGACAGGGAGTGGTTTTCAGAGCAGTGACAGTCTGACTCCATTTTCACAACATGCCAGCACGTCAGTCAGTGTATTATCATTCGCTGTTTATCATTGTTAGTCTTCTGTTGATCACTGTTAATCACCGCAAGTTTTCTTTCCACAGTCGAACATTGATATCCTTTTATTGCTCATGGATATCCATAATCATTTCCACTTCAATCACAGATGACAAATAAAAGTCGCTTCAATCATGGATATCCACAATCACTGTCACTTCAATCGTGGATATCCACAGTCACTGTCGCTTCATTCATTAACATCAACAATGAGTCACTTCAATCATTGTTGTTCTCTGTCATGCTACGTTTACTTTGTGTACGACTTGTAGTGATCAGTAGTTCTCTGTGTGAACAGCACCAGTGGTCAGTAGTTTATGGATGACTCAGCACCAGCGGTCAAGCAGTTCTCTCTCCGTGAAGGATGACTCAGCGACCTCGCACTTGTTTCTGCCGGACTTAGCAAGAGCTGTTCGAGAGACGGAAGCACGTGCACGTTGGAGTCCCGGTCAGCAGTTCTTTTTCTGTGTGATGACCCAGCGACCTCACACCAGTCACTGCCGGACGTAGCAGGAGCTGTTGGAGAGACGCACGTGCACGTTGGAGTCCCGGTGATAAGCGGTGTTGAGGGCGCGCGCGCTGGGGTCGTGGGGCGCGCGCTTGCAGGGCAAACGGTCGATGCGCAGCAGCTTCTTGAAGGCGGTACGGAAGTCCCTGTTGAAGTAGGCGTAGATGAGGGGGTTGAGGCAGGAGTTGAAGTAGCCCACCCAGAAGAGCAGGCTGCTGACCACGGGGGGATAGGGGCAGGCGGGCCCGCACAGCGTGCTGATGACGTACCACAGGAAGAAGGGGCAGAAGCACAGCACGAAGGCCCCCATGATGATGCCCAGCGTCTTGGCGGCCTTGTGCTCGCGCTTCATGCGCTTCCGGTCCGACCGCTGCTGCCCCTCCCCGTCCCCTTCCCTCTCCCTCTCCCCGTCCCTCTCCCCCTCCAGCATGCCGTTGGTCTGCCCCGCCGCGTGCTGCCCGTTGTCGCAGGAGCGGCGGTAGCGCGCTTCGGAGTGCTGCATGTACATGGCGTTGGTGTGCAGGAACCTCTCCTGCTTGCGGGCCTCCAGGAAGATCCGGGCGTAGACGAAGGCCATGATGGAGCAGGGGATCCAGAAGCTGACGCTGGAGGACACGCAGGCGTACACCTTGTTGACGATGAAGACGCACGACTGCGGGTCCTGCTCCAGAGCCTGGAAGTGCTGCTCCGTGGTGTACAGCTGGGAGTACACGGGGATGTAGGAGATGAGCACGGAAGCCACCCAGGTCACCAGTAGCATCAGCGCCACGCGGGTGCGCGTCATCTTGGTCTGGTACTGCAGCGGGTGGAGGATGGCCAGGTAGCGGTCCATGGCGATGCAGCACAGGTGCAGGATGGAGGCCGTGGAGAAGAGCACGTCGTTGGCGTTGAAGATGTCGCACATGGTCCGGCCGAACACCCAGCGGCCGCTCAGCTCCACGCTGGCGCTGAAGGGCATGACCAGCACGGCCACCAGCAGGTCTGCGAATGCCAGAGACACCAGGAAGAAGTTGGTGATCACCGACCTCAGGCGTTCGAACCTCAGCACGCTGCTGATCACCAGCACGTTGCCCACCACCGCGCCCACCATGATGGCCGTCATGACCACGCCCCTCAGCACCAGCAGGGCGAAGGTCAGGCTGTCGGGGTCAGGGCCGGTCAGCTGGCTGCCGTTGGGTCCTCCCGCCCCGCCCACCGTCACCCCATCCTCCTCCATCCCTCCTCACCCGTCTGGCTGCCGCCGTGTCCGGAGGTCTGTATGTTCCCGGATTGTCTGGGTGTCCGTATGTCAGGATGTCTGGATGTCTTAATATCTGGATGTCCGGATGTCAGGATGTCTGGATGCCTGTATGGAAGGATGTCTTATGTCCATATGTTAGGATGTCTGGATGTCTTAATGTCCGGGTGTCTGGATGTCTTAATGTCCGGATGTCAGGATGTCTTAGTGTCAGGATGTCTGGATGTCTTAATGTCCGTATGTTAGGATGTCTGGATGCCTGTATGGAAGGATGTCTTATGTCCGTATGTCATGATGTCTTAGTGTCCGGATTCAGGATGTCTTGATGTCCGTATGTCAGGATGTCCGGATGTCTGGATGTCAGGATGTCCGTATGTCAGGATGTCTGGATGTCCGACTCCTTACTGACTTCCGGTGCCTCTCTGTGATACAGCCGTCAGTCCCTTCCTCTCCCGTCCCTCTGGCGGTCTGTCTGTTTTCTGTCTGTCTGTATGTCTATCCATGTGTCTGTCTGTTTGTCTGCTGGTTGGTATGTGTGTGTGTGTGTGTGTGTGTGTGTGGCTGTCTGTCGATCTGTCTGGCTGTCTGTCTCTCTATCTGTCTGCTGGTTGTCTTTCTATCTGGCTAGCTGTCTGGCTGGTTGGTTGACAGTTTTATATGTCCATCTCACTGTCTCTCTGTGGATCTGTCCGGCTGTCTGCCTGTGTGTCTATCTCAGTGTCTGCATATCTGTCTATCTGTGTATTTGTCTGTCTGCTGGTTGTCTGTCTGTCTGTCTGACTGTCTGGCTTTCTGTGCTCGATGTTCGATGTTCCACGGCGTCAGGTGCAAGGTGGGTGTCACTCCTCTACCCACTGCCTGCCTCTCCCCGTGTTCTGCGGACAACAACAACAACACACTGCATGAATGGCCACCACTTCCATCTCTCTCACTAACCATAAACTGTGAAATTGCTGCCACATTCATCAGATCAGAAGAAGAAGAAGAAAGAAAGAAGAAGGAGGAGGAGGAAGGAAGGGAGGAAGGAAGGGAGGAATAACGAAAGAAATAAAGAAGAAGATGGAGGAGGAGGAGGATAAGTAAGGAAAGAAGGAAGGAAGGGAGAAAGAAAGAAACAAAGAAGAAGAAAGAAACAAAGAAGAAGAAGGCTATTTTTTGGCGGCCAATCTCAGCTGAGCTCTAGGCGCTAACAAAGGCCAAAATGAAAAGACTGTCACACCATGCATTGAGCTGTATTGTTCATAATCGTCGCATGTACCACAGAGACAAAAGAAGAACAAGAATAAGAACAACAACATGAATAACAACATCAACAACAAACAACAACTACAGCAATAATAACAACAACAAACAACAAATGCAGCAACAACAACAACAACAATGAGGATGTGATTTTTTCTTATTTTTTAATCCATCATTGCGTAGAATCGTTCATCCACGAACTAAAACATACGGGAGTTTATTATATTTAGTTTATGATATTAGTTTATGATATCTTCCCCAGGTAAAGCGTTTATGTATGTTTTAAGCTTTTCCCTTTCAACTGTTCATAATCATCCCTTTCATCTGTTTATTGCTCATCCATTTGTTCTGTGTGGATGAGAAATTTTACTAAATGTCCCGTCACCAACACATACTTGTGATTGTAGACATTTTGTTAAAGTATTAACTTTCACATCTTAATGTTATCATTGAAAAGGTAAAGGAGGGGGTGTTGAAGGGTGAGTTAGGGGGGAGGGAGGACAGGGTATAAAGGATGGTTGAATCACAGGTGGATGTTTAAATTGAATAAAAGTACGTATAATCAATGAAAATTACTGAACGGACTTAAGAAGACGAACAAGAAACGTAACTGATAATGAATGTAAAAAAAATTCAAAGCCATCAACGTTCGCAGTGACTTGTGATGGCAAACTTTCGTGCAGGTAGTGCTTCTGTGTATAACTCATCCCTTTTATCTGTTTATGACTCATCTCTTTGTGATGTGTATGATGCATCGATTCCATCTGTTTACAACTCATCCCTACATCCCTTTAAACTGTCACACAATTGTCCATCAGTACACACATCTATTTAAACTTCCACTACTTCGTCCTTCAATGCACAGATCTCTGAATACTTCCAGATGTTTAATTCTACGTGTCCGTCCTTCAGTCCATACATCTCTGCGCGCACACACACACACACACACACACACACACACACACACACACACACACACACAAGCGCGCGCGCGCGCGCACGCACGCACACATTTGTTGGCCTAAAGGTAAGGCGTCCACCTTGGAAGCGAGAGAATCTGAGCGCACTGGTTCGAATCACACCGGCAGTCGCCCGTATTTTCTCCCCTTTCACTACACCTTGAGTGGTGGTCTGGACGCTAGTTTAGTCATTCGGATGAGACGATAAACAGAGTCCCTCGTGCAGCATGCATTTAGCGCATGTAAAAGAACCCACGGCAACAAAAGGGTTGTCCCTGGCAAACTTCTGAAGAAAAATCCACTTCAAATACCAAAAAAATGGGTGGTGCTGTCAGAGAAGCGAAGCCCTCTCTCTGGGAAGAGCAGCCCGAATTTCACACAGAGAAATCTGTTGTGAGAAAAAGAGTAATACACACGCGCGCGCGCGCGCGCGATCACCAGCGCACATATAAATAAATGAATAGATAAATAAATAAATAAATAAATAAATAAATAAACATTCTAAAATTGTCTATTTGAGCCAGTGTCGCAGCATGAGACTTGAATGAAGATAAACAAATAAACAAATTAAATAAATAAATAAATAAATAAATGAATAAATAAATAAACATTCTAAAATTGTATATTTGAGCCAGTGTCGCAGCATGAGACTTGGCAGTGCTGTGACAGTGGAGAAGAGCATCGAGCATCCAGTCACTGCAGGTCACCAGCGGAACTGTAGGCAGCAGGAGCGGCACAGGACAATGTTATGGCCAAGCGCCAACGGCACGACATGGGCTTGAAACGGATGTCGATATGAACAGCGTCCCAAAGAAGAAAAACAAAACATAGAAATCATCCGAAGCAAAAGCTGCCTCAGAGGTGAAATAAGGAAAGAGATATGCAGCTTGGGGGAAAAGAAACTTGCTGCAACAAGGGGAGAGAAATGATGACAGCCACGCCCCCTGCCCCCTCCCTTGTACCCCATCACCCCCCACATCCCCACCCCCACCCCACCCCCCACGCCCCAATGCCCCGAAACAAACACACCCAGTGGGATCAGATTCCAAATGGCAGCTGGAGCGTTTGAGAGTGGTTAGGGGATGGTGGGAGTGGGGTGAGGGGGAATGAGGGGTGGGGGGTCACACATGAATAATGAATAATGGATCAGCGGCACAACCTGCAGATAGCATTACCCAGAATACATTCAGGGCCATCAGTACAATCAGAAAGCGTCATCAGTACAATCAGTGTCATCAGTGCAATCAGTGTTATCAGTTCATTCCGACACTGTCATTTGGTACAATCAGTGTCTTCAGCACAGTAAGGCAGTGACGACGTCAGTGCAGTCAGACAATGTCTTAATTCCAATCAGACTTACTGACGGCGCCATCACTACAGTCTGACAGTAGTGTAATCAGTACAATCAATCAGACTGACAGTGTCATCAGTTCAATCAGACAGTGACATTTGAACAATTAGACAGGTTGACAGTGTCATCAGTTCAATCAGACAGTGACATCTGAACAATTAGACAGATTGACAGTGTCATCAGTTCTATCAGACAGTGACAGAAGAATTTGACAGGTTGACAGTGTCATCAGTTCAATTAGTGTCATCAGAGCAATGAAACAGGTTGACAGTGACATCAATTCAATCAGACAGTGACAGGAGAACAATTAGACAGATTGACAGTGTCATCAGTTCAATCAGACAGTGTCACCAGAGCAATTGTACAGGTTGAAAATGGACATCAATTCAATCAGACAGTGACAGGAGAACAATTAGACAGATTGACGGTGTCATCAGTTCAATCATTGTCATCAGAACAACTAGACATATTGACAGTGTCATCGGTTCAATCAAGCCTTGTCATCAGAACGATTAGACAGATTGACAGTGTCCTCAGTTCAATCAGACAGTATCATCAGCACAATTAGACAGATAGACAGTGTCATTAGTTCAATCAGCGTCATCAGTGCAATCAGACAATGTATTAGAACGATTAGACAGATTGACAGTGTCCTCAGTTCAATCAGACAGTATCATCAGCACAATTAGACAGATAGACAGTGTCATTAGTTCAATCAGCGTCATCAGTGCAATCAGACAATGTCATTAGAACATCAGACAGATTGACAGTGTCATCGGTTCAGTCAGACAGTGTCATCAGAACAATTAGATAGACAATTTCATCAGTTCAATCGGTGTCATCAGAACAATTAGACAGATTGACAGTCATCGGTTTAATCAGACAGTGTCATCAGAACAATTAGACAGACAGTGACATCGTTCAATCAGTGTCATCAGAACAATTAGACAGATTGACAATCATCAGTTCAATCAGACAGTGTCATCAGTGCAATCAGACAGTGTCGTTGGAGTGATTAGACAGATCGACAGTGTCATCAGTTCAGTTAGACCGTGTCATCAGTGCAGTCAGACAGACTGACAATTTTTTATTGCTATGAGTGCAATCAGACAGATTGACGTAGTAGTTTGTTGGGGGGGGGGTTTGTTGTTGTTGTTGTTTGTTTGTTTTTTTGGTTGGTTTTTTTTTGTTTGTTTGTTTTTGTTTGTTTTTTTTGGTCTGAAGTATCATTTCCCTTTCTGTAACAACATTTTTATTTCCCTTTGTTAGTTATGTTTGTCAGAAATGTCATTTTCCTAAATTTGCTAGGAATGTCATTTTCTTGCGTTTGTTTGCAGTATAATTTCTCTGTCTTTGTTGGCAATGTTATCTCTTGTCTTCATCAGCAATGTGTATGTGTGGTTATAGACATAGAGAGAGACATATACCAGGCACACAATACAGAAAGCAGGAGCCAACAAATCCTCTGGGGACTTCAAACCCCTGAAGTCCCCTGGCGAAAGCGAGAAACTGAATTACTAGGATAACCTTCTGGCTTGTTGGCTCCTGCTTTGGTTTTTTGTATGCCTGGTATGTATCTGTAATGGGTTTGTTTGTGTGTGTGCCTGGTATGCATATATAATTAGAGAGAGAGAGAGAGATATGTGTGTCTGTGTGTGTGTCTGTGTGTTCTGTATTGTCCGTGTGATGTGTGGCTTATCTATCTATCTATCTATCTATATATAAATATATATATATATATATACATGCGTGTGTGTGTGTGTGTGTGTGTGTGTGTGTGCGTGTGTGTGTGTCTCCCAGCCCCCAATCAGAGAGGCCTCGAGTCCTGCGGGCTATCGGCATGGCGGAGAAAGTCACGTGCCGACTTCATGGAGCTGCACGCAGCACGTGTCAGCACGTCTTGCGCGTGACGTTGACACCTTCAGCCTTCATCACATGGCTCTGTTCGGAGACACTCCGACTGATCAAAGTGACCGAACCCAAAGTTTCCGAACTGTACAGTGCCACCGCCCCACCCCACCCCCCCCACACACACACACACACTCCCCACCCCACCCCCCACCCCCCAATCCCATTGCCGTCTACAGAAATCAGCTCGTTAATTTTTTTTTTTTTAAGAGAGAGACTAAGAGAGAGAGAGAGAGAGAGATCCCGCTGACATTGGCTTCGCTTTCTGGACAAACCTTTTACAGTTTGTAAATGTCGGACATGTGAACACGACTAATCAGAGTGTCACCGAACTTATTAACGGTGAGGACCCCGTTCCACAGCCACTCCTCTGGATGTCTGTCCGGTGAATAATTATAAAGAACTAGATCTGCCTCATGTGCTTATGAACTCCGATCTTCTACACTGTTCCTCGCTCTTTGCCATCCACTCTGTTTCCATCTCCCCACAGTCGTAGAGTCCCTCAACATTCGAACAGTCACACAGTCCCTGCAGTCACACAATCCAAAGTCACATAGTCCTCACAGTCAGACATTCATATAGCCCACAGTCACAGCCTACACAGCCACACAGTTACACTGTAGCACAGTCCACAATCACACAGTCTCAGAGTCCATAGACACACAGTCCACAATCACACAGTCTCAGAGTCCATAGACACACAGTCCACAATCACACAGTCTCAGAGTCCATAGACACACAGTCGTACCGTCCACACCCACACAGTCCACAATTACACAGTGCCCTCAGTCACAGTCATTCAGTGCTCACAGTCTCACGGTCCACAGTCAAACAGTTACATAGTTCACATTCACACAGTTCCACATTCACACAGTACCCACAGTCACATAGTTCACAGTCACACATTTCCACAGTCACGCAGTCACACATTGCTCACAGTCACACAGTCACACTTTGCCCACGGCCACACAGTCTACATATAGGTACAGTTACACAGCCAACAGTCACACAGTGTCCACAGTCACAGTCACACAGTGTCCACAGTCACACAGTCACATAGTGTCCACAGTCACACAGTGTCCATAGTCACACAGTCACATAGTGTCCACAGTCACACAGTGTCCACAGTCACACAGTCACATAGTGTCCACAGTCACACAGTGTCCACAGTCACAGTCACACAGTGTCCACAGTCACACAGTGTCCACAGTCACAGTCACACAGTGTCCACAGTCACACAGTATCCACAGTCACACAGTGTCCACAGTCACACAGTGTCCACAGTCACAGTCACACAGTGTCCACAGTCACACAGTATCCACAGTCACACAGTGTCCACAGTCACACAGTATCCACAGTCACACAGTGTCCACAGTCACACAGTATCCACAGTCACACAGTCACACAGCCCACAGTCACACAGTGTCCGCAGTCACACAGTGTCCACAGTCACAGTCACACAGTGTCCACAGTCACACAGTGTCCACAGTCACAGTCACACAGTGTCCACAGTCACACAGTGTCCACAGTCACACAGTGTCCACAGTCACACAGTGTCCACAGTCACACAGTATCCACAGTCACACAGCCCACAGTCACACAGTGTCCGCAGTCACACAACCCACAGTCACACAGTGTCTACATTCACACAGTCACACAGTGTCCACAGTCACACAGTGTCCACAGTCACACAGTCCACAGTCACACAGTGTCCACAGTCACACAGTCCACAATCACTCAGTCACACAGTCCACAGTCACACAGTCACACAGTCCACAGTCACACAGTGTCCACAGTCACACAGTGTCCACAGTCACACAGTCACACAGTCCACAGTCACACAGTGTCCACAGTCACACAGTCACACAGTGTCCACAGTCACACAGTCCACAGTCACACAGTGTCCACAGTCACACAGTGTCCACAGTCACACAGTCCACAGTCACACAGTCACACAGTCCACAGTCACACAGTCCACAGTCACACAGTGTCCAGTCACACAGTCGCATAGCGTTCACAGTCACACAGTCCATAGTCACATGCTGCAACTGCAACTGCATCGAAGTCAGTTGTCCTGCTCAAGCATGCAGCAATTTACGAGTGTCTGCTTCCTCATTTGTACATAGCTCTATTCCTCTCGTACCAGCGTTTTCTCTGCACTTGTATATATGGACTTCTGCTATATCTGTCTGTGCAATGAACTTGAAGAGTGTACAGCTAGTTCTGAGCGGAATGCCGTTGCTGTCAGCAATATCAAGAGAAATGCAATTCAGTACACTGCTTGCAAACAAAACTGAAAATGAATTAACAGAGTGACGCTGAAAAATGCACAGGGAGAAACAGAGACAGATCTTTCACCATGTTAAACCATTTCCCAGAAAACTGAAAACTGGATATGATATTACATGCAATATTTCAAAGGCTCTGAGGTGTGGAGAACTTCCATTGTAATTCCTGTATTAAAACAGGGTAAACCTCGAACAGAAGTTTCGAGTTATATACCAGTTTTACTTATCTCCCACGTTAGGAAAGTCATGGAGAAAATTGTAAACATTAGAATGTACATTACTGTGACAAAAATAACATAATAATTCGTCAGCTCAAACTGAATATCGGAAAGGAAGATCTACAACTGATCCGTCACACTACACACACACACACACACACACACACACACACACACACACACACACACACACACACACATATATATATATATATATATAACAATTTTTCATTCGAAAAAGTATTCTTTCGTCATTCTTCGATCTTACTGAAGCTTATGATCGAGTGTGGCATAGCAGAATGTTATATAAGCTGAAACAGACTGGTCTGTCTGGTCATGTTTATGACCATGTGAAATCCTTTTTAAGTGAAAGATATATCGTGGCCAACGTGGGAGTAACTTTTCAAACCAGTGGCCTATAAATATGGGAATCCCGTAGGGTTCCATTATTTCTCAATGTGTTCAGCATTGTGCTTTTTGATTTACACACGTTTTTGATCATCTATTAAGCTGGCACAATGTGCTGATGACATCGCTATATGGATGCAGACATCCTTAAGGAAAAGGACAAGCCTGCGTTACATCAACTGTGTACAGAAACTTCTTCGGGATGAACTTGATAGATTGAATAATTATATGCACTCGAATGGTTTTGAATTTTCTGTGAAAAAAAACCGCACTTGATTCTCTTTAATAATGGTCAATCTGAGGGTCCCGGGTTCGAATCACGGTGACGGCGCCTGGTGGGTAAAGGGTGGAGATTTTTACGATCTCCCAGGTCAACATATGTGCAGACCTGCTAGTGCCTGAACCCCCTTCGTGTGTATATGCAAGCAGTTATAATCCCAGCAAACTAGCACTTTTTTTCGGGGGGGGGGGGGGGGGGGGGGGGGGGGGGGGGGGGGGGGGGGAATCGGGGGCGAGGGGGGGGGGGCAAGGGGGTGGAGGACGTGAAATATTTTTCAAACCAGAAATATAATTTCTTGGGATGGGGATCGGGGGTGAGGGGAGGGGGGCAAGGAGGGGGAGGACGTCAAATATTTTTCAAGCCAGAAATATAATTTCTTGGGATCCTACTTACTTAAAACAAAACTGGATGAAACAAATTGATTCAATTGTGACTAAAGCAGTTAACGGTTTAAATTTCTTGAAAATTTAAGTGACTCTCCTTAGGGATAGAACTTTAAAATTCTGTTACATTCAGCGACCGCTTTCATAAGGTCAAGATTGACCTACGGTCAAAAAATCTTCTTTTGCGCTCCGGTGACTTTTTCTAAAGAAGTTCCGATTCATTGACAGTAAGCTGTGAAACTGGCTTTAGGGGTACATGTGCATAATAAAACTTCCGAAGCCAAAAAGCTTGTGGGTATTTTACCACTCGATGAAATCAGAAAATCTAGTTGTGCTAAAAATACAAAAACAAAAAACAAAGTTGTGCTAAATACATAGTGAGATGTACAGCTGAGGGGGAATTGAGGAATTAAACATTAGGTCTTTTATTGATTTTCCAAAACCATACACATAATAATTTAAATCTACAAACCATTCGTACATATGTGTCAGATATTCTTGATTCCTTAGACATTGATTTACATGATATGGCACCTCGTGAACTGGTGCCGCCTCTCCCTCCCTGAGTATTAATAAAAACAAACGTCAACATCTGTGCTTCTGACACAACAAAAGGAGAATGTCCACATATAAAAGCAGCATATGTCAGAACTGAATAATAAAAAAAAATTGATAATCATTTATAAATTTACACTGATGGCTCGGTTCTGGATTATAGCAGTGCTGGATCTGCATTTCTAATTCCTAGAATCCTATCATTGAGGTAAGGGTCATTCAGTTTTCACAACTGAGTTGGTCTTGAATCGTATTGTTCAAATACCAATAATGATCAGTAATATCCTTTTTTCATGTTGATTCTCAATCAGTTTTAAAAAGTTTGCTCCTTCTTTGAGAATAAACAGGGAGAAGTCTCTGTTGTTTGAAATTAAGTATTCATTACACTTCCTTTTATGAAAGGTGCAAATGTTGATTTTTATCGGATGCCATCCCATACTGGATTCCATTATAACAACCAAGCAGACAGAGCAGCAAAAAGGGGAGCAAAGAACTATACAGACTGCATAAAAAAAATATATTGCCCACTATCATACAAGGAAATAAGTAATATACTAGAAAGAGACTTTTATAAGTGCTTTCATTCGATTCTAAAACCTCGTCAGTGGACTCTCTCAGACTTTGGTCCGATTCGCAGACCAATTCTAAGCTTGATTTTCAGACTATAACCTAATTCATTACGGACAAAATATTGCTCTGTTGAAGTGCATATGCTTCAGTAAGCTTTTTTTGCCTTTTCTTTTTACTGTGATTTAATGAAACATTACCTGCACGAAAGTGTATCATCACAAGAAACTGAGAACGTTGATGTTTTTGACTTTTTGCATTTATTATCAGTTGTTTCGCTTGTTAGATTTACGACTTCTCTTTCACGAAGTCCATTAAGTAATCTTCTGTAATTGTATTTTGATTTGTATTTCAAATTCCACCTTCCATATACCCGGTTTCCCTCAATCACCATTCATCTCTCTCCCCCTCCTCTCCAAAACGATAATACTCAAATTCTTATAATACTCAAAAATTCTTATCTTAATTATAATCAGTGTGCAATCTAGTATGTCATGCTCACAATCATATTCAAAATAATGTTCATTTTATTTCATTCTTTTTTATTATTATTAATCTATTTATTTATTTATTCATTTATTTTTAAATATTGCATGCAATGTGTGTAATGAAAGTACGAAACAATGTATGTGATATTTTTACATCTGTGTCTTCGTTTTAATCCTGGTAACTGTTGTTGTTGTTGTTGTTTTTACAGTGATGGTCTCCATGCTGTTTACTTGTCTACGTTGTGATAATGCACCTGACCAAATTTCTCTAATTGGAGATAATAAAGTTATTATCTTATCTTATCTTATCTTATTTTAAATGTGAAAACCAATACTCTAACAAAATGTGTACAATCACAGTATGTGTAACGGGACACACAAGTTCCTCCTCCTCCTAGATTAAAAAAAACACAAAAAAACACACAAAAAAACCCACACATTTCGACAGTAAGCGAATCCCATACATATTATTGTGCATTGGGCTATCAAACTAAGCCAGTGACGATATTCACACGAATTAACCATTCGGATTCCAAAAATTCATTCTAAAGATGAGCATTAGATGAGTATGGCAATGTCTGCCTGATTTTATTATCGGATTCATTATCCAATGTGAAAATAGTGAAATAATGGAACAGGTTAGATCTGAACAAACCAGACCAAACTCACGCTGTACCGACCAGATCCCAAACTACTTGGTAATGTAGAGATCATTGACGTTTATCTACACAAGCTGTACAGTCACCATTCTCTAAATGAATTTGGACATTCAAACGTATGCACACGTCTGCGTAGGTGTGTACGAGCGCGCGCGCGCACACACACACACACACACACACACACACACACACACACACACACACACACACACACACACACACACACACACACACACACACACACACACACACACACACACACACACACACACACACTTTCTATGAAAATTTCCTTCCTCCCAACCCTGACATACATTGTCCATGTTTTTTCTTCCACAAAAAAAGGTTTTTCTTTTTCCTTTCGTCTTTTTCTTTTTACGTCCTGCCCTCATAAGACGGGAACATTTCACAAACACGAAATAAAAAAAGAAAAGAAAAGAAAAGAACACAGAGAGAGGGTTACAAAGCGAGTGAAAGAAAGAAAGAGACAGAGAGAGGGGGAGAGAGAAGAGACAGATAGAGAGAGAGAGCGATAGAGAGAGAAGAGACAGACGGGGAGAGGGAGAGAGAGACGGGGAGAGAGGGAGAGAGAAGAGACAGAGAGACTGGGAGAGACAGAGAGAGAGACGGGGAGAGAGGGAGAGAGAAGAGACAGAGAGACTGGGAGAGACAGAGAGAGAGAGACAGAGAGACGGAGAGACAGAGAAAGAGAGAGAGAGACGGGGAGAGAGGGAGAGAGAAGAGACAGAGAGACTGGGAGAGACACAGAGAGAGACAGAGAGAGAGAAGAGACAGAGAGCTGGGGAGAGACACACAGAGAGAGAAGAGACAGAGAGACGGGGAGAGACACAGAGAGAGACGGGGAGAGAGGGAGAGAGAAGAGACAGAGAGACTGGGAGAGACAGAGAGAGAGAGGAGAGACAGAGAGACGGGGAGAGAGAAGAGACAGAGAGACGGGGAGAGAGAAGAGACAGAGAGACGGGGAGAGAGAAGACACAGAGAGAGAGAGAGAAGAGACAGAGAGACGGGGAGAGACACACAGAGAGAGAGAAGAGAGACAGAGAGACTGGGAGAGATACAGAGAGAGAAAGAAGAGACAGAGAGACGGGGAGAGAGAAGAGAGACTGGGAGAGACAGAGAGAGAGAAGAGGAACAGAGAGACTGGGAGAGACACAGAGAGAGAGAGAGACGGGGAGAGAGGGAGAGAGAAGAGACAGAGAGACTGGGAGAGAGAGAGAGAGAGAGAAGAGACAGACGGGGAGAGGGAGAGAGAGACGGGGAGAGAGGGAGAGAGAAGAGACAGAGAGACGGGGAGAGACACAGAGAGAGAGAGAAGAGAGACAGAGAGACGGGGAGAGAGGGAGAGAGAAGAGACAGAGAGACTGGGAGAGAGGGAGAGAGAAGAGACAGAGAGACGGGGAGAGACACAGAGAGAGAGAGAGAAGAGACAGAGAGACGGGGAGAGACAGACAGAGACAGAGACAAAGAAAAGAAACAGAGAGACAGGGAGAAACGGGGAGAGAGAGAGATACAGACAGACAGAGAGACAGAGAGAAAGAGAAGAGACAGAGAGACGGGCAGAGACGGATAGAGAGTGGGAGAGAGAGACAGAGACAGAGAGAAAGAGAAGACAGAGAGAGAGAAAAGAGACAGAGAGACGGGGAGAGAGAGACAGACAGACAGACAGAGACAGAGACAAAGAAAAGAAACAGAGAGACGGGGAGAGAGAGAGATACAGAGAGACAGAGAGAAGAGACAGAGAGACGGGCAGAGACGGAGAGGGAGTGAGAGACAGAGAGAAGGAGAAGACAGAGAGACGGGGAGAGAGAGAGAGAAGACACAGAGAGACAGGGAGAGAAAGAACGATAGAGAAGAGAGAGAGATAGGGGAGAAAGAGAAGACAAGACAAGACAAGCTCGTTATTAATGAGGGTTAGACATAAGCCAATGTGGCTTTCTACAAGCTGCCCTTTCCCCCTCCAGGGGACAAAAAAAATGGCAGGGAAAGATGATTTAGATACAAAAAAAAAGTAGAAATCCTTGTTTACGCTCTTCCTTCCAGAAATATAAAAGGAAACGTGAAAGCGAAGGTGGAAAGACATTTGAGCACTGCATGGGTGAGACAGAAAGAGAGGGGGGTGTGTGTGAAAAAGAGAGTGAGTGTGTGTATGAGACAGAAAAGAGAGGGAGGGGGTGAAACAGAAGAAGAGTAAGAGAGTGAATGAGATAGTGTGAGAGAGAAAGAGAGAGAGGGTGGGTGATCAATCAGAGGCGGAGACAGAAAGGACACAGACAGTAAGACAAAGACAGACACAGAGAGAGACAGAAACACAGACACGCATAGAGGGAGACAGAGACGCAGAGATGGAGACAGAGACAGAAACACAGAGACGGAGACAGAAACACAGAGACGCACACAGAGAAACAGCGGCACAGAGATACAGAAAGACAGAGACAAAGGTACAGAGACGCAGAGACAGACAACAGACAGAGGCAAACACAGAAACACACAGAGAGAGTCACAGAGACGCAGAGATATAGAGACGAAAAGATATATATATATATATACAGATACGCAAAGAAAGAGGCAGAGACGCAGATACGCACAGAGACAGACAGAGACCCATAGACGCAAAGAGAGAGACATGGACACGGATATATAGAGAGGGAGATAGACAGACAGAGACAGAAACACAGAGACACGGAGAGACAATCACAGAGAAACACAGAGAGAGACGCAAAGAGAGATACAGACACAGAGACGCAAAGAGAGATACAGAGACGCACACACAAACTCATAGACGCAAAGAGAGAGACACAGACACGTAGAGGTACAGAGAGACAGGATCACAGACAATGAATGAATAAATGAATTTGCTTTAATGAGGGAAGTGGAATAAGCAAGGGCATGCTTTTTTTTCATCCAGCCCTCAGGGCAAAGAAAATCAACAAGCAAACAAACAAACAAGCAAATAATAATAATAATAATAATAATATATAAAACATAAAAATAACACCCCCTGCCCTCAAAACACACACACACACACACACACACAACACAAAAAACACACACACACACAAAACAAAAAACAAAAAAACCACCTGCCCCCCCCCCCCCCCCCCCCACCCCCACCCCCGCCTCCCCAAAAAAACCAAACAAACAAAAACAAAAAACACACACACAACAAACCACAAAAAAACCACCATTGAAGCCATCATCACCACTACAACTACCACTACTACCACTATTACCATTACCACTACTACTGCTAAGTAGATAAAAAAAAATTAAAAAAATTAATCAATCAATCAATCAAAGACGCAGATAAAAAGACAGAGACGCAGAGAGAGAGAGAGGGGGGGGGGGGAATCACAGAGACGCTGACAGACAGACAGACGGACACAGAGATACAGAGATGCACAATGTCAAACACGGAAACAAAGTTATTAACTGAAGAAATGGAGACACACAGTTCATCAGGACGTCATTCGTCTTTTCCACATTCGGTTTGTTCACCTGCGATCAGATATCACATATTTCGTGAACAATGTTTACTTAGGACACTTGAGCTACCACGTGCTTTAGAGCCACTGGTGACAATTTCCATCCTGACCTTCCAGAAGAGAAAGGTGTGGTTCAAAAAGTTCTGTTTGTGGCTCTGATACATTTCTATGACCATGTCTTCTACAAATTTGACGGGAACTTCTTACTTTCTTAGCTCGTACTTTTCCTGACATTATCTTATGCATCAATATACGTTCAGTTTTTATATTAGGGGGAAATGTCAAGAGATTTATAATCTTCGGCTGTTCGAGTTTATGGGGTTGTTTGATTGGTTGGTTGGTTGGTTTTTGTTTTTTGTTGTTGGTTTTTATCGACAGGTTACAGAAACGAACCAATTTTTTTTTTTCAACAAGGGAACTCTAAAGGTATTTTGAGGCTGTCGTTCGAAGTGGAATTCTACAAGGAAGTATACTAGGATCAATACTATTAATTATATTTTATTAAGGACCTTCCAGACTGTGGAATCATCCTTTTTTTGCGGATGATACCAAAATCAGTGATACGGCATGCAGCAGTACAGATTTAAAGCAGGGTCTGAACAAACGTAACAGTACAGATCTTCAACAGGACCTGAACAAATTCCAAGCTAGGGCAGAGAATCACTATCTTGATATTGATATATGTAATGTATGTTGGTAGAAAAAAAAAGTATATCAATGCTATGCCCGTTAATAATGCGACAAGAACAGTGAGACCCTGTGAAAATGTAGAAGATCTCGAAGTTTCTTTTGGTATGATTTGTTCATTTGACACGCACATTCAGATTTCTTTTTTTAAGAACTTTTTTTCTTTTCTGTTTGAATAATTAAAAGAACATTTACATGTCAGGGCCAATATGTCTTTGTTGAATTATACAAAACTCTAGCAGGACCATACTTGGAGTATGGTAACACTGTGTGTGTGCCCTTACCCCAAATGCCAAATTATTGCAATGGGAAATGTGCAAAGAATAGCTATAAAAACTGTGCAAGAAAGTTCTCACATAAAAAAAATGATGACCGACAATCATACTTAAATTTGTTTTCTTTTAATTAAAGGAAGAAGAGAACGTGGTGATCTCATTGAAACATGTAAACTGTTCAATGGTCATGCTGATGTGTCTTGGGAATAGTTTGTTCACCTCAGTATAGTTCTCATAAGAAATTTTGATAAAAATTACTTTTGTTCATCGTTCAAATACTCACAGAAGAAAACATTGTTTCAGTAACACAGTTACCAACATATGGAATCAATTCTTGCCTCAGATAAAGCAAATGCCATATATATATATGTATATATATATATATACAAGATTTAACTGGACAATGCCTAACAATTCCTAACCATTTTCGAGAAGCTTCGACGAGTAATAACTTGACCAAATCCTAAGAAGCTGTTGTAAGGTGAGAAAAACACAGAGAGGGACTGTTAAAAATGTTTTTGTCCTAATTCTACTAAAATTGCTGCTGCTGCTGCTGCTATTACCACTGCTACTACTACTACTACTACTACTACTACTACTACTACTACTGCTGCTGCTGCTGCTGCTGCTGCTGCTGCTGTTGCTACGACTACTACTACCACTACTTTAAATGCTGCGGCTGCTGCTGCTATTATTTCATTTTTTAATCCCCAGGACAAAATCAAAAGGTCGTGCACGTCGGATAGCCTACTGGAGACAAATATTACAACAGGAAATTGTCTGTTACGTAAAAAAAAGAAGAAAAAAAAGAAAAGAAAAGTAGACAGATTGCACAAACAATATTTCATAAGAAGGGTACATTTCAGTCGCAATGTTTTCTTATTCATTCGCCTTGTCCCGTTGAAATAATATACTAGTTTATTTATTCATTTATTTATTGATCTATTTATTCAGCTGTTTATTTATTCATCTATTTATTCATTTATTTCTCTCTTGCTATTTATGCATCTTTCTGTCGACCTGTTTGTTTATTCATTCTGTTGCTGTTCATCACACACACACACACACACACACACACACACACACAGGTTGCAGCCAGTCGCTTAGCAGCTCCCATATCAGCTGTTTTGTCACGGCATGTCCACACAGACAGCAATGCGCTGGCCTATTCCAGTGAACAAACAGTGAACAAACAGTAGCACAGGGAGACCAGACAGTCAACCTTGGGGGGGTGCGTGGGGGGGTGGAGCACAGACCTAGCTGTACAGCTATCATGTCTTTGTGCGGGAGCCACCCTCTCTTCCCCCTGCTCCCACTTCGTCACAGACACTGTACATACCCCCCCCCCTCCCAACCCCCAATCTCCAACCCCACACACAGTCACGATTGATCAGAGACATGTCCCTGCAAACGGATGTCCCGTGGTCTGTTGTGATTGTCACCCAGCAATGTGTGCTGAGACCAGAGCATGGTCACCACAGGGATATCACTCACACCGGCCCGCTATTGTTCACGAAAAGGCAACCTTTGTAAAACACACAAGGTGATGGACCAAGATATCATTTTATGTTTGGATCACTTCGTTTAAATGCAATGAACTGGTTTCTGTTTAAAATGCAATGCCATGAACCGGTTTCTGTTTAAAATGCAATGAAATGGTTTCTGATTGAAATGCTATGCGATAAAAAGGTTTCAGTACAAACTGTAACAAACCAGTTTCTGTTCAAACAGGATGCTGACCTTCAGAAAACATACGGAAAATGCTGTTCTCAAATGCAAAAAAGGCCTTTCAGTCTTAAAGGCAATGGCAACCAAAGGTATTGAACAACGCCACCTCTTCCTGCTATACCAATCACTCGTCCTCAGTGTGATCGACTACGGACTTGGGCTAACAACACCGTCTCAAAGCAACCTCCTAAAATTAGAAAGAGTACAAAATGAAGCTATGAGGCTGATCCTTGGAACAACAAAAGACACGCCCACAGAAACCATGCGATACCTGCTTGACCTTCCTTCAGTGCAGGCCAGAAACAAGTTAGAACAGGTCAAGACCTACTTCAAAGCATTAGAAAACCCTCAAAACCCACTGAATGACGCAGTCAAAGCACCAAAAGGCAGCCGTCTAGGACGAGGAAGATCATGGATGGGGCAAGCAGAAGACACAATCCAGCTAGTATGCCGACTACAAGACCTGAAAGAAACAAAAGAATGGGAGAAAAACCCCGAAAACCTCAGCCATCTATTCAACACAGCCATTTCACCCACTCTAGGAAGACATTGTCGGGAATGGCCAGAGGGCAAAACTGATGCGGAAGTGAAGCTACTCATAGAAGAAAACAGTAAAGAAGAGGACATCATCATATACACAGATGGCTCAGTCACCAAAGACCAATCCGGTTGGGGATTCACTGCGAAACAAAATGGAAAAACAGTTAGGGAAGAGAATGCTGCCTACAAAGTCACAACCTCCAGCCTAACGATGGAAGTTGAAGCTGTGACACATGCCCTCCAGTGGCTATCGTCCATCCATACGCCCGGAAACCAACATGCCATGATTCTAACAGACTCAATGAACCTCATACAGAAAATTGGAAACGGAATGGGAAGCCCAGAGTGGCATAAGGCAATGCGCAACTTTCAGATAAAAAAACTCACATGGTCATACTGCCCGGGACATGCAGGAGTTAAGGGAAATGAGCGAGCTGACAGACTTGCTGGTAACGCAACACCAACGAGCGGCCTACATCTAGGAAAATCGGAAATCCTCAGAAAAGTCAAAGAATATCAAAAAGAACAGGTACAAGGCCATCACACCATCGATCGCCTCAAAGAAATAAAAGCAGAGAGCGGGAGCGGCCGTAAGTCTAACATGAAAGGTAGAGCACGATGCTTTGCAAATCAAACAAATATCGGCATCATTTCCAAACCAACATTGCGCAAATTTCTTCAAAACGGAACAGAGTCTCTGTGGGCTTTTCCAAATACAGTAGACTGAGCAACACACTAGACGCCACATTCTTGGCATCAGAGATCTTTTCCCATCCCTCTTGCGGCCAATCAGTGGCAGCCTCTGTGCGTGTGTGTGTGTGTGTGTGTTTGTGTGTATGTGTGGGTCTGTGTTTTTGAGTGCGTTTGTGCATGCGTGAGAGTGTAAGTGTACACAAGTGTCAGGAGAGTTCTGTGCATGTGTGTGTGTGTGTGTGTGTGTGTGTGTGTGTGTGTGTGTGTGTGAGGGGGAGGTGGGGGTGCAGGGAGGAGGTGAGATAGAGGATGAGGTATGTGAGTGTATGCATGCCTACACTGTGGGAGCATCAGGATATTGGAACGTATATATTATATATATATATCTTTGTATATATGTGTGTGGGGTTGGGGGTGGGAGATATGGGCGTGTGTGTGTGTGCTTGTACAAGTAAGTGTTCATCTGTGTGTGTGAGTGTGTGTGCGTGTGCGTGTTGTGTGCGTGTGCGTGTATGTGTGTGTGTGTGTGTGTGTGTGTGTGTGTGTGTGTGTGTGTGTGTGTGTGTGTGTGTGCCGTGGAAGCTGCGATACATAGACTAGAAACTCCGAGCGTGTGGAGGAGGGGGTAGAGGAGGTGCAGGGAAATTTGTGGTGTGTGTGTGTGTGTGTGTGTGTGTGTGTGTGTGTGTGTGTGTGTGTGTGTGTGTGTGTGTGTTGGAGCTCATGTACGTTTATATGTATTTGACTGTGCTTTCATATCTATGAAACTGCGTTTTGGGGGCATATCTGTTATGCATGTGTGGGTGTATGTGTGAATGTGTGTCTTCATGTTTTATATTTATTTGCTTATTTATCATCATTGTTGTCTTATTTATTTAATTATTTATTTATTATTATTATTATTTTATCATTATTTTCATTACTACTACCTTTTTTATCATAATTATTATTTATTTATTTATTTATGTACGCTTTTTTTTTTTTTTTTTTTTTTTTTCCTCAAGGCCTGACTAAGCGCGTTGGGTTATGCTGCTGGTCAGGCATCTGCTTGGCAGATGTGGTGTAGCGTATATGGATTTGTCCGAACGCAGTGACGCCTCCTTGAGCTACTGATACTGATACTGATACTGTTCAAATGAATTAGTTTCTGTTCAGAATGCAATGAAATGGTTTCTGTTTAAGATGCAACAAATCGATTTCTGTTTAAAATGCAGTGAACTTTTTATGTCTAAAATGCAATAAACTGGTTTCTGTTTAAAATACAATGAACTGATTTATGTACAAGATACAATGAACTGGTTTCTGTTTAAAGCGCAATGCAATGAAATTGTTTCTGATTAAAATGCTATGCAATTGACCGGTTTCAGTTCAAACTGTAACAGACTGGATTCTGTTTAAAATGCAATGAAATTGTTTCTATTTTGTATCAAGTGAACTGGTTTCTGTCTAAAATGCAACAAACCGGTTTCTGTCTAAAATGCAACAAACCGGTTTCTGTTTAAAATACAATGAACGTTTTCTTCTTATGTCTAAAATTCAATGAAATGGTTTATGATCAAATGCAGTGGACTGGTTTCTGTTCAAAATACAATTATCAGGTTTATGTTCAAAATGCAATGAACTGGTTTCACTTGCACTTGTTATGAAGGGGGTGATACGAACGTTTAACGCGCCTTGAGCAGTCTGAATGAACACCACCAGTGTATCACCGTGGATAACAGCGACTTAAAATCATGAATGTATCACTGTAGATAAAAGCTTAATTTCCCTTACTGAGATGATAAAGTCATTCCAATTCTGATTCTGATTCTGAACAGGTCTCCTGAAGTTACGTTCACTATTACACAACAGGAACAGTCGGATTCAAATGAAAAAAAATCATTGATGGATGGTCCTGGGTTCACTTGGTAATCTCTCCCTCTCTCTCTCTCTCACACACACACACACACACACACACACACACACACACACACACACACACACACACACTAATATATTACGCTTTAGTGTTCACTTTGCAGTGGGTTTTTGTTGTTGTGTTGCGGGGGTCGGGGTTTTGTGTGCATTTTTAAACACTGAGATGAAAACGTTGGGTCAAAATAAAATAGTCTGACTTACTTAAAATAAAAACAAAAACAGTCTGAAAGATATTCCAGGTCAAACTCGTGAGAGACCCATTCATCTCACAGGTCCAGAATAATCTGCTGAGGTGTGGGACTGAACTGGCAATGTCTTCACTCTGTTCTCCATTTTCTGTGTCGGAAAAAATTCTGTACAAGTGATTGTAAGGGTGGGAAAAACATGTTATGTATAGTTTATTGAACGGGTGGTAAAAGATTATTCGCACACGTTGCTGTATGGGTGATAAAAAGTTGTTATGTACAGGTGATTATGTGGGTGTTAAAAAAAGATGTTTTGAAAAAAGGATTGTCCTGACGGCAGAAAAATGTCCTAAAGATATAATTTTCTATATCGTAGGGGCTGTTAAAAAGATGTTAGTAAGTCCGCGATGAGGTACGCCCTAGGTTGGTGTACAAAGTGATGTCTGTCTTGAGGTATGTCCTAGCATGGGATACAAAGTGATATATGGCATGAGCTATGTCCCAGTGCGAGATATAGTGATATATGTCCCGAGTTATGTCCTAAGGTGGAATGCAAAGTGATATTTGTCTCAATGTATGTCCATGGAAGAGAGGTGGGGCGGAGGAATATTGATAGCTTATAGCATTTAGGTTTCTTCTAGGGGAAAAGAGGAGGTAGACTGATATCTGTGCGGAGGGTTGTGTCAGGTCATCGGCAGTTATATCGCCGGCTGAACTCTGACCAGCATGAACGTAGCCGACATTAATTCCCGTGCAGAGAGTCACCCGGGTGACGTCATTAATACGTCATTCTGTGTTGTGCCAAGAGTTGTCTTGGGTAGCAATAAATGTCGCAGGTAGTATAATGATGTCCAGGGTGGAATAATTCTCTTCTGTGCTGAGATATAACATTAACCCAGGAGGACACTTCGCTCATCAAGTGCACTGGCTCCAACGTCTTCCTCTTCCCTTCTCTTCCCAAACACTGATGACGGTGGCGTAAACTGATATCACCACCTGTATCTTGTACAGGTTATTGTAAGGGAGGTAAAACAAGACACCGGTGGTATAAACTGACATCAACTTTAAAAAGGAGTTATGTACATATAATTGTATGGGTGGTATAAACTGGTTTCACCTTTAAAAAGGTGTTCTGTACAGATAATTGTGTGGGTGGCAAAACGTGACACAGGCAACCGTGGCGTAAACTAATTTCTTTTCTTTTTTATTGCCTGTTAAAAGATGCCCAAAAGGTGATTGTATAGGTCGCAACGCTTGTGACAGTGGCTTAGAGTGATATCACCTTAAAGAAGGTGATCTGTACAGGTGACTGTGAGGGAGGTAAAACATGACAATAGCCACAGTGGCGAAAACTAATATCACCAGTTAAAAGATGCCCTCCACATGTGATTGTGTGGATCGTAACACTTTTGACAGTGGCGTAAACTGATATCACCTTACGAAAGGTATTTTCTGCACAGGTGATGGTATTGGTGATAAAATGTGATGCTAGTGGCAGTGACATAAATTGATATCACATGTAAAGAGATCGGTACAGGTGAATGTAAGGGTGGTGAAATGTGACACTGGTGACAGTGACGTAAACTGGTATCACTTGGCCTCTATAGATGATCGCATGGGTGGTAACACTTGTGACAATGGCGTCAGTTGATATTACCTGTTGTAAAAAAACGATGATGATGACGATGATAAGGATACTTATCCTCCTATCCTCCGTCGAAGACTAAGCTCTAGGCGCTTTACAAACACGGGATCATTTGCACAACAGGCTGCCGATTGACGGCTGCCATTGAGCGCTCATCGTCATTTCCTGTGTCATTCAATCAGATGTACAATAGGTCTTGTACTGGTGATTGTATGGGTGGTAAAATGTAATACTGTTACCAGTGGCGTCAACTGTTATCGTCTGTCTACCCGAAAAATCCGGCACATGCAAGTGTACTTACTTCAGTCCATCTGAGAGAATAGGGATAATTTTCTTGACAGATCTTTCATTCATCCGGCCCTGCCCACTTCATTCTGCACCAAACTCATTGTACTATGTTCCCTGCACGTTTGTTTATCTGCCTGTCTGTCTGACTGTCTGTCTGACTGTCCGTCTGACTGCACGTTTTTGTGCAAGCACCACCCGGTGCTGAAGTCTATGTAGAGAAAACAGTTCACTTACACGTTCTCCGTTCTCTGTCCTCCTTTCAACGTCGCTAGTTCCCTCGTGCAGGATTCTGGTCTGCTGGATAATCCTTGACGTCAGAGGAAGACAGGGTCACCGCTGGATAATCCTGGACATCAGTGGATAATCCTGGACATCAGTGGATAATCCTGGACATCAGTGGATAATCCTGGAATCAAAGGAAGACAGAGTCACCACTGGATAATCCTGGACATCAATGGATAATCCTGGACATCAGTGGATAATCCTGGACATCTGTGGATAATCCTGGGCTTCAGATGAAGGCAGGAGCAGAGATTAATGACATCAGTTCCGCCTTTTCACCACACCTAGATGTTCACACTGTGTACTGGTGACTGACAAACGTTTATCTAATCTTTCCAGGATTGATCAGTATCCGCGTTGTCTTTCCAGGACTGATCAGTGTAATCTTTCCAGGACTGATCAGTGTAATCTTTCCAGGACTGATCAATACAGTCCTACGTTGTCTATCCACAACTGGTCAGTATTCACCTTGTCTTTCCACGACTGGTCAGTCTAATAAATCTCCAGAATGTGTTTCATACGTGGTAAACATTCACGATTCATCATAACGAATCCTATCATGGGTAATATCCACAGCTTGTTCAATCACAGATAAACACACCAACT
>NC_134877.1:44850975-44903475 GCF_041734735.1 Babylonia areolata
TGAGACAATCCGTGTCTAGGGTGCAGACAATTGGGGTGGTAAGGTGCTGACAGTTGGGGTGGCAAGATGCAAACAGCAATCGGAGTGGCAAGGTGAAACAATTTGTGTGGTAGGATGTAGACAATCGGGGTGGCAGGGTACAGACGACAATTGGGGTGTTCAGATGAACGGCGTTTTCAGAGGTAAGAGAGAACAGTTGCACTGATATATCCTGAGAAGTAAAACATGGAAGACTTTCTCTCCCTCTGTCTCCATCTCTATCTCTCTCACACACACACACACTGTAAAGAACACATCACTCACTCGCTCAATCACTTCAGCCTGCGGGAGACAAAATGGACTTTTTAAAGCACCAGTGTAGAAAGAGAGATTAAAAGCAGCAAAGTTCAACAGACTTCAGAAGTGTGGATAAGATGATGTGGATCTTAAGGCAGTAAAGGGGCTGGAGATGTTCAAAGTTTGTTCAATTCCCAGATCTTGCTTGTCAACACGTAACCTCGATAAATCATCATCGGCTGTCAGTGTGCTGTCACGTGACCACGCTGTGCAACCAGCTAACTCTACAGTTATCGGCCGAAACTGATAACGATGCCCACTAACTCTACAGTTATATCCTTACACTGATGACGATGATCACTACTGATTCTTCTTCTTCTGAATCTTCTGCGTTTGTGGGCTGCAACTCCCGTGTTCGCTCGAATGTACACGCCGGAGTGGGCTTTTACGTGTCTGACCATTTTAACCCCGCCATATAGGCAGCCATACTCCGCTTTTGGGGGGTGTGCATGCTGGGTATGTTCTTGTTTCCATAACCCACCGAACGCTGACATGGAATACAGAATCTTTAACGTGCGTATTTGATCTTCTGCTTGCCAAAATACGCGAAGGGGACTCAGGCACAAGCAGGTCTGCACATATGTTGAGGTTGGAGATAAATATATATATATATATATATATATATATATATATAAATCCACCTTTTACCCACCTGGCGCCATTACCGAGATTCGAACCTGGGACCCTCAGATTGAAAGTCCAACGCTTTAACCACTCGGATATTGCACCCGTTGCTACTGATTCAAAAACTCGTGCTATGAGGCTCTCGCTCAACCTTTTGTTGGATCCCTTCTCGCTGAGGTTTTTGCAATATGAAAAAGTTGTCATTTTGACGTAAAAAAATAAAATAATAAAATAAAATAAAGAGAGAGAGAGAGAGAGAGAGCTGGAGGTTCCATGAAGGTGTTAGATTTAAACATTCCGCTTTCACTACAGGAATGTTACACTGTGGTAAACGTATAATAGGTAAAATTTCAGCTTAAGGGCAAAAAGGTGGGAAACTTGGAGTTACATAGAGAAATAAAGGAAATGTATGTTTTCATTGGAGACAGTTGCCAAAATGATTTCTGTAGACGGCAAATTATTTCTTTGATCTGTAGATGGAAGATGAATTGTTTATTACCAACTATGTCAGGAGTGTTTCTTGCATATGTGGTGCACACATATCAATCAGTAAGGTACTTGCCAAATGCATTTGTCTCACATCCCTGACCTGAAATCATATCTAGTGTCCACTATTTACAGCAGTCCAGCTGATGTACGATTTCTTCAAATATTAAGTCCGAATGTTATAGTTGTTAGTTACTTTCTCTCTCTCTCTCTCTCTCTCTCTCTCTCTCTCTCTCTCTCTCTCTCTCTCTCTCTCTCTGTCTGTGTGTGTGTGTGTGTGTGTGTGTGTGTGTGTGTGTGTGTGTGTGTGTGTGTGTGTGTGTGTGTGCGAAAGTGGATTTGGATATGTATGTATCAGGGTGTTGGTTGTTTTCAACTTTTTATATACACTTTTCGCCACATGTTGATTGGAATCTACACACTAGAACGAGTGAAAGGTTTAGTCTTTATAGAACATTTTCCAGCAATCATATTTGAAGCTTTGTTTGTTGTTAGACATGGACAGACACCTCAGGAGTATTACAACAAGGTTTAGATTCGGTGTATCTGATTTGTCTGTTCATCGTTCAAGGTACAAAACATTTAAGGAATCTGATTTGTTGTGTCCACTATGTAAGAAATCAGAAGAAGATGATGTACATTTTGTCCTTTGTTGTGAAGCACTGACTGAAGTTACAGAAAGTATCATCCGACGTTTTTACTATAAACAGCCCTCTGTGTTAAAATTGGCTTTATCAAGATGTTGTCAAGTACTGATGTTACTGTTGTACGTATTTTATCTCTGTACTTGTATGAGGCTTTTAACTTTGGAGAAATAGATACTGTTGTGTAAATTCTATTTAATATCTTCTTTTTGTATTCGGTTTCATCATTATGTGTTCTTCGCACTTCGTGCTATAATATTATGCATAATGAACTGTTCACATACCCCTTCATTAGAGGACCATGGCCTGTAATGATGATAAATCGTCCGTATCTCCGTATCTCTGTGTGTGTGTGTGTGTGTAAGGAACAGGCTTTAAATTTAAAACAGGACACTGCTCAAGTAACGGTAGTCGTTTTTTTTCTGCTCAAATTTACGCTTCAATCCCCACAACCCTATAAGCAATGCAGTTGATATTGATAGCGCAAAAGAAAGACGACTGGAGAAAGAGGCTGATCTGTCATTGCCTTCGGTCATGCTTATCTGTTAATTTTTCCTGGTCAGAGCTTTGTTTCAAAACTACTGATAGCATTCAATTCGTTTGTATTTCTTACCATGCTTTCTGTCAGTCTTCTCCATTTGCGTTTGTACATATCAGGCCTATATCTTATTTCGTGTTTGTGTCCGCCGACACAGCCGCCACTGAATCCGGACAACCTTCTTCATGGCGGATTCTACACAGGATGCTAAGAGGATGAAGGCCATGCTTGCGGCCTGCCGCCTGTATACTATAAGAACTGTAGAAGTTCACTATCACAAACACATCGTGCAGTACAGAGCTTTGTAGGTAACCCACTCAATCTTTTGTGATTAAATTTTGTGATGTAACCATTAATTCTGTGTACATAAGATAACAACCAGCTAAACCTGGCAGACGGACAGATACAAAGTCAGCAATCAAATCCAGGGAATTTTTCACTACTGTTTATACAACAACGATACTGAAGAAGCTGCTAGCTAGTATTGCTAAAAGAAAGGGGTTTTCCAGGGCTAGGTGAGCATGTCGACATGAAACGAGACCTTGCACATCATGAGTCACTGGCTTGGAACGAGACATGCGTAGCTTTGCACTCTTGATTTTCGGCTGGATACCATAATAGGCCTGGCTATCATCCCAACACAGTTATCGAACATAAGCTTATTTTATTAGTGGTGGTGGGTGCTGTACTTTATGCAAACGACTGTGTGTCTAATCCCATGACCACTGCCATAATGTGGTCGACGTATTAAAGGCCTCGGGAAAGTGGCCAACAAAGTATGCATTGCCAAGTCAGAATAGCACAGCACCATCGCTTCGTTGAAAACATTTCAAAAGCTGTGTTCTCTAGTGTGTGTGTGTGTGTGTGTGTGTGTGAGGGGGGTGGGGGTGGGGGTATTTCTTTTCTTTCAAATCAATCAACGTAGTCTTCCCATCAGTTATAAGGGAGAAAACTGCACAAGCAGACCGCGTCGGTCAAGACGAGATGGCGAGTTACTGTCCCTTGGATGAGTCGCCCACTGTTGGTGACATTGCACAAAAGCACAATCTGCACGTCAGCACGGCACCTTTGCTGTTATTGGGGGGAAAATAATGAGGGTTAAAAGTTTAAAAGGTTGTTATACTCCCTCTCGTGTGTTGGCGTGTGTGTGTGTGTGATTTTTTATTATTTTTCCAATCCACGAGCATAGTTTCCCAATGTAAGGGAGAAAACTGCATAAGATCGCGTCAAGAAGAGATGGCGAGTTACTGTCCCTGGTATGGGACGACATCGAACTGAGTCAACACATGACGTGTGGATGACATCACAACAGTTCTTTGTTATTCAGATTGGTTTTGATGTTGTTCATTTTCTAGTGTGGTTTGTTTTGTTTTTTTGTTTTTTGTTGTTTTGTTTTTGTTTTTTTTGTTTTGTTTTGTTTGGGTTTTTTTGGTACGGCCATGGAAGTATTTCAGTCATAGCGCTACAATAATCGCCAAGCACAATAACTCAGTGATGTTTGACCAAAAATGTATGAAAGTAACGTGAATACTCTTGACAGAGATGTTGGGAAAAAAACATAATCAATACAGGTAACAGCAAAATATATGAATAGTAATACGAATACTGGTAACAGAGAGGTTGTAAAACATGTTCAATACAGGCGGGACCTAAATGTCTGAAAAGGAATATGTATTACGCCCTTGTTGGGGATACTGCCCTCCCTTGGCCCACAGTCACGATCTATTTATAGGTCCATGCTTCATCGCACACACACACACCCAAGTGACATGTCAGGAATCTAGCAATGTGCCGACCTATTTATTAGACTGTGCATGCGTGCCAACAGCTCACGAGAAGCTATAGCTAGCCAGCCAAGAGGATTGCCCATACCTCCGCAGAAAATTGTAGATTTTGAGGCGAGAGAAGGACCAGTACCAAAAACCTGTACATTAAGGTAATTGTCATTGCTTGTGTACTTCCCCATAATTATCTGTTCTTGTCTTATATTTGACGCTATGTTGTGGCTTTCCCGATTCGTGCGACAGTAAATATACCATCACATATCAAATCTGCCACATGTGTTTTCGGTTAAGCCTATATCTCATCTTAATTAAGTTTGTTGTGACATATATAGCCCATTGGACGTGATTAGACGCGAGTGAAGCTAAACTGACAGGCGACCCAACAAAGCTACGCCTTTTCCCTGTTTTTTGTATCTCAAATTGAGGGATCTATTTTTACGGCAATTTTCTTGCGTGGTTGAAGCGAAATCACAATCGGTAGGTGTTGTGGCCCATTTTTGATGGTTATTGTATCTTTTTTTTTTTTTTTTTTTTTTTTAGATTAAGTCGCTACACTTATGTGCAGTCAACTCACCATGTCAAAGGTGCTTAACATTGGTCTGATCCACAAAATGTATTGCAATGACCAAGGACCTAAAAATACTTTTTAGGTCTGTGTGCAATGACACATAACCTTTCACCCTCAAGGCCAAGTTGGCCAATCAGAAAGCCGCTGTTTGTGTTAAAGGTCCCCCACCATGCAAAGGTCAACAAACAAAAAACATGGTGACCTGAGCTGACACACATGGGGAGCATGGTTTGTGTTCACTAGGTCTATATATTCCCCAAGGTATGTGTTTCCCCAGATGTGTGTTCCCCCAGGTCTGTATTGAGTTCCCACAGGTCTACATGTCTACAGACATCAGTCACCTAGAGCACACCCAACAGGATTGTTGCTCTGTACAGGGATTACCACAGGATTATAGATAAGAAAAGACAAGATATTTGAATACTGTTGGGTATTGGTCAGAGGTCAAATCATGTGATCCTTCATGTGACTGTGGTCAGATCATGTCATCCTCCCTTCAGGAGGAAGGTGGCAGAGTGGTTAAGCTGCTTATCTACCAATAGAGTGTCTGATTGAGGGCCTGGGTTCGAATCCTGGTCTTGCCCTTTTTGAAAGAAAAATCAAACTCGGCTTCAAGTCATTTGGATGAAACAATGAATAAACCAAGGTCCCATGTGCTGTACGCACCTCGTGCACTGAAAAAGAACCAATGGAAACATATAAGTTGTCCTATGGCTATATTCTGAATGAGAAATCAACTCTGACAGTACACAAATATACATGCATGCACTCAAGGGCTCACCAGGTGTGTTTGGTTATGCTGCAGCCCAAGATATATGGCCAGCAGATGTGGTGAGGCATATGTTGTTTGCCCAAATGCATTAACACCTCCATGAGAAAGTGAAACTGATTTCATGATTAACTGATTGGATTCTTTATATAATCTATTGATGAATATTTATCCATCTTGCAGACAGATGAGATCATATGATATGATTATGTATAATTATATATGTGTGTGTGTGTGTGTGTGTTTCTACGTTATAGACAGATAGTCATGATTGAATGATCAGTGATTGAGTCAGTAATATGTGACACATGGACAGAAGCATTACATGACAGATTGATTGAATCACGTGCCACAGATGAACAGTCTGGCAGAACAGCTGAAGAAAGTCAAGCTGCGTGCATCAGCAGAGCCCATGAGGGATTTCTCCAGCCCTAAGACTGCTGGCTTCATCACAGACCATGAGGTCTCACTCTCTCTGTCTTCTCTTCTGTCATGCTATTCTCCCTCTGTCTGTCTCCATTTTTTTCTCTCTTTATACATTGCAGTTTAAGTAAGATGTTTTTAAATTGTACGTGTGTGTGTGTGTGTGTGTGTGTGTGTGTGTGTGTGTGTGTGATTTCATGCTTGTGTGCATGTATGTGTTGTGGGACTGCAAATGATCAGTGACATTTGTGTGTCATTATATAGTGACAGATGTGTGTGCTTTCAGGTGACTGCTCGGTGTTTCCACCTGACAGCTGTATGTTTCCATCTGATAGCTGTGACATGTGTTTCCATGTGACTGGTGATAGCTGTGTGTATGCTTCCAGGTGACAGCTGACTGCATTGTGTGTCTTCCCAGCTGACTGCTGACTGCTGTATGTGTGAGTTTCCAGATGACAGCTGACTGCTATGTGTGTTTCCAGCTGATAGCTATGTGTGTGCTCTGATAGCTGTGTGTGTTTTCAGGTGATAGTTATATGTGTGCTTCCATGGGACAGCTGACTGCTATGTGTGTGTTTCCAGGTGACAGCTGTGTGTGTATTTGTTGGTGACAGGTGACTGCTAAGTGTGTGTTCCCATCCGACAGCTGACAGCTATACATGTTTCCAGGCGATAGCTAAGTGTGTGCTTCCAGGGGACAGCTGACTGCTATGTGTGTTTTCACTTGACAGCTCTTATGTGTTTCTACCTGACAGCTTACTGCTATATGTGTTTCCAGCTGACAGTTATGTGTGTTTCCAAGTGGCAGCTTACTGCTAAATGTGTGTTTCCAGCTGACAGCTATATTTGTGTTTGCAGCTGACAGCTACATGTGTGCTTTCATCTGACAGCTACATGTGTGTTTGCAGCTGACAGCTGACAGCAATGTGTTTTTTTGCAGCTGACAGCTATGTGTGTGTTTCCAGCTGACAGCTACGTGTGTGCTTGCAGGTGGAGGACTATCAGGACAAGGTGCTGGACGTCAACACAGAGGTCTGGCTGTCACTGCTGGAAGAGGAGACATTCCCCTCAGACTACTGCCCCATCCAGCCGGCGGAAGCCCAGCTCATAGTCTCCGTCTACGAGCGTCTCTATGCCAACCTTGACCCCCCAGCCATGGCAGCGGTGGCCTGGCAGTCGGCACTGACAGCTGAGGAGCGGGAGGTGATGGTGGGTCTGGAGCAAAGGCTGCAGGGCGTGATGGACCACTTCCTTCTCTCCCACAGTGGTGCCGACTCTGTCTTCGTCAAGACCTCCAGCCGCAGCGCCAAGGATGCCCCGCTGGCCCAGAGCCGCTTTGCTGACCTCTACCGGCAGCTGCTTCAGCAGGAAGAGGAAGAGGCCAGAGGGCAGGAGAACGTTCAGATCACCTGTCTGCTGACTGCTGCCTTTCAGGCCATGCGTGTGCGGCGCGCTGATGAGGTGCTGGACATGACGCTTCGCAGCGAGCGAATCTACCAGGACCTGCTCCTGGCCCTCAAGGTCAAGGACAGGTTTCGGGAGAACTTTGTCATCCGCACCTTTGTCAACATCAATGTCGATATGGAGTTCCGGGGGTTTGTCTTTGGCGGTCGTTTGGTGGCACTGTCCCAGTACAACTACCAGATCCACTCCGGACGACTTTGTGACTGTAAAGACAGAGTGGCTGACAGGATCCTTGCTTTCTACAACAACACTGTCCGACCCAAACTGCAGGCAGGCAACTTTGTTCAAAACTTCATCATTGACTTTGCCATTGGAAGTAAAGGTATTACTGTCTTTCTTGCCACTCTTCTTTCTCTCTTCACATATGATTGACTCACAAGTACACACAAAGTGCCTATCCACCCTGTTTATTGATCCACATATATACATATATATCTACACACATGAAGTCTATAGATGTGTTAATCCTGTTGATTGACTTACATATTACAACACAAAGTGTTTCTGTTGTTGTGTGTAGCAGGCTGTGTGTGTTTGTGAGGGTGTGAGTGTGTGTGTCAAGATGCAAGTGTGGAACGTTTCCCTTCAGAGTAAGGATTCAGGCATGGAACATTGCCTAAAGATTAAGGATTCCGGTATGGAACATTCCCCTAAGAGTAAGAATTCAAGGATTTAGGTGTGAAACATTCCTTTAGGAGTAAAGATGACAGGTTGTGGGTGACAGACAGTATGTAGTAATCACTACATGTGTTGAAGGTGATAGACAGTTATATAGTCATCACTACATGTGATGCAGGCAATAGACACGAAGTAGTAATCACTACATGTGCTGTGGCTGATAGACACTATGGAGTTATCACAACATGTGATGTGGGTGATAGTATGTAGTAATGACTTGATGTGATGTGGCTTATAGATAGTATTTAGTAATCACTACATGCAATGTTGATGATAGACAATAGCATCTAAATATGTAATAATCATTCCATGTGATGTGAGTGCACTATGATATATATATATATATATATATATATATATATATATATATATATATATATATATATATATATATATATATATATATATATATATGTGTGTGTGTGTGTGTGTGTGTGTGTGTGAAGTGAATATGTGTATGTATATATTTATGTAGTACAGTGCACTGCTGCTTCAGACAACAGACTAGGGGTAATAGTATACATGTAGTAATCATGACTTGATGTGATGTGGGTGATAGTATGTAGTGACCACTGCGTGGTGTGATTTGGGTGATAAACAGTATGCAGTAATCATGACTTGATGTGATGTGGGTGCACAATGATATATATATATATATGACTATGTTGTACATGACACACTGTTGTGTGTGTGTGTGTGTGTGTGTATATATATATATATATAATGACTATGTTGTACATGACACACTGTTGTGTGTGTGTGTGTGTGTGTGTGTATATATATATATAATGACTATGTTGTACATGACACACTGTTGTACTGCTGTTTCAGATGACAGGCTGTGGGTGATCGAAATCAACCCTTTCCTGAACACCACTGACGCTGCTCTGTTTAGCTGGGAACATGAGCAGCATGTGCTGCAAGGTGAAGGCCAGGGTTTCCAGTTCCGGGTCACGCTGAAACCACGGCCAGGAGCGAAGACTATGCTACCCCACAGTGTCAGGACGTTACTTGGGTGATACGTTCAGTGTCAGGGTTGCTTCAACTGTTTAATGCAATACTTTTTGTATATTTATATCATTTTATTTATATACCTTGGCTAGTGCGTTGTTTTTACCAGGGTGTCCTGATGTGTGTGTGTGTGTGTGTGTGCGGAGGGTTGCTGGAGGGTAGGTGCGTTGACCAGGTGTGTATGTGAGTGAGCGAGTTCAGTATGTCATTGGAAATGGTTTTTGTAATTGTATGTGGTCTTCAATCATTTTGTTGATTCAGCTATTGCAATGCATATATCTTAATCAGTGGTTTATGAGTGATTGTGCTATACATATTATATATATGTTTAAAGTTATGTGAATACTCGAGACAAAAAATCTATTACATCTTATTTTTTTGTGTCTTATTTTGTGGTACGTAGTATCTTATTGAAATATTTATTTTCTACGTCTTCATAATGATATGTAGCATGGCTGGTGTGATATTGTTGCCAGTGTGTACTAATGTGTGTGTGAGTTCGGGTGGTGGTGAGTGGGTTGATTGGGTGTATATACCTGTGGGTGCTTCAGTTTATGCATTGCAGAAAATGAATGTTCACTTTTCTCTCTGAAAGACATTTGCTTTTCATGGCAGTCAACTTTGATTTTGTCAAATATGGTATTGTGATACATATTTTAATGAATGGTCATGTTTTATATGCACAGTGGTACATGTATGAGCCGAAGGACACATTTCTGTTTTCTGTTCCATGTTGTTTCTCAAGGAGGTACCACTGCATTCAGACAAAACCATGTATGCCACACATCTGCAAGGCAGACATCCAACAGGAGCAGAACCCAGTGCACTATGTCAGACCTTGAGAGTATATTTATATATATGTGTGTACCCATCAGAATGGATTTCTTCTACTGGATTATTTGCCACTTATGTTGCCACTCTGGTTGTTTTTCAGTGCACCACGTGCATGCTGCACTTCACATCTCAGTTTATCATCTCATCTGAATAACTGGACACTCAGTTTGATTTTCCAGTCAAACTTGGGAGAAAGAACATGTTGATTTGAACCCAAACCTTCACAGACACTGCAGTTAAGCGTCTTAACCATTCTGCCACCTTGATCCTACTCCTGCCCACAACTTGGCCACTCAAGTGGCTAGTGGAGAACAGAGGGGGCAAAAAATGTGTGTGCACGTGTGCGTGTGTGTGTGTGGTTGATTTGGGTAAGGCTTTGGTACATATATCTTTGTCGGTTAAGGGTTGGGCCTTGATTTTTTTTTTTGGGGGGGGGGGACAGTATTTTTTACTGTTTTCACTGATTTGGGTTGTTGTTTTTTTACACCTGATTATTTTTTTCATTACCTCATATTCAAGTTTGTTAGCAATTGTCATTATGTGTAAAAATTGGAATAAAAATGTGACTATTTCCCTTGGTTTATAATTTCCTTTGTTTGAGAATTCCCACCAAGGTAGGGCACGGCATTGGACTCTTCCAATTGTTGACACAAACATGAGCTGTTTTTATTTTCCAGGGGACAGCTCTGAAATGGCCCCTTAAGTTGGTTAAGCATTAAGCTGAAGCAACATGATTTGAAGTGGGGTGTGCGTGTGTTTGTGTGTGTGTGTGTGTGTCACTGTGTGTGCGTGTGTCACTGTGTGTGCTGTGTGTCACTGTGTGCACAACAGGGAAGGAGGCCAGTCACTGAGGCAACACAAGGGTTTGTGACAGCAAAGGAGACTTGAGGTTCCACAATCCAGTGACCACTGACACTCACTGACACAGGGAGAGTGACAGTTTATTGACACAATGGCACAGGGAGAGAGACCGACCAGCTGAGTTACACAGGTCCAGTGACACTTTAGTGACACATATTGACACAGGGAGAGAGAGACCAGCTGCTGGGAGAGTGACACTTTGACTCATACTGACACAAGGAGAGAGGCTCGCAGAGTTACACAGGCCCAGTGACTTTACTGACTCACACTGACACAGGGAGAGTGACACTTTATTGACACATATTGACACAGGGAGAGATACTGATTGAGTTATTACAGAAAGACCAGCTGAGTTACACAGGGCCAGTGACACTTTACTGACACACACTGACACAGGGAGAGATACTGATTGAGTTATTACATACAGATCCAGTGACACTTCAGTAACACATACTGACTGTGACACAGGGAGAGACTGAGTTACAGAGGTCCAGTGACACTTTATTGACACACACTGACACAGGGAGAGAGACTGATTGAGTTATACAGATCCAGTGACACTTTAAATGACACACACTGACACAGGCAGAGAGAATGATTGAGTTATATAGGTCCAGTGACACTTTAATGACACAAACTGACACAGGGAGAGATACTGATTCAGTTATTCAGGTCTAATGACACTTAAGTGACACACACTGACACAGGGAAAGAGACTGACTGAGTTATACAGATCCAGTGACACTTTATTGACACACTGACACACAGAGAGTGACTGGCTGAGTTACCCAGGTGACACATTACTGACACACAAAGAGGTGCATGGCACAGTGAGAGATTATCACACACCTCAATCCATCAGTGGATTGTCTACAGACCCACAATGTCATCACACATCAGTGGGTCAAATCACACACCTCAATTCATCAGTGGATTGTCTTCAGACCCACAATGTCAAATAACATGGCAATGGGTCACACCACACACCATCCATCATAGAACTGTCTACAGATCCACAAGTCATCGCGCATCAGTGGGTCACGACACACACCATCCATCAGTGGTTTGTCTACAGACCCACAAGTCATCGCACATCAGTGGGTTACATTGCACACCTCCATCTATCAGTTGATTGTCCACAGACCCACAATGTCACATAACATGGCAATGGGTCACACCACACACCATCCATCAGAAGATTGTCTACAGACCCACAAGTCATCGCACATCAGTGGGTCACAACACACCCCCATCCATCAGTGGATTGTCAACAGCCCAAAAATGTCATCACACAACAATGGGTCACACCACAGACAAAACCATGAAGTGTGTACAGTATGTGCCATTGTCCATCCCATGAAGGATGCACTGAGATGGTTATCAATATACCTGATGTGTTTTCAATATACCTGATGTGGGTATCAATATATTTGATGCAATAGGTCTCCCATGAAAGATGTACTGATGTGGTCACCAAATGGAAATATACCCAATGTGTTTTCAATTTACTTAATGTGGGTATCAATATATCTGATGCAATAGGGCTCCCATGAAGGATGCACTGAGATGGTTATCAATATACCTGATGTGTTTTCTTATTTACCTGATGTGGGCATCAATATATCTGACGCAATAGGGCTTCCATGAAGGATGAACTGATGTGGTTACCAATACACCCGATGTGTTTTCAATATACCTGATTTTGGTGTATCAATACATCTGATAAACTTAAAGCTATTACACTCTGGCATTTTTTGCAGTCAGTGGGATGAGAGATAGATTCTTTCTGAACTCCTCCATATCCATGCTACATCTCACCAGCTCTGGTCCTCTTTTGATACTCTACTTCCCATGATACCTCATGACAGAAAGTTATGAGGCTTTCAGACAAATTTCTTTTTCTTTTCTTTTTTTTTCCAAGCCTTTAGGATGTGGAACAGACTCCTTGACAACTTCTGACACTGACTTTTTCACCTCTTTTAAATCTGGCCTGAAAACATCTCTTTTGTCAGCAATAGGTTTGGTTGCGACTCATCCATGCACAGTTTTCACTCCAGTACAAATGGTACGCTCAACTATGTGTGTATACATGTCTACATATGTGTACACATATAAATGATATATGCATGATGCATGTGAGACTCTGTGTGTCTGTGTGTGTATGCATGTCCATCACTGTGGATGGGAGTAGGGGGTAATATATCTATCATACATATATGCGTTTGGTGCATTTTGATGTGTGTATTGATGTAATGTGTCATATAGAATAATATGCATTTTGTAAAGCACCTGGAACTGTTTTCTGGATAGATTGCTGTACAAGTATCCACTGTTATTATAATCATAATAATAATTATCATAATAATACTGATTACTATTATTTTATCATTATTTTGTGGTTATCAGTGTATCAATATATCCACAAAGTGTGTAACAACATGCTGGGTACTGCAAGAGGGAGTGGGGGAGCAGGAGAGGTGGTGAGGTCAATGAAAAAAAACATGACCTGTGCTACACATGTGAGGGTGCAGGTGGATTGGGGCGGGTGGGGGGGGGGTCAGGGGGGGGGGGTGTCTTCATCACAACTATTAAGTGTGCACAGGTTTGAGGCTCTGTCAGGGATCTTTATAACAACTATGAAAGCACCAGTATAAGGCCCTGTAAGGGGTCTTCATCACAACTATGAAGAGTGCACTGTTCACAGGCTATGTAAACGGTCTCATCACAACTATGAAGTGTGCACATGTGTGAGGCCCTGTAAGGGGTCTTCATCACAACTATGAAGTGTACACAGATATGATGACCATATAAGGGGTCTCCACCACAACTATAGTGTGTGCACAGGTCTGAGGCTCCGTAAAAGGGTTGGGGTTTAGTAAGGGGAAGGTCCCATGATTGTGTGCTGCCCACAGTGTGGAAACGACAGACGATGATGTGAAGAGCAAAGAGATACCCCCCATTACAAAAAAAAAAAAAAAAAGGCCTCAACTGGAGACGTTTCTCAAGCTGTCCTCATAGTTCTTGAGCTGGATCATGAAGCCCGAGTTGGGGAAGGAGGAGGAGCGTTTGGAGCGCAGGTAGGTGAAGGCATCATTCAGGGACATGCCCTGCGTCTTCATCAGGTGGGCCAGCACAATGGTGGCCGAGCGGGACACCCCAGCGTTGCAGTGCACCAGGACGCACCCCTGCTCCTTCAGGGCCCCCTCAATGAAGTCCAAGGCCTGGGGAAAGGCCTTGGAGATGGGGAAGTCAGGCAGGTCACGCAGGTCCAGGCTGAGGTAGGTGAACCTATCCGGGAAGAGGTTGGCCACGTGGGAGGCCACGTTGAGGATGTGGGTCACCTTGTGCCTCTCCAGGACCTCCAGGTTGTGGGCCACATCCTGAGAACCTGACACACCCATTGACAGGTACACAAGAGACTCACCCATGACAAGCACACAAGAGATTCACCCATGACAGGTATACAAGAGACTCACCCATGACAGGTACACATCACCCATAACAGGTACATAAGAGACTCACCATGACAAGTACACATCACCCAAGATTGGTATGCAAGACTCACCCCATGACAGGTACACAAGACAAATTATGGGCAGACAAGACTCATCCTTGACAGGTACTCAAGACTCACCCATAGCAGGTACTCACAACCCATGACAGGAACACAAGAGGCTCACCTATGACAAGTACACAAGACCCATGACAGGTACACAAGACTCATCTAGATGACAGGTACACAAGTGACTCATTCATGACAGGCACACAAGAGACTCACCAAGTACACATTGCCCATGACAGGCACACATCACCCATGACAGGTTCACAAGACTCACCAATGACATGTTAACATCACCCATGACAGGTACACAAGAGACTCATCCATGACAGGTACACATCACCCATGAAAGGTACACAAGAGACTCATCCATGACAGGTACACATCACCCATGAAAGGTACACAAGCGACACATCACCCATGAAAGGTACACAAGAGACTCATCCATGACAGGTACACATCACCCATGAAAGGTACACAAGCGACTCATCCATGACAGGTACACATCACCCAAGAAAGGAACACAAGAGACTCATCCATGACAGGTAGGCAAGAGACTCACCCATGACAGGTATACATAACCCATGACAGATACACAAGAGACTCATCCATGACAGATATATAAGAGACTCATCCATGACAGGAAGACAAGAGTCTTACCCATGACAGGTAGACAAGAGTCTTACCCATGACAGGTAGACAAGAGACTCACCCATGACAGGTACATTCACCCATGACAGGCACACATCACCAATGACAGGTAGACAAGAGACTCACCTATGACAGGTACATTCACTCATGACAGGCATACATCACCCATGACAGGCACAATCACCCATGACATGCACACCTCACCAATGACAGGCACACATCACCCATGACAGGTAGACAAGAGACTCACCCATGACAGGCACACATCACCAATGACAGGCAGACGTGAGACTCACCCATGACAGGTACATTCACTCATGACAGGCAGACAGACTCACCCATGATAGGCACCCCTCACCCATGACAGGTAGACAAGAGACTCACCAATGATCAGCCCGGGCAGTACGTGCCCCACCTGCAGGTCCTCCACGTCAGTGCTGCAGAAGCCCAGGTTGCCGAAGCTGATGGACTTTGTGATGGTGTGCCCCTCCTCGTCCTTCCCCTCCACCACCTGCCGCCCATCAGGGTGAGTGACCACCGTGTCCGTTCTGCGCAGGGACCCCCGGTCAAACCTGGCCAGCTGGGCCAGATCCAGAGGAGGGGGACATCGGTCCTGGTAGTGGGGGTGGCTGGGGGGTTCTCGTCCTGAGTCTTTTTCCTCCATTGCCACCTTTACTGCTTTAATTAATAACCTGACACGCCCACACTTCAGATGGTGCTATCTTCTGATGGTGCTGTCGCCTGACTTCAGATGGTGCTGACGCCTCACTAGCGCCTGGACTTCAGATAGTGCTTGCTAGCTCAACTTCACGATTTGTTTTCCATGGGTATCAAAACCGCTTGCCACTGCACTTCACTTCAGTCGGTGGTGACGTCGTTTTGTCAGCCGGGATTGATGAGGCTTCACTCTTTTGGTGTCAGACACAGTTGAGGATCACTACATCATCTGTTCAGATCTGTCAGTGTAAAAACAAAGGACTGATGTGTCATCTGCCCAGATCTGTCAGAGTAAAAAACAACTTCTGTGTCATCTGTCAAGATCTGTTGGTGTAAAAACAAAGGTCTGCTATGTCGTTTGTCAAGATCTGTCAGACAAAGAAATATTGTCAAAGTGTTTATTAGATTCATCCTACAGACTTATGATTATGTTTTTCATGATCAATGACAAAGAACTCTCTTTGCATTGGAATGCTAAATGTGCTTGACCTAAGAAACAAAAAATAAATAAATAAATAAATTAAGTAAAACCAGTATTTTACTATTTATCGTCATTACAGATCATAATCTAGATATCGCATGCTAACAGCAAGAAACACACATCACAGTTGATTAAATACATGAAGTTGGGAGAGAACAGCTATGAAAAGTTTTACAAGGATGAGGAACAAATAGAAGTGAATTATTAAAGTTTATAAATAACAAGAAACAGATCATTGCCCAACACAAGCAACAGACAGAATACTATAATTAAGGTAATGCTAGATAGGTTGTTGAAGATGACTGGTATCATCTGCAAAATCAGCCATGATCTGAGGTTGTTGAAGATGACTGGTATCATCTGCAAAATCAGCCATAATCTGAGCGTTTCCTTTTCTCAAATGAGTTTGATTATATTCTACAATGATTCTTATTTCATTACTTATGTCTTGTTGATTTTTTGGTTTTGAAGCGAGACTGTCAGTTTTTCGACTTGAACTGCAGATGCACTTCAATCCAGTTTTGATTTGTTACATATAATGCCATAAGATGATGTGTCATGAATAATGCTATATTTGGTTAAAATTCTAATGTTTCAAATTTCTACAATAGTGTCTTAGAACTTTTTTTAATTTTAATTAATGACATTCATGACATCAGTAATTTTTTTTTTGGTATTAACAATATACTATCACACCTGTTACTGTGACATGTTTTCCACTGGTTTCACTTTCAGTCTCTCTATATGATATGTATCTCACATGCAATGCAATGAAACAATGACAATGAAAAAAAGAATTTCCCACTGATATCATTCAGATATATTTTTTGTGGGAAGGTGTACAGCGGCATAAAAAAAAGTATGAATCCATTGTGACCTTTGCTATGACATTCTTAGAATTTCTCAGATTATTTTTATTCTGATTATGATTCAACATAGATTATACATAATCTACCTTGACCTGTCATTCATATATAAATTCATGAAATTTTATTCTTGTAAAACTTTGCATTTGTATAGGTAGGTCTTTCCAAATTATTTAAGCACTGTTATGAAACAATGCATTCAAATTTCAATGTATATTAAGTTCTTCAACTTCTGGGTAATCAACTTGAAATGCAATGATTCTCAGTAAAAAGAAGGAACCATTTCCCAACAACTTACAAGACCTGGACTAACAACGCAGACACTGACAAATTGTTTGACAAAAGCTTGACATACAATGGAACAAACAAAAAATATTGTATGTGGTGTTGAATTTGCTGTTATTGGCTTTTGATTTTGGATATATGCTACTTTTTTCTCACAAGTAACACCATGACATCATTGACATCAGACATGTCATACATAATGCCATGACAAGTTATCATTAAAACTGCAGGGCTATAAAACATGTAGTAAACTGGGCTCATCATAAGATCCAAAGTTACACATACAATAAAGATATTTCAAGTTTATAATCTATGCCTCTTAGAAGTTTTACTGCCTCAAAAAATGTCAATACTGGAGTCTTATGTGTTACTTTGTGACAACATTCAAAGGCTGATTTTGTGCAGATAACAAGGTTTGTTCTTGGATTTTTGTACTGTACCAAACTCACTTCTGTCATGCTGGTATTTCCATATTGATATTTCCATATTTCCAGAGGCCTCCATTTACTGTCCCTATAAAATTATATGTGCAATAATGTCACACTGTAATGGGTCAGACACAACCTGCCCCCTTACAAGTATACCCTATCTATAGTATATTGTAGAAAATCAGACCATTGCATTGATTTTTAATTTACCTTGTCAAATATTAGAGGCATTTGGCTCTTAAAAAAGTTAAGTTAAAAGTATAACAGTAGCTTTTTTATTTTTCACAAAATTCCAGTACATCAGTCACGAGTTTCGGAGAACAACTCATGAAAAACTATACAAATTTACACACAAGAAACTCCACTGAGGTTGCTACATTTCAAACTCATACACAACTGACTATGGCATATCTATCCAATGAATATCATGTTCCAAAAAATGGGTGTCACAAGTGCTAACAAATGATACTGGTGCAAAGAAATCAGCTACACTGAACAAGTTTGCTATACTGTATACATACAGTCCCAAACTTACCACAGCCTGGAAAAATGAAAAACTATGACATTTGGATTCCAATGAATGAAAAGGTCGCATTTTTTAGTACAGCTAGAAGTAAAATGGAAGTACTATCACTAACACTGTGTTAGAAAAGAAAGCAAGTATTGAAGTAAACATTACCTGTTTCGGTATTTGGTTAGTATGCTGTCTAACTCCAAATTTAAATGTGGCAAATGTTAAAGTCTTGAACATATATCTGATATAAAGAACCTTTCTTTCTCTCAGAAATTTGAACATAAAATGAGTACAACATCAGAGAGAGAGAGAGAGAGAGAGAGAGAGAGAGAGAGAGAGAGATTAGATACATAGATCTAGATTGATACATGTATAGATCTAGACAGATACTGGTAGATAGGCAGATAGATAAATAGAGAGAGAGAGAGAGACAGAACTATCTATAGACAAGACAGACAGATAGATATACCATAACATATTATTCTCTACATATAATAGGAAGATGCACATGCTTTTTTTTAACTTCACAAGACTGAATAATTCATACAATGATACACTATACACCATCAGGAATGACAAGAGGCAGGGAACCGGAAGAAAGAATACAATAGACTTTGAGATAATCATAATGCACAGTTCCCACAGGGTGGTGAGTGCATCAGTGAAGAGGTGACACAAAGAAAACACCAATCTACTCTGAAGAAACAGAAGGTATGAAGATGTGACATGAAGAAAACACCTGTCTTCTCTGAAAAAACAGAGAAGGTATGATGAGGTGACAAGAAGAAAACAACTGTCTAACTTGAACTTGAAGAAGCAGAAGGTATGAAGATGTGACATGAAGAAAACACCTGTCTACCCTGAAGAAACAGAAGGTATGAAGATGTGACATGAAGAAAACACCTGTCTACCCTGAAGAAACAGAAGGTATGAAGATGTGACGTGAAGAAAACACCTGTCTACCCTGAAGAAACAGAAGGCGTGAAGAGGTGACATGAACCGATGATGAAAGCACTAGTCTACCCTGAAGAAACAGAAGGTATGAAGAGGTGACATAAAGAAAACACCACTCTACCCTGAAGAAACAGAGTATGAAGGGGTGACATGAAGAAAACACCTGTCAACTGCAAAAACAGAAGGTATAAAGAGGTGACATGGTGAATCTAACACCAGTCTACCCTGAAGATACAGAAGGTATGAACTATGAAGAGGTGACATAAAGAAAACACCTGTCTACCCTGAAGAAACAGAAGGTATGAAGATGTCACATGAGGAAAACCGACCTCATAACTATCAACCAGCTGACCATGGTACCATCAACCCGCTGACCACAGTACCATCAACTGACAAAAGCACCAACCAAATGATGTCCATGGAAAGGCAAACATCAACAGGTCGGAAGAAGGCTACATAAAAAAGAAAAGCAAAATGAGCCGATAAAAAAGAAAAGCAGATTAGATCAAAAGCAGAAAGAACTTAAGATGTGATAGACTGATACAAACTAATGAACCAACCAGCCAGCAACCAGTCACTCAACTGATGGGAATCCATATTCAATCATAAATAACAGAAACACCACCAAAAAAACAAAAAAAAAGCACCAAAACAACATCAACAGTCCAGTTCATCTTCACCTTGATGAGCACAGCAAATCTGAAAAGTCTAGTTCCCTCTTTAGTTTAATTCAATTAAAAATAAAAGAAATAAAAAGCATCAAGGTATGTTCAACAGACTGCACAAACTGTTGTCTTTGGTGAACTGTTACCAGGAAGAATGGCTAACACTTATCGTCATGAAATATTGGCATGAAAAACTACATAAGTCTGAACAGTTTTAAAAGTATTTCATTATTTTAAAAAATGCAGTTCTTTTCTTCATGCCTATGCCCTTGTGTGCCTTATGTGCCTGCCTGTCTTTTCATTGGTATTGTCACTGGCACTGTGGCAGTCTTCACTACAATGACACTTATCTGGAAGCGAGCGATGTGTTGTGTGACTTCTCCTCTGAATAAGAGAGAGAGGGAGAGAGAGAGAGATGGGAGAGAAAGGGGATGGGGATCCGAGAATACAACGCCAACGCGTTGTTGGGTAAAGGAATGATAAAAATACCCAGCATCGGTCGCGACAGAATCGTTGATGTGGGTCGTGTAAATGGAAGAAGAAGAGAAAGATTTCATCGATTGAGACATGACATACTTACACAGTTACAGACTGAGTGACATAGTGACACTCGCACTGTCACAGTACTGATCGCTGCTGGATGATTTTGATGCATGCACTGCTGAAAACCATTCAGTCAGTGGCCACACTATAGCCTGTGACTTTCATGCACCATACACAGATAGAAGGGAAAAAAACTACTATAACGTGATGCCACTGATTAGTCTTCGCAATTACCGAAACACAACATTACGTGTGTGTTTTTTTACGTCCAGCACAGCCAAACACAGCCATTTCAAGGAAAAGTAGTGCACAAAAACATGGGAGAGTAGATGCCCTTTATTTGCAGAGCTCACTTCCTTCCGAATGGGGACAAAATCGCAAGCGCAAGCAGCTTCAGAGATGTCTTGCGATCGCTCAGTCAACCCATTTGATAAACTGTCTGATGACATGCTTTTGAACGTATTTTATAATCTATCGGATTTTGACTTAGCCATTGTTCGTAAGGTCTGCAAGCGTTTCGAGTCCGTCAGCAAAGACAGGGAACTTGTCAGGTTGGTCACGAATGTATGCACACCTGACAGAATGACACTGTGCATCTCTGACAAAAAATTACACTGTGTATCATGGACACAGTGACAACATGCACCACTTACAGGCAGTATTGAGGGCTGGTCTATTGGTCCTACTTTGCCATGACGACAAAACTACTCGTACAGCATAGGGAAATAGGTCAGGCTCGTTGGGGTTTTTTGTTTGTTTTTCACCACCAAGGGAAAGAACAGCACCCCTCCAAGTGAAAGTAACAACAACAACAAAATCAGCATGTTGACTATGGCTACTCAACTTGACGAAGAAGACCGCTGACACAATGACAAAGCGAACACCATTGAGCGATAGACACACTGACACTGCACCACTGACACAATGGCAAAGTGTACACCTCTGACACAATGTCATAGTGTACACTACTAACACAATGAGTCGAATGACTTACAGTGGCACTCGCAATTTGCTTTGGATGATTTAATCATGTTAGTATTCATTCGGACCCATTCTTACTCACTAACCCGTTGGACTCCCATACTTCAGTATTTTGCTGACAGTAAATTCTGATGAGTGATTGCCATCTTTGATCCAGAAGAAAAAGTGTGTCTGTGTCTGTGTCATGTGGTTTGTATATTACTTATTACTGTGCTTACTGACAATTTAAAATCTGGAAATACTGTTGTATGAGACAGCATGTTTTGACTTTTGCACCAAATGATCATTTTTGTTTTCCTTTCTTTTTCTTATTTTTTTTACAAATTGGTAGCTTTATTTGTTAACTCATTCATTTACCAATTCATCCATGTCATTTCATCTTCTTTAACTATGCAATGTACAGAACTGTTCTCTAGATTCCTCCAGATTTGTGGGCCTGTGTCAAAACCTAGGTTTTTAAAAATGGTTTTCCTGTCTTTTCTTCAAGGTTGTCCGTACATTGTTGTTGTTGTTTTTTGTCTTCTCCTCCATTTTCCTCATTCAACAGTTCAGTGGAGAATTGTTATGGCATGGTCATTAGATCTTTATGTGGCCATACCAGCATAGTTTAATATGTTTACTGATGTCAGTTAATCTTCATTTGGTCCAATTTGCTGTGTGATGGTTCAGCACATTTGTTCACTGGTGATATGATTAGTGTGTCTGATGTTTTGTATCTTGGGATTACTCCTCAATTCCATGGTTTGGATTCTTCAAAGGTTCCAAATCGGATGTTTTGGTCCATGTCTCACATGTATTAATGTAGGAAGAAGGAATATACCAGTGCACACAGGAGCCTGATCATGTGTTTCATGGAGATGTTGTACTACCATACTGGTTTCAGTCTGAACAGTGCTGAAGTTATCTGTGCAACCCATTTGGAAGTTGAAGGATGGTGTGGTCATTGGTAAACTGAGCCTTTTTTTTTTTTTTTTTTTTACAGGTGTGTCTTTAGCGGAGCGGAGCCCATCTCTCTCCAAATAATTTCTTGTTGGGTTTACTCCTTGCATGTGGCAAATATTACTGGATTTTATGGTTACCAGCAGACCAGGGAGGTCAGTTGATGTTGCTGTGTTGACAGAGAGGTCTGTTGATGTGTTGACAGGTGGGTCAGTTGATGTGTTGACAGGGAGGTCAATTGATGTTAATGTGTTGAAAGGGAGGTCAGTGGATGTGTTGACAGGGAGGTCTGTTGATGTTAATGTGTTGAAAGGGAGGTCAGTTGATGTGTTGACAGGGAAGTCCATTGATGTTAATGTTTTGAAAGGGGAGGTCAGTTGATGTGTTGACAGGGAGGTCCGTTGATGTTAATGTATTGAAAGGGAGGTCAGTTGATGTGTTTACAGGGAGATCAGTTGATGTTAATGTGTTGAAAGGGATGTCAGTTGATGTGTTGACAGGGAGGTCAGTTGATGCTGATGTGTTGACAGGGAGATCAGTTCATGTTAATGTGTTGAAAGGGAGGTCAGTTGATGTGTTGACAGGGAGATCAGTTGATGTTAATGTGTTGAAAGGGTTGTCAGTTGATGTGTTGACAGGGAGGTCAGTTGATGCTGATGTGTTGACAGGGAGGTCAGTTGATGTGTTGACAGAGTGGTCTGTTGATGTGTTCAGAGGGCAGTCTGTTTATGTGTTGACAGGGCAATTTGTTGATGTGTTGATAGGGAGGTCAGTTGATATTGATGTGTTGATAGGGAGGTCAGTTGATGTTGTTGTGTTGAAACGGAGGTCCATTGATGTGTTGACAGGGAGGTCAGTTGATGTTTTGAAAGGGAGGTCAGTTGATGTGTTGACAGGCAGATCAGTTGATGTGTTGACAGGGAGGTGTGTTGACAGGGAGGTCAGTTGATGTGTTGAACGGGAGGTCAGTTGATGTTGATGTGTTGACAGGGAGGTATGTTGATGTGTTGACAGTGAGGTCATTTGGTGTTGATGTGTTGACATTGAGGTCAGTTGGTGTTGGTATTGTTGTGTTGACAGTGAGGTCAGTAGATGTTAATTTTGTTAACAGGGAGGTCAGTTAATGTTGATGTTTTTGACAGGGAGGTCAGTTGACATTGATTTGTTCACAGGGAAGTCATCTGATGTTGCTGTGTTGACAGGGAGGTCAATTTCTGCAGCTGCTATGCAGTGTCCAGCACCATGCTGGTCACCTACCTGCGACCAGGTCACCCAGTACGTGGAGGTGCTCAACCTCAACCACTGCTACTGGCTGTCCGCCAGCTGCTGTGACACCATCGTCCGCTGCTGCCACCTGGTCAGCCTTCACCTGCTGCACCTCAAGATCAGCATGCCACGCCTCGTCAGCATGTTGGCACACCTCAAGCACCTACAGCACCTCTCGGTGACATTGCATAATGTGCGGGAGTTCCAGAGCCTGCTGGACGGGAACCCAAAGGCCCAGGGCACCATGCAGGGCATGAAGGTGCTGACGGTGCAGGTCAAGACCCGCCCAGTGCATGCAGAGAGGATGACCATGCAGTTCCTGGCGGTCACCAGTTTCTTTGAGTACTGCTCCTCGCTCGAAGAGTTCCACGTCCAGGGCTCTGTCTGCTCCAAAGGCATTCCTCCCTATGTCGTCAATCCTCAGGTACAAAAATGCCAGTCCTCAGGTAAACAAACTTGTCTGCTGAGCCATTTCTCGTGCGCAACAGCAGAGTGGTTACAACTTACAGCGTTTAACTTTCAATCTGAGGATCTTGGGTTTGAATCTCGGTAACAGCGCCTGGTGGGTAAAGGGATGAGATGTTTCTGATCTCCCAGGTCAGCATAGGTGCTGACCTGCTTGTGCCTGAACCCAATTCATGTGTATACTCACACAGAATATCAAATACGCACATGAAAGATCCTGTAATCCTTGTCAGCGTTCGGTAGGTTATGGAAACAAGAACATACCCAGCATGCACATCCCCAAAAACGGAGAATGGCTGCGTACGTGGCAGGGTAAATAAACACAATGGTCATACACATAAAATGTTACATGTCTGTCTGAGTTTGTATGCATGCATGCCTGAAATCTGATTGAATGACACAGGAAACAAATGATGATCGCCGAATGGCGGCCGGCCGTCAGCTCTGACCAGGTAGGCAGCCTGTTGTGCAAATGACCCCTAGTTTGTAAAGCGCTTAGAGCTTGGTCTGCGGCCAAGGATAGGTGCTATGTAAGTATCCATATTCATTCATTCATTCATTCATCCATTCATTCATGTCATCAATCCTCAGGTGTAAATGTCAGTCCTCAGGTAAATGAACTGTCTGCTCCAAGGTCACTTCTCTTTATGTCATCAATCCTCAGATAAATCTGTCAATCCTCAGATAAAACTGTCAGTCGTCAGGAATATTTGCTCCATCGGCTCCAGAGGCATACATTCCTCCTTGTCTTATCAAACCTCAGGTTAAAAATATTTGTCCTTGGGTAATGGAGCTCTGTCTGCTCCAAAGCTATTCCTCTTTAAGTCATCAATCCTCAGGTAAAAATGTCAATCTGCAATGTGTATGCGTGTGTGTGCATGTGTGTGTGTGTGTGTTTTAGATGTTGTATGATAGAAATGCTCTGTGTGTGTGCACTTGTGCACGCGGTGTGTGCTCGTGCGTGTGTGTGTGTGTGTTCGTGTGTGCGTGCGTGTGTGTCTGAGTGTGTGCAGTAGTGCCATATGATAGAAATACTCTATGCCTGTCTATGCATTTGTGTGTGTGTGTGTGTGTTTCAGATCCCTCATGACATTTATGCACTGTGTTTTTATGTGTTAGTGTGTGTGTTTGCCTGTATTTTTGTGTGTGTGTGTGCATTTGGCAGTATGTGTGTGTGTGTGTGCCTCCAATGCTCTGTCTCAGAGTGTGTGTGTCTGTCTTTCTGTATCTGTAGATCAGGCAGCTTCAAAATCTGAAGAACATCCACACGATGACAGTCACCGATGCCATCGACCCGTTTGCCCGCATGTTTTTCTTTGGGGCTCTGCTGGAGATGTGTAAACTGCCAGAGCTGCGATTCCGGACTCTACTGCAGCCACTGGTTGTGAACGAACACTTGGCTCGGAAAGACAGCTTCACATCCTGCATTCACCGCATTGAACAGCTGCAACATCTGGATATCTCTCAGACCAATGATGCCATCCCCAATCAGGTCATTGCCTCTCTCTGTGTTTATGTCCCTGTCTCTGTCTGTTCTTATCTCTCAGTTCCTACCTCTCTATATGTCACTCTATATCTGTCTGTCTGTCCCTGTGTCTGTCTGTCTCTGCTTGTCTCTCTGTCTGCCAATCCCTGTCTTTGTCCGCATTGAACAACTGCAAAAACTGGACATCTCTCAGACCAGCAACACTTTTCCCAACAAGGTCTTTCTCTGTCTTTCAGTCTCTTGTCTAGGTCAGTCAGTCTGTCTGTCTGTCCTTCATGTCTGTCTGTCCCTTCCGGTCTGTCAGTTCAGTGCTGTGATGACAGGTGTGTATTGATTGGCAGGTGTACCAGTTAGAAAGAGCCAGACAGCTGCGCTACCTGAACGTCGCGGACAACACCTTGATCGATAGTCACAGTCTTCAGGTGTTGGCGGACAGTTGTCCTCACCTGGCCAGTATTAATCTGAGGGACTGCCACCACCTCTACCTCAAGGTACCGTAGTTCCCTGCACCCCCAAAACATCCTCCCTTCTCCCCCGGTTTCTTATTCTGTGTCTCCTTCAGAGAGACAATACCATATCTACTTCATAATAACAACCCCACCATCTCACCATACCCTTCAGAGGGATGTCACCGTGCCTGCTTCATGATAGGTACCCCTTTACCCACCTCTACCCTTCAGAGAGACATCACCATACCTGCTTCATGATAGCTACCATCTACCCATCTCCCTTTGTACCCTTCAGAGAGACGTCATCATATTTATTTCATGATGGCTACCCCTCCACCCGTCTCTCTGTACCCTTCAGAGAGACGTCATCATATTTATTTCATGATGGCTACCCCTCCACCCGTCTCTCTGTACCCTTCAGAGAGACATCACCATATCTACTTCATGATAGCTACCATCTACTCATCTCCCTTTGTACCCTTCAGAGAGATGTCATCATATTTATTTCATGATGGCTACCCCTCCACCCGTCTCTCTATACCCTTCAGAGAGACATCTCCATATCTACTTCATGACAGCTACCATCTACTCATCTCCCTTTGTACCATTCAGAGAGACGTCATCATATTTATTTCATGATGGCTACCCCTCCACCCGTCTCTCTATACCCTTCAGAGAGACATCTCCATATCTACTTCATGATAGCTACTCCTCTACCCATCTCCCTTTGTACCCTTCAGAGAGACGTCACCATATTTATTTCATGATAGCTACCCCTCCACCCGTCTCTCTGTACCCTTCAGAGAGACATCACCATATCTACTTCATGATAGCTACCATCTACCCATCTCCCTTTGTACCCTTCAGAGAGACGTCACCAAATCCACTTCACAATAGCTACCCCTTTGCCCATCTCCATACCCTTCAGAGAGACATCATCAAATCTACTTCACGATAGCTACCCATCTCTCTTTGTACCTTTCAAAGAGATGTTATCATATCTACTTCATAATAGCTACTCCTCTATAGCTACCCCTCTACCCATCTCTCTGTGCCCTTCAGAGAGACGTCATCATGTCTTTTTCATGATAGCTAATCCCCTATACTCTTCTTAGAAACCCCTAGTACACCACCCTGCCATCTCTGTCTTTAGACTCATCTGAGAACTCCACCCTGCTAACGCTCTTTGTACTCATCTGAGATATCCCAGAACTGTACCTGTGTATTGCAGACAACAGGTGCGATACATTTATGTAAGTGTACCTGTGTGTTGCAGACTGGTTAAAAAGGCCTGCAGCAGGTAGATCTGTATAACTGTGTGTTGCAGACAGGTCAGAGGCCTGTAACAGGTAGATTTGTATTTAATATTAACTGTGTGTTGCAGACACGTGAGAAAGGCCTGCAACAGGTAGATTTGTATTTAATTTTACCTGTGTGCTGCAGACAGGTGAGAAAGGCCTGCAACAGGTAGATTTGTTTTTAACTTTACCTGTGTGTTGCAGACAGGTGAGAGAGGCCTGCAACAGGTAGATTTGTATTTAACTTTACCTGTGTGTTGCAGACAGGTAAGAGAAGCAAGCAGCAGGTCGATACGAGTGGACTGCAGTCCCTGGTGGTGAACTGCACAGCACTAAGACACATCAACATCAGCGGTGTTCACATCCACGCCAGAGACCTTAGCCAGACCAGCTTCTCCAGTCTCTGCCATCTGCTGACTCTGAACACACGTAGGTTGTTTCCCCCCCTAAACACACGTATGTTATCTCCCTTTAACACATGTAACTTGTTTCCCCCTTAACACATGTAGGTTGTTTCTTGTTTCCTTCTTAACACAGGCTGGTTGTTTCTCCCTTAATAAGTTGTTTTCCCCTTAACACATGTAGGTCATTTCCCCCTTAACACATAGGTTGTTTCTCCTGCAACACATATAGGTTGTTTCCTGTAACACATTTAGGTTGTTTCCTGTAACACACATAGGTTGTTTCCCGTAACACACGTAGGTTGTTTAACACATGTAGGTGGTTCAACACACCTTAACACACATGGGTTGTTTCTCCCTTAACACGTGTAGGTCATATCCTCCTTAACACAAGTAGGTTGTTTCCCCCCTTTACACACATTGGCCATTTCCCCCTTAACATGTGTAGGTCGTATCCTTAACATAGGTGGGTTGTTTCCGCCTTAACACACATTGGCCATTTCCTCCTTATGTTGTTTCCCGCTTAACACTCATAGGCCATTTCCCCCTTATGTTGTTTCCGCCTTAACACGCATTGGCCATTTCCTCCTTACGTTGTTTCCCCCTTAACATGCATTGACCATTTCCCCCTTAATACGCATTGGCCACTTACCCCCTTAGCACATGTCGATCATAGCCACTTCAACACATGTTGGTCATTTCTCCCTTAGCACAGTTAGGTCATTAATTTCCCCCTTAATATATGTAAGTCGTTTCCCTCTTAACATGTTGTTCATGTTAAAATCACTTAAGTGAACAGACGTTAAATTAGTGACCAGCCACCTAGATCATTCCCCCCTTATAACACATCGGTTGTCTCTCCTCAATATGTGCAAGGCATTGCCCTCCAACATGCATTGGTTGGTTCCTCTTAACACACATAGGCTGTTTCTCCTTAACACATGTATGTCATTTCCCCTCAACACACAAAGGTTATTCCCCTGAAACACACATACGCCATTTCCCCTTAACACACATATATCGTTTCCCCTTAGCACATGAAGGTCATTTCTCCATAACTCATATAGGTCATTTTTCCTTTACACACAACAGTCCTTTCCTCTTCATACACGCGTTGGTCATTTCATTTTTAAGACATGTGGGTTGTTTCCACTTACCACACGTAGGTCGTTTCTCAACACACATTGGTTGTTTCCCCCTGGCATAACACACATAGGTTATTCCTCTTTAGCACACTTAGGTTGTTTTCCTAAAACACACATAGGTCTTTCCCTTTAACACACATAGTAATGATAGTTATTCCCCCTAACATATGAGGTAATTTTCTCTCAACTCATGGGATCATTCCCCCTTTACATTCGCAGGTGATTTCCCCTTGACACACATGGGTCATTTCCCCTTGACCCATGCATTTGTTTACCCATTAACATACGGAGGTCATTTCCTGATTAATGCAGGAATGTCCTTTCCGCCTTAATACATAGAGTTTATTTCCCCTGCTATAAGTGTGATGAGGAGTGGTGGTGTCAACAGAATAACAAAATCACTTGTCAGTGTGTGATGAACAGCGGTGTTGTCAGCAGAATGGCAAAGCGTGTCCCTGTCAATATGTCTAATGAAGAGTGGTGTTGTCAACAGGATAGCAAAGTGAGTCGTTTATCAAAATGTGATGATCAGTGGTGTTGTCAGCAGGATGACAAAGTGAGTCATTTATCAAAATGTGATGATCGGTGGTGTTGTCAACAGAATGGGAAAGTGTGTCCCTGTCTCCGTGCTGCCTGTGTCCACGATCCAGAGAGGGCCACACGGAGAACACACGGAAGCGCGTTCTGCCGATACACAACACCTCTGCTCTCTCCAAACGGCCTCGCTACGGTGTTCAGACCCCGAACCTGGTGAGTACTGCAGCTTCAGCACTGTCTGGACACTCCGTACACTCTGTTGGTGGACGGTGTACTGACTGCTGTCAATATACGCCACTTGACACTGGCTATCAATGGACACCACTTTACACTGGCTATCAATGGACACCACTTTACGCTGGCTATCAGTGGACACCGCTTTACACTGCTGTCAGTGGACAGCTTTATACTTTTGTCAGTGGACACCACTTCACACTGCTGTGAAGGGACAACCCTATACTGCTGTTGACAGACACTGCTTTACAGAGGCTGTCAGTGGAAACCACTTACACTGGCTGTCAGTGGACACCACTTTACACTGCTGTCAGTGGACATAACTTGACACAGCTTTCAATGGGTGTAATTTTACACTGGCTGTCAATGGACGCCACTTTACACTGGCTGTCAGTGGATACCACTTTACACTTCTGTTAACAGATACCACTTAACACTGGCTGTCAGTGGACACCAGTTTACGCTGGCCATCAATGGACATAACTTAACGCTGCTGTCAGTTGACATAATACTAGCTGTAAATGGACACCACTTGACACTGTCAGTGCACATCTTTTCACACTGCTGTCAATGAACACCACTTTACACTGTGCATCGAGTGTGCATTAGTGTGCATCGATTTACACTGCTGTAGATGGACACCACTTTACACTGGCTTTCGGTGCGCATCATTTTACACTGGCTGTCAGTGGACACCACTTTACACTTCTGTTAATGAACACCACTTTACACTTCTATTAATGGACCACTTTACGTTGGCCATCAGTGCACACCACTTTACACTGCTGTCAAGGAATACCACTTTACACTGGCTGTAAATGGACACCACTTTACACTGTCAGTGCACATCTTTTCACATTGCTGTCAGTGCACACCACTTTACACTGCTTTCAGTGCACACCGCTTTACACTGGCTGTCAGTGGACACCACTTCACACTGCTGTCAGTGTCAGTGGATACCACTTTACACTGCTGTCAGTGGACACCACTTTACACTGCTGTCAGTGTCAGTGGATACCACTTTACACCGCTGTCAGTGGACACCACTTTACACTGCTGTCAGTGTCAGTGGACACTACTTTACACTGCTGTCAGTGGACACCACTTTACACTACTGTCAGTGGACACCACTTCACACTACTGTTAGTGGACACCACTTCACACTGCTGTCAGTGGACACTACCTTACACTTTTCTCAATGGACACCACTTAACACTGACTCACTGTTTGGACATCATTTGAAATTGTTTGCCTGTTAAATTCTGTCACTGTTTGTTGAATTCTGTCATTGTTGAATCCTGTCGATGTCTGACTGTTCAGCTCTCTCACTGTATGACTGTTGTTACTGTTGAACACTGTGGCTGTGTGACTGATGAATTCTGTAGCTATGTGAGTGGTGAATTCTTTCACTATGTGACTTTTAAACTTTGTCACTGTGTGGCTGTTGAATTCTGTGGCTGTGTGACTGTTGAAATCTGTGCCTTTCAATGTGAGTGTGATGGCTGCAGGATGTGGGGGAAGAGGAGGAGCTGAGTTCAGAGCTTGGGAAACTGGTGGCAAGCTGTCCTCAGGTGCAGCACTTTGAACTCATTGGAGCCGGCTTTCGATCCTCATTCAGCAAGCGCTACAAACCTGAGGACATGCGCCACTTTGTGCCCTGGTGAGCCACCATTGGCCCAGCCCCCAATCTGTTGGCTTGCTAATTGCCGCCTCCCTTAGTGTTCGTCAAGGAATGGTGGGCGTTTTTAAGTTACGTGTGTGTGAACTCCCAGTGTGTGTGTTTGTGAATGCGTGGTGGGTGCTGTTAAGTTATATCTGTGCAAGCTCCCAGTGTGTGTATGTGTTTGTGAATGAATGGCGGGTGCTGTTAAGATATATCTGTGCATACTCTCAGTGTGTTTGTGAATAAGCGGCGTGTGCTGTTAAGTTATATCTGTGCAAACTCCCAGTGTGTGTGTGTTTGTGAATAAGTGGTGTGTGCTGTTAAGTTATATCTGTGTATACTTACAGTGTGTGTATGTTTGTGAATGGGTGGTGGGTGCTGTTAAGTTATATCTGTGCAAACTCCCAGTGTGTGTGTTTGTGAATGAGTGGTGGGTGCTGTTAAGTTATATCTGTGCAAACTCCCAGTGTGTGTGTTTGTGAATGTGTGGCGGGTGCTGTTAAGTTATATCTGTGCATACTCCCACTGTGTTTGTGAATAAGTGGTGTGTGCTGTTAAGTTATATCTTTGCATACACCCAGTGTGTGTATGTTTGTGAATGAGTGGTGGGTGCTGTTAAGTTATATCTGTGCAAGCTCCCAGTGTGTTTGTGAATAAGTGGTGTGTGCTCTTAAGTTATATCTTTGCATACACCCAGTGTGTGTGTGTTTGTGAATGAGTGGTGGGTGATGTTAAGTTATATCTGTGCAAGCTCCCAGTGTGTGTATGTTTGTGAATGAGTGGTGAGTGCTGTTAAGTTATATGTGTGCAAACTCTCAGTGTGTTTGTGAATGAGTGGTGGGTGCTGTTAAGTTATATCTGTGCAAACTCCCAGTGTGTTTGTGAGTGAGTGGCGGGAGCTGATAAGTTATATCTGTGTATACTCCCAGTGTGTGTGTTTGAGAATGAGTGGTGGGTGCTGTTTTAGCTGTGCAAATTCCCACTTTGTCTGTGAACGAGTGGTGGGCGCTGCAAAGTTATATCCATGCAAACTCAACAGTGTTGATTTCAATGGTGTTTCAAGGTATAACTGGCACTGTGTGTGTTGATGTTAATGGATTGTTGAGGTATAAATCATACCATGTGTGGTGTTTTGATGAATAACTCACATCATGTGTGTTGATATCAATGGTGCATTTAGGTATAATTCACTCTATGATGTGTGTCCTCACCAGTGTTGATTTATTGTCAGTGCTGCAGCCAGCAGCGTGGGGGAGGATGACATTCTGTGTATACGGCGCTGGAAACACTTGGAATACCTTCAGCTGTCAGGTGTTCCAGGTAAGAGATGTATACAGCGCTTGAATCAGAATATCTTCATCTCTCAGGTGTTCCAGGTAAAAGTTGTATAAGGCGCTGTAATCAGAAGGCCTTCAGCTGTCAGGTGTTCCAGGTAAGAGATGTATATGGTGCTGTAATCAGAATACCTTCATCTGACAGGTGTTCCAGTTAAGAGATGTATACAGTGCTGGAAACACTTCAAATACCTGCAGCTGTCAGGTGTTCCAGATAAGAGATGATGTATACGACACTTAAAACTTAGGTCCCGTGTGCAGCATGTTGTATTGTATTGTATTGTATTTATCTTTTTGTCACATTTCTTTGTGTGAAATTCAGGCTGCTCTCCCCAGGGAGAGCACATCACAACACTAGAGCCCTTTCCACACATAAAAGAACCCACAGCAGTCAAAGAGTTGTCCCTGGCAACATTCTGTAGGAAAATCCACTCTGATAGTGCAACACATACACTTGCAGACAGAAAAATACAATGATAGTAAAACAAATACACTTAAAGACAGAAAACAGAATAAGAATAGTAAAACAAACTCACTTAAAGACAGAAAACAGAGCAAAAATAATAAAGCAAATGCTTTTGCAGACAGAAAAAAGACCCCCCACCCCCACCCCCACCTCCTCCATCCACACATAAAGAGTGTTGCTGCGCTGTAGGGATGCTCTCCCTAGGGAGAGCAGCCTGAATTTCTCACAGAGAGAAATCTGTTGCGACAAAAAGTAATTAAACACAACACAGTGCAATGCAGTTGTACATTACAATACTTTAAAAAGTAGTGACACTTTGTATGTATGATACTTGTATCAGAAGTAGTGACATAGTATGTATGACACTGTGCATGTATGACACAGTTATCCAGGTTGTATCACAGTGTGTGTGACACAGGTATCTAGGTAGTGACAACAGTGTATGACACAGGTAGTTACACAGTGTGTGTGTATAATACAGGTATCCAGGTTGTGACAGTGTGTGTGTGTGTGTGTGAATGACACAGGTATCCTGGTTATGTCTCAGTGTGTGTGACACAAGTATCTAGGCAGTGACACAGTGTATGACACACAGGTATCCAGGTAGTGTACACAGTGTGTGTATGATACAGGTATCCAGGTGGTAATACAGTGTGTGCGTGTGTGTGAATGACACAAGTATCTTGGTTGTGACACAGTTTGTGTGTATGACACAGGTATCCAGGTAGTTACACAGTGTATGTGTATGACACAGATATCCAGGTAGTGACACAAAATGTTTAAATGACACAGGTATCCAGGCAGTGACACTGTATGTATGACACAGGTATCCTGGTAGTGACACAGTGTATAACACACACACAAAAAAAAATCAAAAACACTTTGTTAATCCACATGGAAATTAATTTGTGCAATCACAGGCTCATTTTAAACACTGGCATAAAATCATGCGCAACATAAGAAGAGATTAAAACTAGTCAAATAAGAATTCCCAATAGCTGACGATATACTACCCCCCCCCCCCCACACACACACACACATACTCATGTTAAGACTATAGGGTATTGCACAACAATATTAACAAATGAAAACATCCAACAAAAAAAGGGTATAAGATTACTAAAAATGACATGCGCGCACGCACGCACACACACCCACACACACATGCACACACACGCACACACACACGTTAAGACCATAAGGTATTGTACAACAATACATAAATAAAAACATCAAGGGTATAAATCGTATATATAAGTAAAGTGCACACACACACACACACACACACACACACACACTCACACAAACAATGTATGCATGCACATAACATATGTCACGCCAATAACATTAGAACATTAACATTAAGATACATGAAATCCAAGTAAAATAAGAAAATATTTAAAAATCACTTCCGATCACACCCACACAAAAATGCTTGCTTGCCCGTGCTCACCCGCTCAGTCCCACATGCACGCATAATGTCTGCTCCCATACACTCGTCTGCTGGTGAAGTTCAGGTGTTGCTGTGGCGAGTGGGCTTGGAGGGTGGGAGGGTTCACTTAGTGTATTGGATGTTTTGATTGTGTGCGCGAATGGCTGTAGGAATAAATGAATTAATGTATCGAGATGTTCTTGCGCGTGGAGCTCTAAACCTTCCACTTATGTCTGACCTTCTGCTATTAATGTCATCATGTAGTGGGTGGCTTACGTCGGTCAAAATTGTTATTAGTCTGTCAGTCAGTTTTCTATTGTGCATGTCACTAAAGGTGTCTTGTCTTATACCCACCACCCCACCTGCTTTCCTAATGACTTTTTCCAACCTGTCTTTGTCATGTTTGGTCAGGTTTCCCCCCCAGCACACGGCTCTGTATGTTAAAACACTACACAGGTATATACATAGTTAAACAGTGTGTGTATATGGTACTGGTATCCAGGTGGTATGAACATTGGTTTCTCCATTGCAGTGGGAATTCATTGACAGCTTAGTCTTTTGTGACGGACTTTGACTCTCAAACTAGCTCTTAGTGCTGCAGCCTTGGGGGCTAGTTGGCCTTTGGGAACCAACCCGACGCCGACTGTCCTACAACCCTCTTGGCTGAGAGAGTGGGGGAGGTAACTTGGGCAAGACACTTTCCACTTAATCAAATTCTGGCCCAGATATTCAGGACAGCAGTTGCCTCTTCTGCTGTTCCGATGGTCATAGTAGGACACGACTATCATGCATCCAGGTAGCAACACAGTGTATGTGTGATTGATACAGGTACCAGACACAGTGTGTGTGTTTGACACAGATATCCACGTAGGGACACAGTGTGTGTGTATCACACAGGTAGGGACACAGAGTGTGTGTGTCACACAGGTAGTAACACAGTGTGTGTGTGCATGACGCAGGCATCAGGAGCGGGCAGAGTCTGGCAGCCATCAGTGCGGAGTGCCCAAAACTACGGCGCCTGCTGCTGGCACACCTGGGGCCGGTGCCACTGGGCTCCTATGAGGACACCCTGCTCTCCCGCCTGCCTTCAGCTCACAGGCTGACAGATCTCAGGTCAGCGTCTGTTGGTGTGTGTACATGACAGGGATGGAACAGTGGGCAATAGCCAGGTGGTTAAAGCGTTTAACTTTCAATCTGAGGGTCCCGGGTTTGAATCTTGGTAATGGCACCTGGTGGGTAAAGGGTGGAGATTCTTGCTATCTCCCAGGTCAACATATGTGCAGACCTTCTAGTGCCTGAACCCCCTTCATGTGTATACGCACGTAGAAGATCAAATATGCACTTTAAAGATCCTGTAACCTCTGGCTTTTCAGGTGTGCCTAACGATTGCCGCAGGACCTGTGTTACTTGAATATATATATATATATATATATATATTTGAAGTAAAAAAAACAAAAAAACAACAACTTATGATTAAATGTACTCTCTCTGAAAAAAAAAAAAAAAAAAAAAGATCCTGTAACCCATGTCAGCGTTTGGTGGGTTATGGAAACAAAAACATACACAGCATGCACACCCCTGAAAATGGAGTATGGCTGCCTACATGTGGGGTAAATAAACAAAACGGTCATACGCTTAAAATGTTACATGTCTGTCTGAGTGTGTATGTGTGCTTGCATGAAGTCCAATGGAATGACACAGGAAATGAATAATGAGCTCAGTGGCAGCTGTCAGACTGCTCTACCCAGGTAGGCAGCCTTTTGTGCAAATGACCCCGTGTTTGTAAAGCGCTTAGTGCTTGGTCTCCAACAGAGGATAGGGGCTATCTAAGTATCTGTAACAGTGTCGGTGGGTTTCTAGAAGAAAGGTCGCTGAATTGTGAAGACTCTTTATCCACCACCAGTACAGTGTCCGTGAGGGTCTGGGTTCATTTCTGGGTCTCAAGTTTGATTGGAAAATCAAAATGAAACTCAGCGTTTGGTCATTTGGATGAGGTGATAAACCGAGGTCCCGTGTGGAGCATGTGTGTGGTGCACTTAAAAAGAACCCACGGCAATATAAGTGTTATCCCCTGTTGAAATACTGTAGAAGAAATCCACTCTGAGAGATACACAAATATATACATGCTCTCAAGGCCATACTAGCATGTTTGGTTATGCTGCTGTTCAGGTATCTGCTTAGCAGATGTGGTGTAGTGTATATGAATTTGTCTGAACGCAGTGGCACCTCATTGAAAAAATGAAACTGAAAATGTGAGTGACGAGTGTGATATATGACGAAATAGTGTTTATGGTGTGTGTGTGTGACAAGATAGAACAGTGTCAATGGGGTGAATGTGACATGATAGTGTCAATGGGTGGTAGGGAGGGGAGGGAGGGGGCACAGGATAGAACAGCGTCAATCGGATATGTGACATGATAGAAGTGTAGGCATTGTGAATGGTGTGTGTGACAGGATACAAGTGTGACAATAGAAGTGTTACGTTGTGTGACAGAACGGAAGTGTAACAATGTGTGATGGAACAGAAGTGTAACAATGTGTGACAGAACAGTTGTGTAACAACATGTGACAGAACGGTAGTATAACAATGTGTGACAGGATAGAGCAGTGTCACTTCCACCTGCGGGAGACCTTCTGGCAGGCCCTGAGCGGCCTGACGTCACTTCAGCGACTGTGCATCCTGTCAAAGAGCGCCACCTTCACCCCTTCCCTCGTCCAGCGCTTTGTACAGCAGGTCACTGACTCCCCTTGTTTCTCCACTCCCCTTGTCCCATCCCTCCACCTCTCCACTCTTACCTAATCTTCCCTTGTCCCATCTCACCACTCTCCTTGTCTCTCTACTCCCCTTGTCCCATCTCACCACTCTCCTTGTCTCTCCACTCCCCCCTTGTCCCATCTCACCGCTCTCCTTGTCTCTCTACTCCCCTTGTCCCATCTCACCACTCTCCTTGTCTCTCCACTCCCCCTTGTCCCATCTCACCACTCTCCTTGTCTCTCCACTCCCCCTTGTCCCATCTCACCACTCTCCTTGTCTTTCCACTCCTCTTGTCCCATCTCACCACTCTCCTTGTCTTTCCACTCGTCCTTGTCCCATCTCACCACTCTCCTTGTCTTTCCACTCCTCTTGTCCCATCTCACCACTCTCCTTGTCTTTCCACTCGTCTTGTCCCATCTCACCACTCTCCTTGTCTCTCCACTCCTCTTGTCCCATCTCACCACTCTCCTTGTCTCTCTACTCCCCCCTTGTCCCATCTCATCACTCTCCTTGTCTCTCCACTCTTCTTGTCCCATCTCACCACTCTCCTTGTCTCTCCACTCCTCTTGTCCCATCTCACCACTCTCCTTGTCTCTCTACTCCCCCCTTGTCCCATCTCACCACTCTCCTTGTCTCTCCACTCCCCTTGTCCCATCTCACCACTCTCCTTGTCTCTCTACTCTCCCCTTGTCCCATCTCACCACTCTCCTTGTCTCTCCACTCCCCTTGTCCCATCTCACCACTCTCCTTGTCTCTCCACTCCCCTTGTTCCATCTCTCCACTCCTTTTGTCTCTCCATCTTTCCACTCCCCTTGTACCATCTCTCCATTCTTCCTGTCACTACAACTCCACTCCCCTTGTCTCTCCACTCCCCTTGTCTCTCCACTCCCCTTGTCTCTCCATCTCTCCACCCCACTCTCCTTGTCTCTCCACTCCCCTTGTCTCTCCATCTCTCCACCCCCCTTGTCTCCCCACTCCCCTTGTCTCTCCACTCCCCTTGTCTCCCCACTCCCCTTGTCTCTCCACTCCCCTTGTCTCCCCACTCCCCTTGTCTCTCCACTCCCCTTGTCTCTCCACTCTGTCTCTCCATCTCTCCACTCCCCTTGTCTCTCCACTCCCCTTGTCTCCCCACTCCCCTTGTCTCTCCACTCCCCTTGTCTCTCCATCTCTCCACTCCCCTTGTCTCTCCACTCCCCTTGTCTCTCCATCTCTCCACTCCCCTTGTCTCTCCACTCCCCTTGTCTCCCCACTCCCCTTGTCTCTCCACTCCCCTTGTCTCTCCACTCCCTTTGTCTCTCCATCTCCCCACTCCCCTTGTCTCCCCACTCCCCTTGTCTCCCCACTCCCCTTGTCTCTCCACTCCCCTTGTCTCCCCACTCCCCTTGTCTCTCCACTCTCCTTGTCTCCCACTCCCCTTGTCTCTCCATCTCTCCACTCCCCATGTCCCATCTCTCCACTCCCCTTGTCTCTCCATCTCTCCACTCCCCTTGTCTCTCCACCCCCTGTCTCTCCACTCCCCTTGTCTCTCAACCCCCTCATCTTTCCACTCCCCTTATCTCTCCACTCTCCTTGTCTCTCCATCTTTCCACTCCCCTAGTCTCTCCACTCCCCTTGTCTGTCCTTTTCACTTCTGTTTGAACTGTTGCCATTTGATGAGGATGTGATATGGAAGTTTTTAGGCAGCTGTCATGTGATGTAGATGTGTTGAGGCAGGTGTCATGTGATGTGGATGTGTTGAGGCAGGTGTCATGTGATGTTGATGCATTTAGGCAGGTGTCATGATGTGGATTTGTTGAAGCAGGTGTCATGTGATGAATTGAGACAGGTGTCATGTAATGGTGATGTGGTGTGTCAGATTAGATGGAGATGAGGTTGTGATGATGATAATGTGATGACAATTATGTTACGTTGATGGTGTGATGGTGATGATGTGACAATGATGATGATGTGTTGTTGCTTTTTTGACAGGTGCCCTCACTGGTGGTGCTACAACTGTTTGTCAGCCGCTCCATGACACTGAAGGAATGCAGTCAGCTGCAGACCAGGCTGGTGATCACGTGAGTGTGGCCTCTGCTTCCCCCACCCCCACCTGTTTCTCTCTGTCCCCCCATGCCCGCCTGCACCCTTTCCTTGTCACACACCCACCTCATGTATCTGTTTCTCTCTCTCTCCCCTCACACCCCCACCACATGTATCTGTTTCTCTCCCCCCCACCCCCTCAAACCCCCACCCTGTGATGTATCTGTTTCTCTCTGCCCCCCCTCCACCCCACGCACCCCCACCTACCACTTTCCTTGTCATACACCCCACCCCATGTATCTGTTTCTCTCCCCCCCACCCCCTCAAACCCCCACCCTGTGATGTATCTGTTTCTCTCTGCCCCCCCTCCACCCCCCACCCCCCCCCACCTCCCACTTTCCTTGTCATACACCCCACCCCATGTATCTGTTTCTCTCTGCCCCCATCCCTCAACCCCCCTTTCCTTGTCATACACCCCACCCCATATTTCTGTTTCTCTCTGCCTTGTCCCCACCCCTCCACCCTTCCTCTTTCTTTAGGAGAAATCAGAGGATGCATAAAAGTTCTGCAAAAGAACAGAATAATCTCAGCATCTGTGGAAGGCTCTTTCCTGCTTTTTTCTCTCTTTTTTTTCTTCTTTTTTTTTTTTCGTTTGTTGTTTCTTTTTGTTCCTTCCATCATTATTTTTCACCTTTCTGTTGTCTTTTCTTTTTTTTTTTCCTCATCTTTTTTTTCTGTTTGTTTTCACTCGTCTCCACCCTTCTTTGCCACATCCCCACCCCATGTATCTGTTTCTCTCTGCCCCCCTCTGCCAGGCTGGTGCAGTGAGGGTGACATGACACAGTGAAGGTGACGTGACACAGGCAGTGTGTAGCAGGGAATGAATGACACAGTGAAGGTGACATGACACAGGCAGTGTGTAGCAGGGAATGAATGACACAGTGAAGGTGACATGACACAGGCAGTGTGTAGCAGGGAATGAATGACACAGTGAAGGTGACATGACACAGGCAGTGTGTAGCAGGGAATGAATGACACAGTGAAGGTGACATGACACAGGCAGTGTGTAGCAGGGAATGAATGACAGTGAGCATGGTGTGTTGACAGGCACAAGGAGCAGCGACCAGCCCTCAGTGTGTGCATCCTGCCGCTGCTGACCGCAGGAGACTCCACTGCACCTGATCCCCGACATACACCTAGAGACGCTGACCACGCTGTCTTCTTCCGTCTGCCTCACACCTGATCTCTGACACCCACCTGAAGACACTGACTACGCTGTCTTCTTCCGTCTGCCTCACTCACACCTGAAGAATGATGGATGATATGGATGCTTATATAGCGCCTATCCTCGGTTGGAGACCAAGCTCTGAGCAGCTTTACACGCACAGGGTCATTTGCACAACAGGCTGCCTGCCTGGGTAGAGCCAGCTGACAGTTGGCATTGGGCACTCAAGATTTGTTTCCTATGTCATTCAATCGGGTTTCAGTTACGCACACATACACACTCAGACAGACATGTTACATTTTATGTGTATAACTGTTTTTTGTCAGTTTACCCTGCCATGTAGGGAACCATACTCTGTTTTCAGGAGTGTGCATGCTGGGTATGTTCTTGTTTCCATGACCCACCGAACGCTTACATGAATCACAGGATCTTTAACGTGCGTATTTGATCTTCTGCACGCATATACACAGGAAGGGGGTTCAGGCACAAGCAGGTCTGCACATATGCCGACCTGGGAGATCTGGAAAAATCTGCACCCACCCAGCCGGCACCGTTACTGAGATTCGAACCCGGGGACCCTTAGATGAAAGTCCAACGCTTTAACCACTCTGCTTTTGCGTCCGTCGTCCCTGATCTCTGACATCCACCCGGAGACACTGACCATGCTGTCTGTCTGTTTCACATCTACAGCACACTGACCATCTGTCTATCCGTCTCACACCTCCACCACCGGAGTCTACCCCTTTATGAGGATGATGGGGGTGATGGGGTTGGGGATCCTGCTCTTGATGTGGGGTGTGAGTGGGGACTTCTCCCACTCTTGATGGAAGGGGGAGTGTGGGTGTGACTCCACCTGCTGATGATTGGGTTGTGGGGTGGGGGGGGGGGGGTGTAGATGGTTGATGATGTATTGAGGGAGATGGTGGTGGGTGTGAGTTATGTCTGTATTACCTGTATTACCTGTTGGTTCATCGAGAGGTTGGTCTGTATGGCATGTATGTTCACTGAGAGGTTTGTCTATATAGTATGTCTGTTCCATGTCAGGTTGGTCTGTATGGGATGTCTGTTCCATGTCAGGTTGGTCTGTATGGGATGTCTGTTCACTGAGAGGTTTGTCTGTATGGGATGTCTGCTCCATGTCAGGTTAGTCTGTATGGAATGTCTGTTCCATGTCAGGTTGGTCTGTATGGGATGTCTGCTCCATGTCAGGTTGGTCTGTATGGGATGTCTGCTCCATGTCAGGTTGGTCTGTATGGGATGTCTGTTCACTGAGAGGTTTGTCTGATGTCTGTTCACTGAGAGATTTGTCTGTATAGGATGTCTGTTCCATGTCAGGTTGGTCTGTATGGGATGTCTGTTCCATGTCAGGTTTGTCTGTATGGGATGTCTTTTTGCAGAGAGGTTGGTCTTCATGCTGTTCACAGTTCATTCAGAGAACATTTGCAGGCTGTCCTCTGCAATATAATAAAATGTACAAAGGATTGTTCTTTAAAGTGATTTTTTGTCAGTTCAGTTGCTAAGGATATGTATGAATGAAATCCTTTATTTCCAGTCTGTAACCTGACTGTTTTGCCTGTAAATAATTAGACTGCGTTCCCATCAAGCAGTCAGGCTGTTCTCACCTATAAGCAGTCACTGTTTTTGCAGAAAGGCAGTCAGACTGTCTTCCCTATAAGCAATTGGACAGCTTTCCCTTTAAGCTAACAGGCTGCCTTCCCTTAACTCCGTCAGATGCCTTCCCCATAGGCAGTTGGAGTGTTTTGCCTACAAGCAATCAAATTGCCTTAATTCCCTATATTCCCTACAATCAGACTCTGTTCCAGATAAAAGCAATTAAAGTGCTTTCTGTTTGCTTTCACAATAAGGAATCAACTGTAAGCATCCTGACTGCTGCGTCTTCTTCTTCATTTGTGGGCTGTAACTCCCACATTCACTCATATGTACACAAGCAGGCTTTTTCGTGTATGACCGTTTTTACCCTGCCATGTAGGCAGCCTTACTCTGTTTTCTGGGGTGTGCACGCTAGGTATGTTCTTGTTTCCATAGCCCACCGAATGCTGATATGGATTACAGGATCTTTAGCATGCGTATTTGATCTTCTGCTTGCTTACACACATGAAGGGGTTCAGGCACAAGCAGGTATATACATATGTTGACCCGGGAGATAAAAAAAATCTCCACTCTTTATCCACCAGGCACCGTTACCGAGATTCGAACCCAAGACCCTCAAATTGAAAGTCCAACACTTTAACCACTCAGCTGTTTTGCCTGTCGCTTTGCCTTCAATCAATCAAGTGACAGTCACTGATGTTACCACAGAGATCTCGCCAAATGTGTGGCCGAAAATACCATTCACTTCTTGGAACAGAAGACCTTATTTTTTCCCCACCGTTCTATCTCTCCATATCCCTCACTAACATATGTCCCCCACCTTGCTCCCCCTTGCTCCCATCTATTATTTAAAATGGAAAGACGTTAAACTGACGACTATTACTGCTACTACTACAGAAGAGAATATCTTGACCGTGCTCACTTCTTTTGAATAAAACATCTGATCATCTTTGCTACACACATGAAGGGAAGACATGAACCTGATCATGAAGACACACTGCTTTTGGATTTGAAACCAACAGATCATCTATACAACATACATGAACACATTAAGGTTAGAGTGAAACAGTTTATTTGTAAAGATCACCACCATTTAAAAAACATTTTGTCATCACCTTTCAATATCACATGGTTCCATGTATATAGCTTCACATTCAAATGAATAACATTTTAATAATGATAAAAATAATAATAATGATAAATGATTAATAATAATAACAAATGCTTGTTCAGCACTTTCTCAAACTGAGCTAAAAGCTCTTTACATATAAACCTACAAAACTCATTACCTGAAAATGACGAAATGATAAAAAATAATAATAATAATTCACATACTCACTGCAGACATGACACCACTCATCTAAATCAGTTGCGCGCACGCGCACACACACACAAGCATGCATACATGTGTGCAGTCTCACATGCAGTCAACACACATACACAAACAAGTAGCGGAGGATGAGTGCCCAATATTTTTTTCTTCAATAATATTTGTTTTTCAATAATTACACTGTATAATGATCAGAAACACATTTAATGATATTAAATGGAAGAATGTTCCAGCCAGCAAGCTGGACCTTGTAAAGGAAGAGTACAGTGAATGAAGAATTTTGTTTGACACATTGGAACACAGATAACTCACACACACACACACACACACACAAACAAAAAAAAAAAACAACCTCAATGATCAGAAGAACAGAGGTTTCCAGATTATGTCCAAAGTGAGATCACATCATATTTTTTGTACATGTATACATCACCACTTTTTCAAATAACAAGTTGACAGTTTGATTAGTGAATACCTCAACCTTCCATGTGAACACCGACATGATCTTTCAATGACATCCATGACATCCATAGCCATATGTCAAAAACAACATGTGGTTTAAGTAACAAGATCAGACAACGTAAATGCATATCAAATAACATGCTTTCTTTTGAGTGTTAAGTGTGGGGAAAACAAAACAACAATATGCATATCACACGCACGCACACACACACACACACACACACATCTAATATCACTCAAAGTGAAAAGACGTTAAAGAAAGAAAACACACACACACACACACACACACACAAACAAACAAACACTCATTCATTCATTCAACAACATCATACAGTTGAACTTTTATCTTCAGTTTAGAAATAAAATACACAGCTGATCAAAAGACTGAAAGGAAATGACATCAGCAGTGTTACAATCACATGCTCAGAAAAGCCCTGATCCCTGCCAACAACTTACACAATCTCATGCACAAAAAACCCCAGTTTCCAAAGTCAGCAGTCAGGGGAATAAAGATTTGCAGTGTTCACCTGTCAGCAGAAAAAACACCTTGACAGTGTCAGGTACCGCAGCAGTTTCACTGTCTTGTGTCACTGGAACCCACTGTAATTTGTTAAAGCCCTGAAGTGGCCCTTTTGTGGTTAGCTTGGCTGTAAGCAACATAATTTGATTTTGTTATTTCTTAAAGACAAAAAAAAACAAAACAATAAGGGCCAATGGACAAGTTTCAAAATGAACATAGCACAAAATACCTAGAACCCTTCAACTCTTGTCATCAACACACAAAAGAGCATCAACTGTTAAACATTGCATAAAAACACCATCAACATTTTATTTATCAATATATAAGAATGATCATCACCAATCTTTTAACTGTCATGATTAAAGGGTGAGAAGAAAAAAAACAGCACTACCAGCCTTTTCACTATCATTATTTGCCACACAAAAGAAATGATAAAAGACACACTTTTAACATAAGAAGACAACCAAAAACCTTGTAACTCTCATTATCAGCACAGAAAATACCACTGACGCTATAACTCTCACTATTACTAATTACTGTTAAATGTCTATAGTCCAGCTGACCACACAGGGCCATCAGGACTGTCAAACCATACAAATGCTCAACCATGTCAACACAAAACTGTCACATCTATAAAAAAAAAAATAATAATAATAATAAAAAATCACCAAAACAAACCCACAAAACAGAGTTCATGAGACATTATCCTAACCATTTAGCTCCTTAGGACAAATAAGCCTAGGCTGTGCTGAGGATATCAACTCTTTCACTTAACTGATCATCCCCAGATTACAAAAAATCCTAATAAATGATATTAAACAAAAACTTTGAAGCCAAACAAACAAAAACAAAAAACAAAAAAAATACCACACAGGAAATAACACTGCAGAAAGGACAGCTAGTGCCCATCCCAGTATTTAGTCGCCAGAACAAAACAGCATAGATAGTTCATCATAAACCACAGAAAAGTGAAAAAAAGTGTCCAGCTTGCTCAAAAAAGGGGGAATGGACTGGGAAGGCAAAAAAAGAAGACAACAGTGAAGGGAGAAAAAAGGCAGAGAAAAAGACAGCAATAGAAAAAAAAAGGAACTTTAAAGCTGAGAATTTCTAGAAGGTGGAGATGCTATTTATACTGGAAAACCCCCTGCTATTACCTCTATTATTCTTGTTATTAGCAACACACAAAAAAAACCCAATCAAGCCTTTCTTATTAGCAGCATATATAAAAGACAACCAAACTTTTAACACAGCACAAAAATACCAACAACCTTTGAATTATAATTATCAGCACAAGAAAGATCAACCATATGATAGTGAAGTCTCCCTGTTAGCACATTAAAGAACACTAACCTTTACACAATGAATAATTATCAGCACAAAAAGACCACCAACTGATCAAAACAAGAAAACAGTAACTGTCAGGTATCATTATTTGCACATAAAAGAACACAAACCTTTTAATAATAATTATCAGCACAAAAAGACCATTTAAAACAAGAATACAGTCTTCATAATATCAATGCAGGCGTTTATGTCATTAAATGCAGTAATCTGAATACAGGAAGACAGCGCCTTCTTCAAGTGCAGTCGTTGAGGTCCAGACTGTCACTCCCACACAGTCCTTCACAGCCACAGTGGAAGCTGCTTTAACAACCAACAGGAACAGATCCAAAGTCTCTCCAGACTGGCTGGACACCTCCATGCCATGAACACATTGAAACTGACCCTTCCATCAACATAATGCATATGGTTCAGGTCAAAAAAACGATGGGGAGGTTTTGGCAAAACATAAAACTGTAACAAATACACAGAAACACAACCATTTTAAAGCTGGATGTGAACATTTTGGCACCAAAATAAAACAGAAGGGCAAAGAAACTATTTCAAGTTGCAATAGCAGATCAAAGTTGCAATAACATATCAAAGAATTTCTAAGTTGATGAATATGAACAACAACAGAAAGAAGACATAAATACGCAGATAACGGAATTTCAAATTGAAGTTAACATCTCAATCTGTGGTTGACACATAAAGAAATCTGAAATGAAGAAAAACACACACAGGCAGCGGAAGGAAAGGGGGGGGGGGGAATAAACAAACACACAGACAACTAAGAAAGGAAGAAATCAACACATAGAGAAAGAGAGAGGAAGAAATCCATACAGGGAGAGGAAAAGAGTGGCAATTGCAGGCATTCCTATTTGTGCAGTATCACAGGGAAGATTTTTTTTTTTTTTTTTTTGGATAAATGCAGCCTCAGACTGTCACATAGTCAACTCATCATAATCATCATCATCATCATCATCATCATCAACATCCGTCACACTTTCCTGAGAACAGAGTAACAAAACAGTAACACAATAAAACAAAAAAATCAGCTTTGAACCTGAAGAGTCTATCACTGGAAAAACTATTACCATGAATACTTTCACTCACAGGTCTTTTGTCTTCTAAGCACCACAACACCTGTCCCTTCACTGCCAACACTGCCCTGTGAGACATAGGTCTCCGGTGTGTAAACAACTACTGTCAGACACATATCTCTGATGCATAAACAGCTGTCTGACACAGGTCTCTGGTGTGTAAACAACAACTGTCAGACACAGGTCTCTGGTGTGTAAACAACTTCGGTCAGACACAGGTCTCTGGTGTGTAAACAACAACTGTCAGACACAGATCTCTGGTGTGTAAACAACTTCTGTCAGACACAGGTCTCTGGTGTGTAAACAACTACTGTCAGACACAGGTCTCTGATGTGTAAACAACTGTCAGACACAGGTCTCTGATGTGTAAACAACTGTCAGACACAGGTCTCTGGTGTGTAAACAACTACTGTCAGACACAGGTCTCTTATGTGTAAACAACTGTCAGACACAGGTCTCTGGTGTGTAAACAACTGTCAGACACAGGTCTCTGGTGTGTAAACAACTGTCAGACATTGGTCTCTGGTGAATAATCAACTGTCAGACACTGGCCTCTGGTGTGTAATCAACGGTCAGACACAGGTCTCTGGTGTGTAATCAACAGTCAGACACAGGTCTCTGGTGTGTAAACAACTGTCAAACACAGGTTTCTGGTATGTAAACAACAACTGTCAGACGCAGGTCTCAGGGGTGTAAACAACCCTGACGTTCTTCACCCGTCGCACCAGGAAACTGATGTCTGTCATGCAGGCCACTGTCTTTTCGGCGGGGGAGAGGCGGGCAGGACTCCGCTCTCTGGAGGTGGCAGACAGCGAGTCCTCCATGGAGTGGGAGCTGCGTGAGCCTGCCGAAGATCGGCACCGTGCATTGACGTCGGCCGAGGACGAACTGCCACAGTCCTCCTCGGTGTCTGGGGACTGGCTCTCAGTGTTGGGCGAGGGCATCAAGTGGTTGATGTGTTTGCTGTCCTCGCATTAAGCCCACATCATGGGGTTTGCACAGTAGGTCAGGCACACAACCCACATCACACACAGTGAGTCACCCCGCCACAGCAGACACATGAAGACACAGGGTGTACGCATTCCAAACAGCGGGTAAAGACACGGAATGGATTTCAATCAGCAGACGATGACACAGGATGGATTTCAATCAGCAGATGATGACACAGGGTGGATTTCAATCAGCAGATGATGACACAGGGTGGATTTCAATCAGTAGATAATGACACAGGATGGATTTCAATTGGCAGATCAAAACACATGGTGGATTCCAAACAGCAGATGAAGACACAGGGCAGATTACAAACAGCAGGTGAAGACACATGGTGAGTGGATTCCAAACAGCAGGTGAAGACACAGGGTGGATTCCAAACAGCAGATGAAGACACATGGTGGATTCCAAACAGCAGATGAAGACACATGGTGTGTGGATTCCAAACAGCAGGTGAAGACACAGGGTGTGTGGATTCCAAACATCAGGTGAAGACACAAGGTGGATTCCAAACAGCAGATGAAGACACATGGTGTGTGGATTCCAAACAGCAGGTGAAGACACAGGGTGGATTCCAAACAGCAGGTGAAGACACATGGTGGATTCCAAACAGCAGGTGAAGACACAGGGTGGATTCCAAACAGGAGATGAAGACACATGGTGTGTGGATTCCAAAAAGCAGGTGAAGACACATGGTGTGTGGATTCCAAACAGCAGGTAAAGACACAGGGTGGATTCCAAACAGGAGATGAAGACACATGGTGTGTGGATTCCAAACAGCAGGTGAAGACACATGGTGTGTGGATTCCAAACAGCAGGTGAAGACACATGGTGTGTGGATTCCAAACAGCAGATGAAGACACAGGGTGTGTGGATTCCAAACAGCAGGTGAAGACACATGATGGATTCCAAACAGGAGATGAAGACACATGGTGTGTGGATTCCAAACAGCAGGTGAAGACACATGATGGATTCCAAACAGCACCATTCCAAAGAGATGAAGCACAGCAGCAGCAGCAGTACCAAAAAACACAGTGTTGAAGTGTTAGTGGGGTGGACATGACATCAGGATAAACCATCAAAACATACAGTCTGATAATAATCAATACAACATTAGAAGAATTCACACTAGGGCTACTGAACGGAACACACACACACACGCATGCACGCACGTGCACGCACGCACACACACACACACACACACACACACGCACGCGCGCCCACACATACACATACACACACACATGCATAAGCACGTGCATGCACACACACACACACACCACACACTCATTCACACACACACCATGTGACAATGCCAAAGGGATGACTACAACTACAAGACACAATGTGACAACAACAAAGGAATGACTACAGCTACAAGATACCATGTGACAACACCAAAGGGATGACTACAGCTACAAGACACCATGTGACAACAACAAAGGGATGACTACAGCTACAAGATACCATGTGACAACACCAAAGGGATGACTACAGCTACAAGACACCATGTGACAACAACAAAGGAACAAGTACAGCCACAAGGCACCATGTGACAACAACAAAGGGATGACTACAGCTACAAGACACCACGTGAAAACACCAAAGGGATGACTACAGCTACAAGACACCATGTGACAACAAAGGACTGACTACAGCTACAAGACACCATGTGACAACAACAAAGGAATGACTACAGCTACAAGACACCATGTGACAACAACAAAGGAATGACTACAGCTACAAGGCACCATGTGACAAGAACTAAGGAATGACTACAGCTACAAGATACCATGTAACAACCCCAAAGGACTGACTACAGCTACAAGATACCGTGTGACAACAACAAAGGGATGACTACAGCTACAAGACACCATATGACAACAACAAAGGGATGACTACAGCTACAAGACACCATGTGACAACAACAAAGGGATGACTACAGCTACAAGACACCATGTGACAACAACAAAGGGATGACTACAGCTACAAGACACCATGTGACAACAACAAAGGGATGACTACAGCTACAAGACACCATGTGACAACAACAAAGGAACGACTACAGCTACAAGGCACCATGTGACAACAACAAAGGGATGACTACAGCTACAAGGCACAATGTGACAACGAAGGAATGACTACAGCTACAAGACACCACATGACAACAACAAAGGGATGACTACAGCTACAAGACACCATGTGACAACAACAAAGGAATGACTACAGCTACAAGACACCATGTGACAACAACAAAGGAATGACTACAGCTACAAGACACCATGTGACAACGAAGGACTGACTACAGCTACAAGATACCATGTGACAACAACAAAGGAATGACTACAGCTACAAGACACCACATGACAACAACAAAGGAACGACTACAGCTACAAGATACCATGTGACAACAACAAAGGAATGACTACAGCTACAAGACACCACATGACAACAACAAAGGAACGACTACAGCTACAAGACACCATGTGACAACAACAAAGGGATGACTACAGCTACAAGACACCATGTGACAACAACAAAGGGATGACTACAGCTACAAGACACCATGTGACAACAACAAAGGGATGACTACAGCTACAAGACACCATGTGACAACAACAAAGGAACGACTACAGCTACAAGACACCATGTGACAACAAAGGAACGACTACAGCTACAAGGCACAATGTGATAACAAAGGAATGACTACAGCTACAAGACACCACGTGACAACAACAAAGGGATGACTACAGCTACAAGGCACAATGTGATAACGAAGGAATGACTACAGCTACATGACACCATATGACAACAACAAAGGGATGACTACAGCTACAAGACACCATGTGACAACAACAAAGGAATGACTACAGTTACAAAACATCATGTGACAACAACAAAGGAATGACTACAGCTACAAGACACCATGTGACAACGAAGGACCGACTACAGCTACAAGACACCATGTGACAACAAAGGAATGACTACAGCTACAAGACACCACATGACAACAACAAAGGAACGACTACAGCTACAAGACACCATGTGACAACAACAAAGGACTGACTACAGCTACAAGACACCATATGACAACAACAAAGGGATGACTACAGCTACAAGACACCACGTGACAACAACAAAGGAACGACTACAGCTACAAGACACCATGTGACAACAACAAGGGAATGACTACAGCTACAAAAAAATACAAAAAAAAACCCATGACATGCAGCAGCAGGAAAAACATGCCATTACTTGTCAGGCACTCCGTAGAGCTCATGTTCACGGATGTAATCAATGACCGTGTCAGCTAACAAGTACTTCACACTCTCTCCGCGTCGCAAAGCTCTCCTGGAACAGCCAGACAGCCGCCACTGCAGCACGTTTCTCTCTCCTTCACTGACCCTCAATAATGTAAGTTGTGTCCGCTAAACACTGATAATAAGCTCTGACTTTGTGGCGATAAATACCCCTTGAAACGAACACCAGTATTTTCCTACCCATCACCATGTATTCACTCACAATCAGTTCAGTTCAGTTCTGTTACTCAATGAGGCATCGCTGTGTTCGAACAAATCCATATTTGCTACACCACATCTGCTATGTACACCAGCAACAAATACATCACTTAGCACAAAGCAACGCTTTCTATGGATTTTGTACAATACCGATAACAAACTGAAAAACGAATGATAAAAATACTACCCAGGAAACTGTCACCTGGCTAACTAATGAGAAACTTCTCATCACAGTTCATGTCTTGTTGGTTTCTGACAGTGTGGAGGAATAAAATGTATCAGGAGAGCTAGATATTTCCCTGGTGTGAAGCTGTCTTCTTCCCTCCCACCCTGACAGCAACCCTGGTGTAAAGGTGTATAGGGATAAAAACTTCTTCAATATTCATACTGGGAGTGAGCACGCACACACACACACACACACACACACACACACACACGAACACACACGCACACACACAAACACACATGCACGTATGCACATGCACACACATGTACACACACACACGCACACATACACATGCACACACACACCCACACACACAAACACACACATCACACACACACACACACACACACACACATGCACGCATGCACACTCTCACTCACACACATACACACACACACACACACACACTCACACAAATGCATGCACACACACACACACACACACACACACACACACACACACGCATGCACACACGCATGCACGCATGCACGCACCCACACACACACACACACACACACACACACATGAATCAGAACTCAAAGACACACCTGATCTTCGTGGCACTGATTTCATTGACCATCCACTCTGTCACAATTACAATGTTTTCCTGCAACACACATCATAGACATCACTGCCATCATT
>NC_134877.1:44908475-44920975 GCF_041734735.1 Babylonia areolata
CATACAAAACACCATCTACTTGCATCTGAGATGATCCTGCAAATTACTCATTTTGAGATGATTCCAGTGTTTGATTTCTGTGTATGTTTGGTTGATGTGTGTGTGTGTGTGTGTGTGTGTGTGTGTGTGTGTGTGTGTGTGTGTGTGTGTGTGTGTGTCTGTGTGTGTGTCTGTGTGTCTGTGTGTGGAGTGTGTGGTGTGTGTGTGTGTGTGTGTGAGAGAGAGAGAGAGAGAGAGAGAGAGAGAGGTAGGAATGGTTGACCCACCTTCACTGCTGGAGTTGGTTTTCTTTCTGCGTCTGGGGGTGGGGGGCCTGATATTAGCATTGTGCTGACTGGTCAGCAAGTCTCGGTGGTGAGCGAGCACTTTCTCTGTCTCTAGCCAGCAGGACTGCTCTGATTCCCATGTGTCCAGCCTGTAACATCATCTGACTCCCATGTATCCACCCTGTGACATCATCTGACTCCCAGTGTCTACCCTGTAACATTATCTGACTCTCATATAGCCACCCTACAACATCATCTGAATGTGAAAGTATCGACCCTGTAACATGATCTGACTCCCGTGTGGCCACCGTGGAACAACATCATCTGACTCTTGTCAGCAAAGAGAAAAGCAGTATCTACAGAACCAGCCAGCAAAGAGTGATTTTTACAGAACTAACCTGCAAAGAGAAAAGTGGTGGGGTTTGTTTTGTTTTTAACAGAACCATCCAGGAAAGAGAAAAATGTTTTTTTGCAGAACCAGCCAGCAAAGAGAAAATTGTATTTGTTTACAGAATCAGACACCAAAGAGAAAATTGCTCTTTATTTCTGTCTTTTATTTCTTTTTATTTGTATTTCTTTTCTTTTTATTTTTTCATTATTATACATAACTGGCAAGCAAAGAGAAAAGCGTTTTTACAGAACCAGCAAGGAGATATGTGGACCTTACCTGATCCAGTCTGATGATCTGAGGGCGAGGCGAATCATGTTACACCTGTGCTTTGCTGGGGCCAGGTCCTGAGCAGAACAGTGGTCTCTTTTCACAATGACACAATGGTCTCTCTTCATGATGACACAATGGTCTTTCTTCACAATGACACAATGGTCTCTCTTCACGATGACACAATGGTCTCTCTTCACAATGACACAATGATCTTTCTTCACTATGACACAATGGTCTCTCTTCACGATGACACAATTGTCTCTCTTCACAGTGACAAAATGATGCTCTTCACGATGATGCTCTTCACCATGACACAATGAGATTCCACAATGAAACAATGATCTCTCTTCACAATGGCACAATGATCTCTCTTCACAATGACACAATAATCTTTCTTCACAATGACATAATGATGCTCTTCACAATGACACAATGATGCTCTTCACAATGACACACTGGTCTCTCTTCACAATGACACAATGATCTCTCTTCACAGAGACACAATGATGCTCTTCACAATGATGTAATAATGCTTTTCACAAAGACACAGGTGCTCAATCTTTCATCTTGCTATTCTAAATGTGGTATGTGTTACTAGTATTTCTCTTGACTATATCAAATAACTGTATACTATATCAAATAATTGTACATTAACCATGAAATATGAGTTAAGAATACTGATAAAAATGACATATTATGAATCTTGGAATTCACTACATGTACTTAGTTTATAAAACAGTGTATTCATGCTGTAAAATTCAATCAAAACTGCATGTGTGTGTGTGTGTGTGTGTGTGTGTGTGTGTGTGTGTGTGTGTGCATTCCCAAAACCAATTTCTATTTGTTTTATTTTCATTTTCATTTTTATTATTTTTGTTTTGTTTTGTTTTTTACCCTCTTCTATATTGTATTTACATATTTAGTTCATTTATTTATTTCTTCTTGGTTTTTTTTCATCTTTGACTCCTGTAGGCTCTCATGGCCTTCTTTTATTGTTTGTTTGTTCTGATTGCTTTTATGTATATATGCCTAACTGGAAGGAAGCACCTTTGCCAAAATCCTTGACTGGAATGTCCATTCATTGATTGTAAAATTTCATTGGCAATAAAAGAACCTTCTTTGCTTTTTGCCTTTGTGTACTGACATTGTATGGAGACACAGAATAAAGTGTGTCAGGGTGTACTGACAGTATGGAGACACAAGACAAGGCGTGTCACAGTATGAACTGACGGTATATATGGAGAGACAAGATAACATGTGTCAGAGTGTATACTGATAGTATATGTGGAGACACAAGATAAAGTATGTCACAGAGTGTAATGACAGTATATATGGAGACACAAGATACAGTGTGTCACAGTGTGTACTGATAGTATATATGGAGACTCAGAATAAAATGTGCCCGTGCATACCGACAGTATATGAAGATACAACATAAAGTGTGTCACAGAGTGTATTGACAGTAAATATGGAGACACAACATAAAGTGTGTTTCAGTGTGTACTGTCAGTAAAAGGAGACACAAGACAAAAAGTGTGTCATAATACCACAGCACCCACCTTTTTCTGATACCCATCACTGACAGGGGAGATAATACCCCCAACCACATGGAACCTGCCTGTGCGATGAAGTGCATCTCTTCCCAGCTCTGAAATCAAAAACACCACAGGTGTAATATCAAACACACCGGTCTCAAATCACACACAACACAGCTCTGAAATCACACACAACACAGCTCTGAAATCACACACACCATGAGTCTGAAATCACACACACCACAACTTAGAAATCACATACACCACAAGTCAAAAATCACATACATCACAGGTCTAAAGTCACACACATCACACAAGTTTCAAATCACACACACACACACACACACACACACACACACACACACACACATACATGAAAACTGAAGTGGTTAAAAGAAATATATCACAACAGTTGTGCGGATCTGAACCACAGCTGGGTTGCATCAGCTGCGTTGAGTTTGCCGGCTTGGCGGTAACAACTGCCCAAAATATTTGCAATCAACGGAGACTCGTGATAATTTCAAAAAGCTAATCAATGCTTGTGTAGCAAAAATAGCTCATGCAACCCTGCCCTGAGGCTGAATCCCAGTCAGACGAAATTACCTGCCCCTCATATAAAATACCTACTTTCGTAATCATTCACTGTCCCAGTCACACAGCAAACGATCGCATCAACATAATTATTCATCCAATAATCGAACATACTAAGTGGGTCCCAGCAACTGCAAAGAAGGATTCACTCACCAAACATACGCAGATGCATGTTGGTGACGGGATTGAAAGAGCCGCAAGCTATCAAAGCCACTTTCTGCGGCGTTGTCACGTTGTTCTTCTTATAGAAAGGAGTAAACATCTTTCTTTTCCAATCAGCTGCAGATCGCCTCAGTCACATGACTTCAGCCTCGGTTTCACGAGAGAAATCACGCCTGCGCATGGCTCTCAGTGATTGTGAAAGTATCAATGCACTTCTTAATTAAGAATTGAAGCATATGCTGAGAATGTCTGAGAATTATTAAACAAGACATCTCCGTTCATTATTTCACCTCATCTCAAACTGATGAAGAGTTTTGATAAGTCTCCAAAAATGTAAACGTGTTAAACATAACAAAACAAAATCAAAGTTTCATGTGCCTCTGCATTCGGAAACTTAATTAATTTGTTTGGTGTGCTTCTGGTGTGTGTGTGTGTGTGTGTGTGTGTGTGTGTGTGTGAGAGAGAGAGAGAGAGAGAGAGAGAGAGAGCACGATTTTCATTCATCGCTACCCCGTATTGATAATCATTTGTGCACCTGAGTAGGGCAGTACAAATAAAAGCCGTGAAAACGCAGAGAATCATTATTGTGCCTTAGAGAATCAGACATGCGGTTTGAAAAAGGATCCCGATGATCTCTCTCTCCCCGAAAGACACTTTGCTGAGTATGTATCTTCATGTATGTAGTTATCGGCACCAATTTGGAACAGATCCACAACTGAGACACTTATTTGCTAAGTATATCTTCATGTGTGTAGTTTCCACCAACATGAAACATATGCTCACGACACTTTGCTGAGCGTATATCTTCATGTGTGTATAGTTACCACCAGCATAGAACATAATTATCCCAAGGATACTTTTCTGAGTATATATCTTCATGTGTGTAGTTACCATCACCAGCATAGAACATCATAGTATCCCCAAGACACGTACTTTGCTGTGTATATATCTCCACATGCGTAGTGCGTATACCAATTAACGTATACCGATTAACATAGACCATGTCACCAGTTTGCTGAGTTTATATCTTCAGTGTGTGTAGTTAGCACTCGACAGCACATAACTTATCCCTATAGGAGACTTTGGTGACTATATAATTTCATGTGTATACGGTTACTACCATCATCAAACAGATCTTCATGACAGCCAGTTTGGTGAGTGTGTCTAGTTCAGTACCATGCACCATCATAGAATGGAACAGAATCGTTCTGAACTGAACTGAACATTACAGAACATTATTTCAAGGACGCTTTGCTGAGTCTAGGTACCGGACAAACAACAACAGAGACTGAAATGCCATCAGTACAGCATGATTACCTCCACAACTTGGTGAATCATCATCTTTATAAGAAATAAAAGAGTAGCATGATTCCACAACTTGGTGAATCATCATCTTTACAAAAATGAAGGAGAGGCATGCTTACCTCTACAACTTGAAGAATCAGCTTTATAACAATATCAGACTCGAGTAACATACATGATTACCTCTACAACTTGATAAATGGTAATCTTTATAACAATTATACAGTATGATTACATCCACAACTTGATGAATCATCATTTTCATAAAATGATATAGAACTGCTGCTGTTGTTGCAACTACTGCTGCTGCTGCTGCTGTTGCCGCCTCCATGAAAAGTCACTACAGTACCCGGAAGTGTATACGTGGTCCCATTGTGGAGTTTAACCATAGAATTAACGAAAGTACCTTTCTCATGGAAGATCACTGTCTGTGACGAAAGATGCGTGTATTATTTTTCTTGCGCTGATGGTTTGAAACAGTGAATGTTTTTAAGATGGACTCAGCTGTAAGCATGTACGTGTTTTATTCTTTGATATATTCTTTCTTTTGTCTTTGCTTGGTTGCTCCACCCACGGAATTCGTATCGGCTGGGATCACTATCCAGCACATCTTTTCCGGTTACCTGGGAAGTGAGGACATGACTTTCATCGAGTATCACATCAAGAGAGGCGCTGTCACTGCCATTGTGCATTCTTTTATTCCTCTTGGTAGGTCATTTTAACTTTGATTACAGGATAGATATAATGCATGAAGAATGCCCCCAGTGATAGGTTCGTTTTCAATGATAACAACAGACAAGACGCCAGAATGATAATCATGATGACAGATTGATAGTAATTAAGTGTATTATGTACCACTGTCACAGTGTCAGAGAGAGAGAGAGAGAGAGTGCATGGGAGGGTGTGTATGAAGAATACTTCATTTCAGAAATTACCCAGTTACCATATGAAAATTCATAAAGTATAATCATATCAAATCGATAATCACATTTAGTCATTAGTGATTTACTGTATATTATATTGAAAGAAAAAAGTTAGGTCATGGAATTTAAACATTAAATATTTTATAAATCACATAGATTTATACATGTACCTTTACAATGAAACATTATATTAAAAAAGAATAATTGTCTGAATTTTTCCAGTCTCTGAAACTTTTCTGTCTCCATCACCCTCATTTCCTGCCAGTTTGTGATCATGAACTCTCTTTGTACATATCGCCTTATCGGTGTGAGCGCTCTTTATCTGTGGTGTAAAACTTTTAGCTCTTCTTGTTCTCTTCCATAACCTTGTTCCACGTGCTTTGTTCATATTGAGCTGAAATTACCCTCTATGATGTGCATGCGAATATGCAAAACCAAAACATATAATTTCTGTTTATTTATTGGAGCAATCTAAAGTAGGCAGCCATACTCTGTTTTGGGGGCTGACTTTACAAAGTTTCAGTGCTGAACAGTAGTGAAAAAGAGAAATATATTTTAGTTTTTGTGTTGGGCCTGGGTCTATAATGTGAATCAGTGCTGGATACTGTAGTTAAAACAAATAAAAGGAGTTCTTGTAACTGTATCTTGTTTCAGGCTATGTTGTGGGCCTGGGTCTGTTCGCCCCAGAAGTGTCAGTGTGGGAGCTGGCAGGTGGGTGGCTGTTGACAGCGTGCATAGCGCTGCCCCTGGGTCTAGCGGCCTGTGTTCTGTTCTGGCAGCGTGATGGGTGGGACAGACACCCCATCGCTAACCAGCTGGCACAGCTCAGCAGTGGGCGAGGATGGAGAGATGTGGCCTCAGCCATCAACATAGAGTTCAGACGTATAGACAAGTTTGCTTCAGGTACTGTCTGTATCCGTGTTGTGTATGTCTTATAGAGTTCAGACATGTTGACAAGTTTGCTTCAGGTACTGTTGACATGTATGTTGTGTTTGTCAGATATGTATTATAGAGCTCAGATGTATAGACAAGTTTGCTATGAGCAGGTACTGTTTGCGTGCTTGTTGTGTTTACCATTATTATACTTATAGTTTAGATATATTGACAGGTTTGTTTCAGGTACTGTGTGTGTGCTTGTTGTATATATATGTCATCCTGAGTTCAGACGTTTTGACAAGTTTGTTTCAGGTACTCTGTGTGTGCTTGTTGTGTATATATATATATGTATATATATATATGTGTGTGTGTGTGTGTGTGTGTGTGTGTGTTATACTGAGTTCACATGTTTTGACAAGTTTGCTTCAGGTACTTTCTGTGTGCTTGTACTACAGACAAGTTTGTTTTAGGTAATGTCTATATATTCTTGTTGTGTATGTCATGACTCATATCTTAGAGTTCAGGCGTATATCAATGGACAGATTTACTTTAGGGATGAGACTTTCCATCTTTCAACTATTGTTGTTAGATATATAACTGGTACATGTACACATTCAGGGTTTATCAGCTATTCATATTAAACTGTTGTAATAATTAGTGATAAATGTTGCATGTCATTTTTATGCATGTTCTGTGTATGTGACTTGTGACTGTGAGCTATCCAAGTTAAAAATAAAACTAGTACACATGTTCTAGGTATGTCAGCACCAGTTACATATCAATTTTACACATGTGCTGTGTATGTCAGCAATCCTGTCCTCGTATAACTGGTGCACATGTTCTACGTATTTTAGCTATTCCTGTTCACATGTAACTGGTCCACATGTTCTGTGCATGTCAACTCTTCTTGTTACATACGTAACTGATTCACATACCCTGTGTATATTCCTGTGTCACTTACATTGTAACTGAAAGTTACATACCCCCACAAGATTTCCTGAAAAAATGTGTCTTGTCTTGTCATGCCTTGTCTTGTAGCATGTAACTTGTATCCATGCTCTGTGTAAATCAAACCACTGTGTTTGTGTGTGCCAGGCAGCTTTGGACGCAGACTGTATGTGACAGACTCATGGATTCTGAAGACCTCGACGTACTATGTGTATATAGCTCACCAGAATGATATTCATCTGACACTGGACAAAGCAGAAGAGCATCCACTGTCCTATGAAAACTCAGTTGCCACTCAGTACCTTAACATCACTGTTCGCAGAGTGGAACCACACCTGAAAAACTTTTCTATCAGGTTTGTGATGAATCCTCTTTTCTTTTAGCTCTCATTCAGCCATACCACTTGGGATAGACAGCTTTGTCTGAACGTCTGGGCTCTTATCAAGTATTGACACAAGGCATCTATTTTATAGCTGTACTGTGGTGTAAACAGATAATTCATTACTCAGTTTACTGCATTAATTTGAAGCCCACAGTGACATGTCTGACACAGTATTAAGGCAAGGTGTCTAAAGCTGGACTGCACTGTGGAATATGAATACTTATTCATGACACTATGATTCTTAAAGCTGACAGCAGCCATGCCTTAGCTATGGAAGTTGTTCTTGTGCCTTACATATAAAGTGATGGCAGCCTTGTCTGACACTATGATTCTTAAAGCTGACAGCAGCCATGCCTTAGCTATGGAAGTTGTTCTTGTGCCTTACATATAAAGTGATGGCAGCCTTGTCCTAGCTATGGACAAGTTGTTCTTGTGCCTTATATATATAAAGTGTTGGCAGCCTTGACGATGAAGTGAACGTCAGGATTGCAAGAGCAAGCGCAACTTTTGGTAGACTGAATGCAAATGTCTGGAACAGAAGAGGCCAAGCTAAAGGTCTACAGAGCAGTAGTTCTCCCCACACTACTGTACGCCTGCGAAACTTGGACAGTGTACCAACGACATGCCAAGAAGCTGAACCACTTCCACACAACATGCCTCAGGAAGCTACTGAACATCAAGTGGCAAGACAGGACCCCAGACACAGAGGTGCTCGCAAAAGCCACCCTTCCCAGCATCTTCACCATCCTGATGAAGTCCCAGCTTCGCTGGGCTGGACACGTGACGCGCATGCCAGACCATCGGCTGCCCAAAAGGCTCTTCTATGGCGAGCTGCAACAAGGGAAGAGATCACACGGAGGTCAGAAGAAGCGCTTCAGAGATACTCTGAAAGTCTCTCTGAAAGCGTTTGATATCAACCCTGACTCCTGGGAGGAATCTACAGTGGACCGTGACAAATGGCGCGCTGCTGTACACAAAGGCGCCAAGTTGTACGAGGCCAACAGGACTGCTGCAGCTGTTCAGAAGAGGCAGGCCAGAAAGTCACGGGCAAACAAGCTCCCTGACAATGGTATGCCGGTCTTTGTCTGCCCCAACTGTCAGCGAACATTTCGTGCGCAGATTGGACTATTCAGCCATCTGCGCATTCACAGATAGATTCATGAGCATCCTCCCCCCCCACCCCACCACCACCCTACCCCCATCCCCCAGCTGGATGACAACGATGGTCATCATCGATCTCGATGGACACACCACCATATATAAAGTGTTGGCAGCCTTGTCCTCACTATGGGCAAGTTGTCCATTTTGCCTTCAAAGAGTCAGCAGCTTTGTCTCAGGTGTGGAAAAATTGTCCTGGTGGCTTCAGTATGTCAGCAGTGTTATCCTAGCTATGCACAAATTGTCTTTGTGGTTTCTAAGCGTCAGCAGCCTTGTCCTGGCTATGGACAGTTTGTCCTTGTGCATTGTTGGATGTGAGTGAGAGTGTGTTTGTGTGTGTGTGTGTGCATGTGTGTGCATGCTTATGTGAGTATGCAATCAGTTTAATGATATTATCAATGTGCTATACAAACCTAGGCTAGACTAGTCCTAGGGCAAGCCCTGGGGTAGGCTCTCAAGCCCTGGTCTGTGCATTGGGTTCATATGAAGGTCAGGCATCTGCTCTGCTCTCCTTTTTTTCTTTTTTTCTTTTTGAAGTTGATGTGGTGTAGCATACTTTAGACCTTGAAACTGAAACCGAACTTGATTTTTCAGAATGAGAAAATGACGAATTGTTGTTTGAACACAATGGTCAGTTGTGGAGTTGTGATGCATAGAATAAAGGTCTGATCACACTGTCTTGCTGATTGAATGCTGAAGTGACAGTGGTGCTAAAGCTAAAAGTATGAACACATCTGTGTTGCAGATTTAATGCTGAAGTGATAATGGTGCTAAAGCTGCAGGTCTTAACTAATTTGTCTTGCAGATTGAATACTTAAGTGACTTAATTGGTGCTTAAGGTATGAACACACTGTCTAGTAGACTGAATGCTGTAGTGACAATGGTGCTAAAGCTAAAGATCGATCTCATTTGTCTTGCAGATTGAACGCACTTGAGTACAGTGATTTAAAGACCAAGCTGCAAGCACAGGTGCTCAACGCCAGAAACATTGTTGTGCGCCAGTCTCTTAGCGATCAGTTCTTGGACGCCTTCCATTCCACAGTCGGGGAGAATCCGGTTTTTCCAGTGCGCAGCGATATGGTGAGTCACAACATTGATCCTCTTCACTTGTTAATGCAGGACAGGACATTGTCCTCATTGGTGCTTAACAGCACTTTTCTTCAGTTCTTTCTGCACTGAATGTCCCCTTGGGCAAGTGCACCAGGACATTGTTTTCAACAGTACTTAACATTGCTCTTCTCCAGTTCTTAATCTCCTCTTGGCTAAGTGTGTTTGTATGTGTGTGTGCGCGCGTGTGTATGTATGTGCGTTTATGATTGCATGTGTGTATGTGTATATGAATGAGTTTGTGGGTGTGTGTATGCAAGATTGTGTGTATATATGTGTGTGTGCTTGTGTATGTGTGTATTTGTATACGCTTGTGTGTGTATTTGTGTATACATACGTATGCTTGTGTGTGTGTGTGCAGGAGCTGGAGCCGTGTATTGGGTGCATGCAGAAAGAGTCGGAAGTGAAGCTCCAGAGACAGTGTGTGAGTGAGGAGGACAACCAGGCTGCAGCGGGAGAGACCCAGTGTGTGCAGTGTTTCTGTCGCCCCATGTGGTGCATGGACTGCATGGGCAAGTGGTTCGCTTCCCGCCAGGATCAGCAGCACCCAGAAGGCTGGCTGAGTGGGAAAGCGCCTTGCCCCACATGTCGCGCCATCTTCTGTATGCTGGACGTGTGTGCCATCGTCAGACAGGGTGGTTAAGTTAGGGTCAAGAGTTAAGTTAGGGTCAGGTTTTAGGGGTCAGCACCATGCAGAGAGCTTGCTGAGTGGGAAGGTTCCTTCTCTGCTCAACGTTCTGTAGGCTGGATATGCATGCCTTTTTCAGACAGCTTTCAGCCCCTTCTGTCTGGAGTATGTTGTAGTTGAAAGTATTATCTCCACACCTACCATTCAAACGATAGCATTCAAATGTGAAAATAATCACTTAAACAAAATGTCTACAATCACCAATATGTGTGACAGAACATAGTTGAAAGTATTATCTCCACACCTACCATTTAAACGATAGCATTCAAATGTGAAAATAATCACTTAAACAAAATGTCTACAATCACCAATATGTGTGACAGAACATTAAACAAAATTACTTGGTATTGAGTCAGTTAGACCTGGATTTTCAGTGGAACCATCAAGCATTGAGGGGGTTGCACTGGAGCAATAGATAATGATAGTATTTATTTAGTGCTGAATGTTGTTCAGAGACAAATCAAAGCATTTACACCAGTCATTCACACCCATGCATATCTCTGATTTACAGAAAGACAAACATAGCTCGTAAATCCATGTAATCCAAGCTGGAGAAACGGTAGACAGGAGGAGGCTAGGGGGTGTGGGGGCTCGGGTGGGGGAATGGGTGGGGTCCAGAGGGGATGGGGTGGGGTGGGGGGGTGGGGGCTATTTTGGAAAAAGGAAAGTTTTATGGCCACACTTAAAAGAGCTAAGTGCAGAGATTTGACGAATCGAAATTGGGAGCTGATTCCAAGTGCAAAGTCCAGAGACAGAGAAGGAGTGGTGGCCGACTGAACTGTTTGAATCTGGGAACATGGAAACAGAGTGAATCCAAAAGCTGATCTTAGAGAGCAAGATGGGGTTGTAGAGGTGAATATAGCTACAGAGAAAGGAAGGGCCGGGCAGATTTGTTTATACATTTATGGCAAAAAGTGCTGATCTTGTACCTTGTTCTGTGTGATACTGGGAGCCAAAGGAGATGAAAGAGAGGCGTGATGTGCTCAATTTTTATTTTTTCTGAGGACAAGTTGGGTGACAGAGTTTTGTATGCACTGAAGGGAGAACCAGAACTGGTCTTATCATCACCAGCTATTTCAGGAAGACTGAGAAATACATAATGTTCCTGTGGTGTTGATGTTTTTGTTGTTGTTGCTTTTTTTCTGATTTCCTTGGACATTATTGCCATTTGCCCCACTACAGCATTTTATTTGCTTGTTATTATTTTATTGTGAGGGAGTGCTTTGAACTGTCCAAGGGAGATAAACTAGCTTTGTTGTGATTTTACTTATCTGTCTGGGAGTGGGGTTTGAATAAACTTGTGGCTGCACTTGTGGTTGAATACTTTGAATGGCTGGAAAGCAGCACAAACACACACACACACACACATTATCTACACACATTATCTGTAATTGTATTAGATATTTATTTCAAATTCCACTCCCCCGTTAACCCAGTTTCCCCCAGCTCACCAGTAATCCCCCTCACCATCCTCTTCAAAACAATAACACTCAAATGTAAAAATCAATACTCTAACAAAATGTCTACAATCACCAGTGTGTGTGACAAGACAAACAAATTTCCTCTCCTCCTCTACACACACACACACACAGACACGCACACTCACAAAAGGTGGTGAAATCCACATTCTTCCACTCCATTTCTCTCCATGAACGGAGTGAAGGTCCACACCTTGTGAACACTACTCATTCCGTCTGAAGAGGGAAAATTGTTGATATTACCCACAAGGTCATTGCAGAGATTGGCATTATGCTCAGTTTCTCATGGAGTTGTCACTGAGTTCGGACTGATCCAGCAGCGTAACCCAATACGCTTAGTCAGGCCTTGAGGAAAAATAAATAGATAATAAACACACATGTGAGCCACACATTCCAGTTATATGAAGGAAACCCCCTTTCCAC
>NC_134877.1:44930975-44948475 GCF_041734735.1 Babylonia areolata
ACACGCCATCTCCACCAGCCATCACCATTGATGACTACGAGCTTGAATCCATCCATCAATTCACTTACCTTGGGTCCACCATCACCGACAACCTCTCCCTTGACACCGAGATCGACAAGAGGATCGGGAAGGCAGCCACAACGCTAGCCCGCCTCACACAAAGAGTGTGGACAAATCCCAAGCTGACCACGAAGACAAGGATGGCTGTATACAACGCCTGCGTCCTCAGCACCTTGCTGTATGGCAGTGAGGCGTGGACCACACATGCTTGTCAGGAGAAAAGGCTCAATACCTTCCAGCATCGGCTGCGCTGGCTGGGCTACGTTAGCCGCATGGAAGATGGTCGCATCCCAAAAGACATCCTTTATGGAGAGCTCGCCACGGGGCAGAGAAGCATCGGCCGCCCACAGCTGAGATACAAAGACGTTTGCAAACGTGACATGAAGGCACTTGAGATCAACACTGAGTCCTGGGAGGACCTTGCAGATGACCGCAACAGATGGAGAAGCACTCTCAAGAATCAGCTACGGATTGGCGAGTACAAACTGTCAGCTGTTGCAGCAGAAAAGCGAGCTCGCAGAAAAGGGACGGCAGCCGACAGACCAGCATCAGCTTACACATGCGATCGCTGCGACAGAGATGGTCTCTCTCGCATCGGTCTCTACAGTCACAGGCGACGCTGCTTGGTCCAAGCAGACAGCCCAATTAGACATTAGGTCAGTCGGTTTACTCTATCCATGGTCAGCCATGACTGAAGGAGGCCTACTTCCAATATATGTATATGTATATATATATATATATATATATATATATATATATATATAAAACATACTCTTTTTCATATAAAGACATTTGACATATTGACGGTGAGTGATGAGGTTTGAACTCTGTGGGTGACAGGTGGTGGGAATGCTGCTGCCCAACCCCTCCCTACGCTCCGTCATCTTCTGGCAGTGGCTCAACCAGTCGCACAACGCCTGCGTCAACTTCGCCAACAGGAACGCCTCCAAGGTCCGTCCGTCCGTCCGTGCACACACACACACACACACACACACACACACACACACAACACAACACAACACAACACAACACAACACAACACAACACAACACAACACAACACAACACACACACACACACACACACACACGCACGCACGCACGCACGCACACACTCACGCATGCACGCATGCACCCACACGCACAACACAAAACAACACAACACACACACCTGGTGAACACATGAAGCGTGTTGTTGCTGAGAGTGACGATTACCTGTGTCCTTGGTTTTCAGCCCACCCCCACCAAGCGTTTCATCATGGGCTACGTTGGGGCCGTCACCAGTGCTGTCGGCATTGCCGTGAGTCTGCTTTCAACAGTCACTAGAAACAATATAAAATAACAAAGAAGTAAATACATTGGATAATATGTTATAACCGCGTGCGCGCGCGCGCGTGTGTGTGTGTGTGTGTGTGTGTGTGTGTGTGTGTGTGTGTGTTCGGAAATATATATATATATATATATATATATATATATATATATATTATTCCTATCATTATTGGTAGTAATAGTAGTATTTAGTATTGATATTAGTAATATATTACTATAATATTAATATTATTAATATTCATTTATTAATTTGTTTATTATTATTAGTAGTAGTATCATCATTATTAGTAGTAGTAGTATCATAGTAGAAGTAGTAATAGCAGTAGTAGTAGCAGTCGTAGTAGTAGTGTTTTTGTTTTTTGTTTTTTTTAAAGGGTTATACTGGCAAACCTATTGTAGGCTGTCATAGCCTGACAAATGCACTGGCTGTATGCATAGGTCAGACATCTTCATAAAAAAAAAAATATGCGGATGTGATGTAGTGCATACTGGTCTGTCCATTCACTTCGACACCTCCCAGAAACTGCAACTGAGACTGAAACTGCACCAGTCATTGCTGTAGATATGACCTGAGTGTTCACTAGATGCGCAAGCGAACAACATCTCAGTGGATTAAAGATACAAATATGTACATAAGAATACGCTTGAGCAGCTTCCATCTTGAGGGATCAAACTCACACATGCCAGTTGCTGGTAAGCACACACAGCAGAGGTGAAAGCATGCATGCACACACATGCACATTCATAAATGCACGTACACACAGACGCGCAGAAACCTGACAAGCATGTAGTTTATGTCCACACACACACACACACACACACACACAGACCCGTACATGAACGAAGGGACAATACTTGATAAAAATGCATCACATCTCATGAGCAGTTATCTCTCTTAGTCCGCACGTTGTTTTCTGATGTGTTTGGACAACAGCACACAGTGAGAAAGAACGAAAGAAAGAAGGGATGAAGTGGCACTGCACTGTGGCGCAATAGCTGAATGGTTGAAGCGTTGGACTTTCAATCTGAGGGTCCCGGGTTCGAATCTCTGTGACGGCGCCTGGTGGGTAAATGGTGGAGATTAAATTTCCGATCTCCCAGGTCAATATATATGCAGACCTTCCAGTGCCTGAACCCCCTTCGTGTGTATACGCACGCAGAAGATCAAATACGCACGTTAAAAATCCTGCAATCCATGTCAGCGTTCGGTGGCGTGGGGATGCACAACTGACCTACCAGAGGAGAAGAAACACTTGGAAATCATCAGCAAGAGCGTCATGAGACCTGACATCGTACTCCACTCCAAGGCAACGAAACAGGCGATTCTGATTGAGCTCACTGTGCCATACGAAAGCAGAATGGAGGAAGCCTACATCTACAAGACCGAGAAGTATGCTAGTCTAGCCAGCAGCCTGAGAGCATCTGGCTTCCAAGCAAAAGTCCTTGCCATAGAGATTGGTGCAAGAGGGTTTGTGAACGCATCTGCCTACAGCCTCATGAAACAGCTGTCGATTTCTGGCAGAGAGAGGACACGAGCTCTCAAGGCAATTGCAGAAGCAGCAGAAAAGAGTTCCAGCTGGATCTGGTCGAGGAGGAATGAAAGTAAACTACATAAAGATTAAATTCCCCTACTCAAACTAGGCGTACGATAGCTCAGTGGTTAAAACGTCCTCCGGAAAAGGTGACTCAGTCCTGAAGTGCCGACCACCCTGGAGTCCCGGGTTCGAACCTGCTGAGGACCAGGAAAATAAAAGGAAAAAAAGAAAAGAAAGAAAAAACAGAATGGTGGCAAAACAAGGGCATCCAGGAGTCATGACCTGGGTGCGGCCCGGCCCCCTTCGAGTATAAGGTGTTAAGGGCCGAAACACTTGACTGAGGGGGGTTCTTCTCTGAAGATCTTGTACTGTCCAGCTCTCCCTAGAGTTTCTTATCACAGCCGACTTTGAAGCGGGTGTCCTCGGATTCAAGTCCTACATATGGACCCGGAATTATTTGAATTCTCCCTCCACTAGACTTTGAGTGGTGGTCGGGGTACTAGTCTTTCGGATGATACGATAAACTGCAGCGGGGTTGTCCCTGAAAAATAAAAAAAAATACGCTTTGATAACGAAACATACACCTGAAGACAGAAGCAACAAAAATGCTGTCCGTTGAAAAGAATTCGTCAGAAAAAATCCACTCTGGTACTGTGATAGGTACACACATTCAAGGGCTTGAATGGCGCGTTGGGTTACCAGTCTATATGCTGCTGTCAGGCATCTGCCTAGCAGATGTGGTGTGGTGTGGTGTGTATGGATTGGTCCGAACGCAGTGACGTCTCCTTGAGAAAGTGACACTGGAAATTTAAACTTTGGCCCTGTGTGTGTGTGTGTGTGCAGGTCGGACTCAGTCTGTTGATACGACGGGCCAGTGGCTTCAGTCATACCACCAAGATGCTCATCCAGAGATTTGTACCCTTCCCTGCTGTGGGTACGTTCGTGTGTGTGTGTGTGTGTGTGTGCTTGCATGCACGTATGTTTGTATGTTTGCTTGTATATATCTGTGTACAGAAAATCCAGTTTATTCGTCATCAGTTGTGTGGGTTTTTTTCCCCCTGCACATCAACAACACGGGGAACTTGTTTCTTTCAGCCACGGCCAGCACGTGCAACGTGGTGCTGATGCGGAACAGCGAACTGGTGGAGGGCATAGAGGTGTTCGACAAGGCCAACAACACCATCGCTACTTCCAAGGCGGCCGCCAAGAAAGTGAGTGTCGGCAGTCCCTGCAGTGGTGGTGTTCGATGCATCGGCGACATTGTTATTGTTGTTGTTGTTGTTGTAATCATCTTCATTATCGTTGTTGTTGTTGTTGTTGTTGTAATCATCTTCATTATCGTTGTTGTTGTTGTTGTTGTTGTAATCATCTTCATTATCGTTGTTGTTGTTGTTGTTGTTGTAATCATCTTCTTTATCATTGTTGTTGTTGTTGTTGTAATCATCTTCATTATCGTTGTTGTTGTTGTTGTAATCATCTTCATTATCGTTGTTGTTGTTGTTTGTTGTAATCATCTTCATTATCGTTGTTGTTGTTGTTGTTGTTGTAATCATCTTCATTATCGTTGTTGTTGTTGTTGTTGTAATCATCTTCATTATCGTTGTTGTTGTTGTTGTTGTTGTAATCATCTTCTTTATCGTTGTTGTTGTTGTTGTTGTAATCATCTTCATTATCGTTGTTGTTGTTGTTGTTGTTGTAATCATCTTCATTATCGTTGTTGTTGTTGTTGTTGTTGTAATCATCTTCTTTATCATTGTTGTTGTTGTAATCATCTTCATTATCGTTGTTGTTGTTGTTGTTGTAATCATCTTCTTTATCGTTGTTGTTGTTGTTGTAATCATCTTCTTTATCATTGTTGTTGTTGTTGTTGTAATCATCTTCATTATCATTGTTGTTGTTGTTGTTGTAATCATCTTCTTTATCATTGTTGTTGTTGTTGTTGTAATCATCTTCATTATCATTGTTGTTGTTGTTGTTGTAATCATCTTCATTATCATTGTTGTTGTTGTTGTTGTAATCATCTTCATTATCATTGTTGTTGTTGTTGTTGTAATCATCTTCTTTATCATTGTTGTTGTTGTTGTTGTAATCATCTTCATTATCATTGTTGTTGTTGTTGTTGTAATCATCTTCTTTATCATTGTTGTTGTTGTAATCATCTTCTTTATCGTTGTTGTTGTTGTTGTTGTAATCATCTTCATTATCGTTGTTGTTGTTGTTGTAATCATCTTCTTTATCATTGTTGTTGTTGTTGTTGTTGTAATCATCTTCTTTATTGTTGTTGTTGTTGTAATCATCTTCATTATCATTGTTGTTGTTGTAATCATCTTCTTTATTGTTGTTATTGTTGTAATCCTCTTCATTATTGTTGCTGGTGGTGTTGTTGCAATCATCTTCGTTGTTGTTGTTGTTATCATCTTCGTTGTTGTTGTTATCATCATCGTTGCTGTTGTAATCATCTTCGTTGTTGTTGTTGTTGCTACTACTACTATCATTATTGTTTGTTTTTTGTTTTTTGTTTGTTTTTTTGTTGAAAAATATATATCATCATTATTGTTAACATTATCATTATCATAGAAGGATAATTTTGTAGCGTGTAACTACTATCATTATTAAAGAACATTTTTATACTGAAACACTGCAGAGCATTAAAAGGTTTACTGCGACACAAAGAAGTTTAAAAGACACAAATTCAACTCCACCCCTCACCTCAGTTATATCTCTTTATTTCATTTGTATGATAGCATTCAGATGTGAAGATTAGTACTTTTAAACTATATGTCTAAAATCGCCAGTATGTTTGGCGGGAATTTGAACACAGTTCTTTCCTGCCAACCAAATTAATGACAAATCGGCAGTGCCGTTGCATTTATTTTTCGGTTGTTGACAGGCTTTAGGGGAGACAGCTCTGACACGAATGTTCCTGCCAGCACCTATCTTGCTTATCCCCCCTGTCGTCATGAACTTCCTGGAAAAGTTGGTATCCCTTACTGAATCTGTCTCTTTCATGCACCCTTCGACTCTGTGAATCGAAATAGTTTATGGAATGTGTTACGTAAAACTGGTGTTGATGGTAAGCTTTATATGGCACTGCGTGGTGTATATGATGCAGTTTTAGCGTGTGTACGTGAGAAGGGTGTATATTCAGATGTATTTGATTGCCCACGTGGCGTAAAACAAGGATGTCTGTTGAGCCCTATGATGTTTTCGTTCTTTATTAATGAACTGGCAGGAGAGATAACGAAAAAAGGAAGACATGGGATTCAAATGATCCCTGGGGCTGTTGAACTGTTTCTCATGTTATTTGCAGATGATGTAATTCTTTTGTCTGACACGGCCATAGGACTTCAAAATCAGCTGAACATATTAAAGCAAGAAGCAGATAGATTATTTTTAAAAGTTAATCTTGAGAAAACAAATGTAGTTGTGTTTAGAAAAGGTGGTTACTTATCTAGATATGAAAAATGGCACTATGGAACTGATGAAGTGAAGGTAACTAATGCTTATAAGTATCTTGGTATGATTTTTACAACTAAGCTGAGTTTGACAAGGACAGTAGCAGAAATTTGTAGAAAGGGGAAGAAGGGGGTTATAGAAATCTTAAGGTGTTTACGTAAGTTAGGCTCGATAGATTCATATATATTTTGGAAACTTTTTGATACTCAAATAGAACCAATGATAACATACAGTGCCGAAATTTGGGGACTTTCTGATAATAAAGATTTAGAAAAAGTACATACATTAGCTATTAAACGTTTTTTAAATGTTCCATTACATGCTTCAAATACTGTATTATATGGAGAAAGTGGTAGATACCCATTATACATTAAATCATGTGTGAAATGTATAAAATATTGGTTAAAATTAATAAGGCTACCCACATCGAGATTATGTAAGCAGGCGTATGAAATGTTAGTAAATGAACATGAGAGAGGGAAGGAAAACTGGGTATATTTTGTAAAGAAGACATTAACTGTAAATGGATTTGGGATTGTGTGGATGTGTCAGGGAGTTGGATGTGTAGAAGGATTTGTTTCAGAATTCAAAGATAGGCTAATTGCTTCATATAAACAGAATTGGCACTGTAAAATGGAAAGCACTGAGAAATATAGATGGTTTTATAGTTTTAAAAGTATATTTCAAACAGAAAAATATATCACAGTCGTGACAAACAAGTGGCACCGAACAAGTCTCGCCAGATTTAGAACGAGAACGATTGGTTTGAATGCTTATGAAAAGTGGTTTCAGACTGAGCCCTCGTTACTCTCCCCTTGTCCGATGTGCGGTCATTCAAGGGAGGATGAGTTACATTTTTTGTTTAGTTGTAAAGCTTATGACGATATTCGAGAAAAATGTGTTGTATTTAAAACAAATTCAGCAAAGTATGAAGATATTTTTGGAGTGCTTAATTTAAATCAGGAAACTTCACTACAGTCACTTGCAAAATATATTGCAGAAGCGAATAACATGCGACGAAAAAAACTCAACAATAATAAAATAGTATCAGGTGTTGCTCATTGTGAAAAGTGAAATCTGTGTTGTCACTCTCATATGGAAAATATTTATGTTATACATTTATATATGTTTTTGTTTTTATTTCTCACTACATGCCATTACTTTGAATGGATGGTCGAACTGCACTTTGTTGCACAGATTGATTGATTTCGTTTTGGTTTTGGTTTTCATCAATATTATTACTATTGATGCATGTTGTTATTTGTATTATGAACCCCCATGTCATTAGGGCTGTAAAGCTATTGACATTAAAGTGTTCAGTGTTCAGTGTTCTCTTTCATGCACGCACACACACACACACACACACACACACACACATACACACACACGCACGCACGCACACGCACGCACGCACGCACACACACGTGAACATACACGCATATACACATACGCACACACACACACTCACACACTGGAAAACACACACACACACACACACACACACACACACACACACACATTCGCATTCACACACATGCACATGCACACGCACACGCACGCATACTCGTATGCGCATGAACGAGAACGCACATACAATCAGTCACTGAAACACATACACACAAACACACACTCACACACACACACACACACACACACACACACACACACACACACACACACACACACGTTGCTGTATTATGTGTCATAACTTGAGAAACATAATCATATACATTCTTGAAGTCTTCTTTTCCTGTATTATCTGTCTGCAAATTGAACATCGTTCTATACACCTTTTCCTCCTACTACACATTTTCATATAACATATTACTTTCAGATCTTAAGAGATGAAATTTTGCAATTGAACTTATCACTCAATCCTCTATTTGAATCGTAAGTCATGCCTACTCAATGTTGAATATTGCGTTCTAAAATTCACATTGTGTATGCACAATCATTGTGTGAGTTTTATTTATATATTTATTTACCTTTATTATTTTGTGCAATACTTTGTGTGACTGTGGTGAATATTTTTTTTTAAGAAAATCTTTTTTCCTGCCCTTATCTATATCTTTTAAAACACCAATCTCAGAACTGATCCAAATTCAGTTGTTTAAAGATACAGGATTGAAACAAACATGTTTTGACACGAGTTCCTTCAATGAGTGGGGGACACGTTAAGTGTGGTGGGTTGGGGAAAAGGGTCTGTATAATCAGTTTGTTTCTCAAGGCCGTATCTCAGCGTGGTGGGTGAAAGCATTGGTAAGACATTTGTTCCTCTTTTATCTTCTCTCTCTCTGTCTCTGTCTGTCTCTCTCTATTTTATTATTATTTTTCTCTTTTTAAAAAAAAAATTCTCATTTTAAAGTAGATGTGGAGTTGCGTATACGGATCAGTCCGTACGTTTTGAAACCTCCTCGAATCCGAAACCGACAGGTACAGTAGCCGAATGGTCACAGCGCTGGATTCTTTCGCGAGTTTCCCGGGTTCGATCCCCGTGGTTTTCGGCGCACCTGGTGGGTAAAGGGTGGAGGTTTTCACCATCTCCCAGGTCAACGTATGTGCACACCTGCTAGTGCCTGAACCCCCTTTGTGTGTATATGCAAGCAGAAGATTAAATGTGCACGTCAGTGGTCCAGTAATCTATGTCAGCGATCGGTGGGTTGTGGAAACAAGAACATACCCAATAAGCACACTCCACAGAACGGTCATACATGTAAAAGCCTGTTCGTACATACGAGTGAACGTGGGAGTTGCAGCCCACGAACGAACGAACGAAGAAGAAGAAACTAAAACTAACATAGTTGCTTTCCTGTGCAGATAGTTGGTCCTTGAATGCATAACAATTAAAATTCAGTCAAAGAAATTGCTTTTTGAATGATGTAAAGGTCAGCTATCAAATAGAAACAACAACAACAACAACAACAGCAACAAGACAAACAATGTTTTGTAATTTTGTCTGTGGACTGCATTTATAAGGGAATCGCCATCCGAAACTTGTGTGAACCAAACTTACGGAGACTGAAGCATCGTATTGTAATTAAGTCGCGGTTTTTGTTTGCACAGACTGAAACGCTTCGGCCTTAATTACGTTTACTGGCTGTTCCGTGCTTCTGTAAACAAAACAACAACAACAGAATGATGTGTTTACGTCATTTCCACTTGGATCCTCTGAACAAAATATTCCATCATTTCAAAGTATAAAGATTAGGCAGATCTAGACTTACCAACTTAAAAATTATTTTTATACTAAAGCAGATATGGTGTATCGTGTATGTGTGTCTTCTTCTTCTTCTGCGTTCGTGGGCTGCAACTCCCACGTTCACTCGTATGTGCACGAGTGGGTTTTTACGCGTATGACCGTTTTTACCCCGTCATGTAGGCAGCCATACTCCGTTTTCAGGGGTGTGCATGCTGGGTATGTTATTGTTTCTATAACCCACCGAACGCTGACATGGATCACGGGATCTTTAACGTGCGTATTTGATCTTCTGCATGCGTATACACACGAAGGGGGTTCAGGCACTAGCAGGTCTGCACATATGTTGACCTGGGAGATCGGAAAAATCTCCACACTTTACCCACCAGGCGCCATCACCGAGATTCGAACCCGGGACCCTCAGATTGAAAGTCCAACGCTTTAACCATTCGGCTATAGCGCCCGTCGTGTGTGTGTGTCAATCCGCAAGCTTTGATGCCATGAAACTGAAACTGAAACTGAAGCCGAAAACTGTGTACACAGGACCAGGTTTCTACGCACGTATCCCAAGATGCATCTGCCTATGAACGCTGTGGTGTGCACGCTGTCTTTCGGATTTGCACTTCCGGTGGCCATTGCTCTCTTCCCCCAGGTCTCCAGCGTAAGTCTTTTGTTTCTGTTTCTTTGTTGTTGTTTTTTTTTATTTTATGTATGTACGTATGTATGCATGGATTTATTGATTGATTGATTTTTGTATTTATTTATCGTTTCATTCGGATTTATTCTACAGAAGTTTGCCAGAGGAAAACACTCTCGTTGCCATGGGTTCTTTTTTTTCAGTGCGCCAAGTGCGTGCTGCACACGGAACCTCTGTTTATCATCTCATCCGAATGACTAGACTCTCAGTCTGATTTTTCCAATCGAACTTAGGAGAAAGGGTGAAAGCGGGATTCGAACCCAGACACTCTCAGACTCTGTATTGGCAGAGGATCGTCTTAACCATTCTGCTACCTTCCTCTTCGTGGATGCATGCATTCTTCTTCTTCTTCTTGTAAATGTTCTTGTTAATTCAGTTAATTGATTTTAACAATGTGAAATGAAATTACATGTAAACAAATGGAAAATAACAAGCGAATAACAACAACAAGATAAGCTGAATAGACATGAGCTAAATCAAATCAAATTATGGTGCTTAGAGCCTCGCTGACCACTAAGGCCATCTCAAGGCTATCGCCACGTTAATACCTACTTAGAAATGAGCTAAAGCGATGAACTAAACAGAATAGGAAAGAAAAGGTAAAAGACAAAAATGTCACCATATGAGAAGTAAGGCGGACACACACACACACACACACACACACACACACACACACACACACCACACACACACACACACACACACACACACACACACACACACACACACACACACACACCACACACACACACACACACACACACACACACACACACACACACACACACACACACTTTCGGCTTCAAGGTGGCGGTTGAACAGCTGATGGTGTTCTGTTGAAATTGTTCAACTATTCCACGTTGGAGACTGTGATCGTAATACTTTATTGATCTGTGGATGAGCGATGCTTTCCTGAAACGAAAGATGTAAGTAGAGTTGTCGATCGAAACGTTATTGTGATATAAATGGAGAGACAATATTTCATTCACTTCGAGTACAAAGTAGTCCATTTTGTTTTGCATTGAAGGTACAGGCGCTTGACAATTGACAATGAAAGATTGCAACCATGCTGTGATTACCTATGTCAACTGTGTACAAATTCATGACTCAAATTTCGGTTGCCTGTGAAAAATACAGACGACTCTAAACCGAGACCAGTACTGCAACAACAACCCCTCCCCCCCCCCACACACACACACACTCACATACACACACACACACACACACACACACACACACACACACACACACACACACACACACACAGATATATGTCAACAAATGGGTTAATTAGTGGTAAACACAAACATTGTTGCTCCATCACCGCCCCAAGAATGGCTGACACGAACATGGCCGTTCACCCCAAAGCGATGTCTGTGCAAGTCGTGAACATGTTTCACGTGCTGTGCGGCAAATGCTTCACTATGTGACCTGGCGTGTGTTTGTGCATTGCAGCCAACTGTTGTTTTGTTGTTGTTTTTGTGCTTGCCAACGCGCGAATAGAGAGTGAGAGAGAGAGAGAGGGGAGGAGAGAGAGAGAGAGAGAGAGAGAGAGAGAGAGTTCAGTTCAGTTCAGATCAATTCAGTGACTCCAGGAGGGGTTACTGCCTGTGGACAAATCCATATTATAGCTACACCACAGCTGCTGAGCTGATGCCTGGCCAGCAGCGTAACCCAACGCACTTAGTCAGAGAGAGAGAGAAAGAGAGACAGACAGACAGACAGTCAGGTAGACACAGAGAGAGAGAGAGAGGGGGGGATAGACAGCCAAAGACATAGACAGACAGACAGAAACAGAAACAGAACTGACGACACGTATATATTATGTTGTGTGCTGTGTTTCAAGGTGCATACGAAAGTAAGAGAAACAGACAATCAGGTGGACAAACAAACATAGAGAGATAGACCGACAGACAGACAGACAGAGAGCGGAGACATCAGTGATATCTGTCTCATGAATCACTGTCATTTGCACATGTTAATATCAAGTGGAAAATGCGACAGTATTTTTTCTCCTTTTTTTTTTCCTTTCTTTTTCCCCCATTCTTTTGAAAATATATTACTTCAGTCCACATATATCTACAATATGTGGATCTTACAAGGACATTATACTTTGTTTCTCTTTTCCCCTATATGTGAATAGTTAATGAATAAACGCCATAATCTTGATGCATATATATTTGCTTTTTTTCCATGTCCTTCATTGTTTCTTATTTTCTTGTACTGAAAATGAATTATGTCGATTTCAGAAACTTAATAATTAAAGAAACAGTACAACCCGAAAGCATCCTTCAAATGAATAATGCACGTTAAAAAGAAAAAGAAAAAAAAAAAGAATGGCACATTGTCATAACTTGTCACGGTATTGTATTGGCAGATGAGCATCTTAACCTTCTGCCACCTTCCTCGTCAGTGTATTGACTCTCTGTTCTGTTTCGTCTACCCGCCGTTCCCGTTTCGTCTTCTCTCTCTTTCTCTCTCTCTCTCTGTCTCTTGTCTCTCTCTCTTTCTGTCTCTCTCTCTCTGTGTCTCTGTCTCTCTCTCTCTCTCCGTCTCTGTCTCTGTCTCTCTCTCTCTCTGACTCACTGTCCTATCCATCTGTCAATCTTAGTGTGTGTGGGGAGGGAGGGGGTGCTGTCAGTGTGTGTGCGCGCGTGTGTGTGTATGTATGTGTGTGCGCTCGCGCGCGCGCGTGTTTGTATGCATGTGTGTGCACGGGTGTAGGTGTGTGTGTGGGGGGGTGGGGGGGTGGTTGTTTTCTTCATTATGTATACCCTTCTGCATGAATACCTTTTCCTTTCATTTATGTGTGCGCAAATTGTAATAGATGTAGATTAGCAAGGACAGATTGGAAGAATAGGCTATGCATAAAATCTTAATCCTTGAATAAAAACGTTTTGAGTTCTGAGTTCTCTCTCTCTCTCTCTCACTCTCTCTGTCTCTCTCTCTCTCTCACACACACACACATACACACACGCGCACACACATACACACGCACACACACACACACGCACACACACGCACACACACACGCACACACATACACACACATACACACACACACACACACTCCTTACATTGGTGAGTATTAAAATATGTCCGAGCATAGATATCCAGTGCTCAGATCGCCAACAGAACAGAGCGTCTTAATTGCTATATACTTAATTAATCAATAATTATATATAACAGCAACTGATGTCTTTTCGAGGACATAGACAAACTGGGAATATGCGATTCGGGATCACAACTTTCGTGAAAAGGAGAACGACGAGGGACAGGCGAATTGGGATGACACCTCCAGAACCGAAAACACCCGAATGTCCAGGCTGACTCCCGACCAAAAGCAGTGCAGAACGCCCCTCCTCCAACCCCGCCACCCGCCCCCCGCCCCCTCCCCCCATGAAGACTTGGTGCTAGCGAATGATCCGTGACGTGTCTATCCACAACTCAGTCATGCACACAGGAGACGGCGTAGCTGAAGCATTCCAGCTAGCCCTGAAGTGGCTCCTTTGCAGTCGGCTGAGGTGGTGTAAAACAACGGTTAGGTTGGCAGAACCGTTTCCTGAAGCAGTTTCTGTATGTGGCCTGCATTAGGGCCGACGATCAGCTGAATACCTAAGAAAACCGAATAAGAATGAATAGATGAATAAAAAGACACGCGCGAACATTCTTTATCATTATAAACGATAGCACTGTAGGGGTGAACTAGTGAGGAACAGACCGCCTGAAGCATACCAAAACATGATCCCCCCCCCGACCCCCTTGCCCCCCATGCCCCCCCACCCTCCCCCCCCACACACACCTAGTGCTGCGGCGTCCCGGGCTCGGAGAGGCATGACCATAACGTCCTCAAACATATGTCGGACAGACAAGACACGTTCAGACAGACATCAATTAGAAAGAGAGCTCGCACCGAAACGAACCCCGAAAAATTGAAGACCACATGAAAAGGCCGCCCAAGTCATGTATATTCGAGTGTATATCTACGGCTTAGAAATGGTCCCAGTCGTCTTGAGACACCCCCTCACACACCCCTGCTTTACTTTTCCTCCCCATCATCACTCACTCACTCATTCATCCAGTTCCTGATTCCCTGATAGTGGGACGGAATGACCCGTCACGCGCACTGCATCTCTTTCCGCTCGTGCAGGGCAACTGCTGCTGTATATATATATATATATATATATATATATATATATATATATATTATATTTATATATATATATATATATATATATATATATATGTATATATATATTGTGCGTGTGTGTGTGTGTGTGTGTGACAGCAGTCACACCACCCTTTCCCCTACCGCATCCTGCTAAAACCACTACAAAGCATACCTTGCATCCCGTTTTTTTCCGACTGATGTCCAACCCACAACGCCTCAATTACACTTCCTGATGCACCTCTTTCCGCTCGTGAAGGCAACTGCTGCTGTAGATATATATATATGTGTGTGTGTGTGTGTGTGTGTGTGTGTGTGTGTGTGTGTGTGTAATTTTCATGACAGCAGTCACACTTGCCTCTTCCCTTGCCACAAACACCTCTACAAAGCATACCCTGCATCGACTGATGTCCAACCCACAACGCCTCAATTACACTTCTTGATGCGTTTCATTCTGCCCGTGAAATCACTGGTCCCCACGTACGCACGTCCGTCGCTAGCTGCTCGACTGCACACATCAAGGGTTTTTTTTTTTGTTTTGTTTTTTTTACAGCGGCTGTAATATGAGGAGGGTCATGTCAGTGACGGTGTGCATGGGTCAGGAAGAGGTAATAGGAAGAAAACGTGAAGACTGATTATTCCCCCATAAAGAACGCGAAAGTGAAGCCTCTTTTCTTGAAGAAAAAACGCGGGGTCTCTTTATTCCCCAGAAGAATGTGAAAGGTAAACCTGTAAAAAAAACCCACGAAGCCTCTCTATTCCCTTAAAGAACGTGATGCCTGTAAAGAACGTGAAGTATAAAGAACGTGATGCCTGTAAAGAACGTGAAGTATAAAGAATGTGATGCCTGTAAAGAACGTGATGCCTGTAAAGAACGTGAAGTGTAAAGAATGTGATGCCTGTAAAGAACTTGAAGCCTGTAAAGAGGGTGATGCCTGTGAAGAACGTGAAGAACGTGAAGCCTGTAAAGAGGGTGATGACTGTAAAGAACGTGAAGCCTGTAAAGAGGGTGATGCCTGTAAAGAACGTGAAGCCTGTAAAGAGGGTGATGCCTGTAAATAACGTGAAGCCAGTAAAGAACGTGATGCCTGTAAGGAACGTGAAGCCTGTAAAGAGGGTGGTACCTGTAAAGAGGGTGATGCCTGTAAATAACGTGAAGCCTGTAAAAAACGTGATGCCTGTAAAGAACGTGATGCCTGTAAAGAGGGTGATGCCTGTAAAGAGCGTGATGCCTGTAAAGAACGTGAAGCTTGTAAAGAGGGTGATGCCTGTAAAAAACGTGATGCCTGTAAATAACGTGAAGCCTGTAAAGAGCGTGATGCCTGTAAAGAACGTGATGCCTGTAAAGAACGTGAAGCCAGTAAAGAACGTGAAGCCTCTTTATTCCCTTCAAGAACGTGATGCCTGTAAAGAACGTGATGCCTGTAAAGAACACGAGGCCTCTTTATTCCCTTAAAGAACGTGAAGCCTGTAAAGAACGTGATGCGTGTAAAGAGGATGATGCCTGTAAAGAACGTGATATCTGTAAAGAACGTGATGCCAGTAAAGAGGGTGATGCCTGTAAAGAACACGAAGCCTCTTTACTAAGTTACCCTAAAGAACGTGGAACCTCTTTAATATTCCCATACGAAAGGTAAAGCCTCTTTATTTCCCTTAACAAAAACAAACAAACAAACAAAAAACCCGCATGAAGTGTTTTTTGTCACTTTACTCGTGGCGATAGCCTTGAGATGGCCTTAGTGGTCGGCGAGGCTCTAAGCACCTTAATTTGATTCGATTTGAGCCTCTTTACTTTCCTAAAAACGTGATATCTTTATTCCTCCTTCATACCCCCCATCCCGAAAAAACAACAACAAAAAAACAAAACAAAAACAAACAACAAAAAAAGTGAACCCATATTAATTTCCACAACTGTTCGCCGCCCGGGTTTGTAAAGGGGGGCCGTCTCAAACTGTCCATCCCCTATGAACCTTTGTAGAGCTCTAGCTGTCTGTTTTGTTGTTGTTGTTATTGTTGTTTTTTGTTCGATTTTTTTTTTAAAGACAGCCTCTCCGGTCGTATCGGAAGGAAGCGCTGTCGACCAACGACGTTTTGTTGCCATTGAAGTGTAAGGGAGATAAGCGAGGATGTCTAGGAGTGGAACGCGAGCCGTGATGAACGTTGATGAAGTCGGGTAAGAGCAAACAGGGCATCCCAGCGTGCCGGCTATGGTGGCTGCTAGCCAGACTACTAAACAAGCCCCGCCCCTCCCCCCTAGCCCTCCCGCCCCCCCTCGCATCTACCTCCATCACGCCACCGCTATGGCGCCCCTGCCGTAATATTACCAGACCACAAACCGAGATGGTAGTAGGCGGCACAAAAAAATAAAAAGGGAGCCCTTAGCCATTCCAATGTCCCCCACTAACCCCATCGTGACGATAACATTCAGGTTGTTATCGTCTGAAACATCGGGAATAAAGAAAAACAAAACACGTGCACCCCGCGTGCCTGGGCGGCAGAGGGAGGTAATTTGTGGTTGTATCATTACACGAGCGAACAGGGAGATGAAAGAGGCGGGTGATGTAAGAGCTGATCACACACACACAACTATGTGTCCACCACCACCACCAGCACGACTCTTTTCTCTTTCTTTCAACAGCCTCAGTTGTGGAGCTGTTGCCTCTCTTGGGGAAAAAAGACTCCACTGCGATGTTGTCTGATTACTGCACTGAGTTTCGTGTTTTGTTAATTAATATCGAGCAATACCGATGTTTAAAAAAAAAATCCAGAGCAAAGAAAGTATCACAGACCTGGGGGGTCCTGGTACTTTTTGCTGCTTTGGAAAAATGAGAGGGGTGATATCAGGTGAAGGTGGTAAACCTAATTCTTCAGACTGCAAACGTGACTTATCTATCTATTCATTCATTCATTTATTGATTGATTTTTACTGATCTCTTCTGACTATGACACATGAGAGTGACTGTCGCAATTTGAGCAAACGGAGTCATCGCGATTTGCCTGTCTCACTTAACTGGTGATCCTAAATTCGTCTATTCCCACTTCGCCTATGTACTTTATTATG
>NC_134877.1:44953475-44965975 GCF_041734735.1 Babylonia areolata
GGACCACACACACACAGACACACACAGACAGACAGGCAGACAGACAGACAGACAGATACACACACACACACACACACACACACACACACACACACACACACACACACACACTACACCACACCACACCACACCACACAGACACACACACAGACACACAGACACACACACACACACACACACACACACACACACACAATCTTCACCGTAAACAGGTGACGAAGTCTACTGGAAACAGTTTAGCTGGAAGCAGTAACATAAAACATAAGAACGCCAAGTCACTCGAAAAAATAGTCCTGCTTCAAGAGTCGGTCACAGCAGGTGTGCCATTGCAGCAGATATCTGATTTTTTTAAAGGTGTTTGGAAGAGAGAAGAAAAAAAAGCTACAAAATTGTTATAACAACAACAACAACACACACACACACACACACACACACACACACACACACACACACACACACACAGAGAGAAACAAACCCGAACACGGAGTATGGCTGCCTATATGCCGGGGTAAAAAACACGTAAAAACCCACTCGTGTACATACGAGTGAACGTGGGAGTTGCAGTCCACGAACGAAGAAGAAGAAGAAGTTAAAGAAAAAAAAGAAGAAAAAAAGAAGTCAATGACAGTATTTAAAAAAGTAAAAGAAAAAAAAAATCCCCGAAACAAGGGACTGAATAGGGGAAACATTTTCGAATAATAATAATAATAATAATAATAATGATAATAATGTACATTTATATAGCGCCCTTTCTCTCTAAGGGCTCAGGGCGCTTTACATGAAAGAAAAATATTACAAGTTTCAAAAAACATTCATGACCATTCTTTCTCAAGAAAACCCTCGTGCCCCCCCTCCCACCCCCCCACCCCACACACAAACACACACACACACTCTCTCCCATTTTGTGTGGTTGCAACAGGGTGTTGGTGATGTGAAAGGATTTCTTATTACTTTCAAGCAAAGACTTATAGATATCTTCATTCAAGAATGGTCGGGTACTATTAGTGATAGAGACAGATATTCATGCTATTGATCATTCAAAGTTGTATTTGAAAAAGAAAAATACATAACAAATGCTGATGAATATTATTTCAGAGTGGCGTTGTCTCAGGCCCGATTTAATGTGCTTCCTTTAAATAACAATGTTAATAGGTACACTGAAAATGATGTTTTAAAGCATTGTCCTTTTTGCCAAGGTGAACTAGAAGATGAATACCATTTGTTGTTTGTTTGTTCTGTATATAATGATTTACATGTCTCTTAGTTCACTTCTCCGATCAAACAACAAGCAGAGAAATTTCCATGTATCAAAATTTATTTTCCATGCGATCAAAAGGAGAAATCATATACTCAGACCTAATTAAGTAGAATTAATGTCAAGTCCATGAATATTATGATATTGTGTCATCTGTTCAAGTGTTATAATACCCCTTCCCATGCCCACCCCCAGTCCCCTGGTTTTGAATTGTGGTCCATGGCCAAAGTTCATTGAAACAATTTCGTTCGTTCGTTCCCTTTCCCACTCTTCATACATCCAAAGTGAGCTGACATGGATGGTGCTGGAGAACAAGGAAGCTGAGAGTGCATATAGATAGGTTTAAAAACAAAACCAGATGAGGTTTTCGTGATGAGCGAAAAGCAGAAATAGAATCAGATGCACGGATATGATGAGGAAGGTTGTTCCAGATGTGAGGAGCAGCAAAGAAGAAAGAACGTTCACCATAGGTTCTTGTATTGTCACGAGGAAGTTTCAAAAGGTAACAGTCAGAGTCGTTAAGACCAAAGACGACTGCTGAGTCTATACATCTGACCAGTAGAGTTTATAAAAAAAAACAAAAAAACAACCAACAACAACAACAACAACACACACACACACACACACACACACACACCACCACCACCACCACCACCACCACACACACACAACTGGTGGTTGTGAAAAAAATAAAATAAAATAAGAGACGCGCTTTGATAAGAAGTGTCGACGTTCATGATCACAGATCTTTATTCCGGGACTTGTGATCAGTGGAAATGTCAGCAGTGGAGATTAGAGGTTTAGAATAAAGTCGTGACCTGAGAGAGAAGTTAGGAGGAGGATTCTCCTGAACAGAAAGCAAGCGAAGACGGGGCCGAGATGTGAGTGCAGATCAGGTTAATTAATTCTGGACAGTCAGACAGAGAACAGGGTCACAGGAGTTGGGGAGAAGAAGACAGGTCAAGACAAGTGTGTGTGTGTGTGTGTGTGTGGTGTGTGTGTGTGTGTGTGTGTGTGTGTGTGTGTGCGTGCGTGCGTGCGTGCGTGTGCGTGTGTGTGTGTTTTAAAAACAGATTAGGATCGGGCGACTCACACACCGGATCCAATGCATTTTATTTTTCCTGCTGTTAAAGATAACTGATTGGTTGAAGGTGATCTTAGAGACTGAGAGAGAGAGGAGGGTGGGGGAGACAGTCTCTCTGTCTGTCTGTCTGCCTGCCTGCTTCTCTTTGCCTGTCTCTCTCTCTCTCTCTTTTTTTTTCTTCTCTGTTTCTGTCTCTGTCTAGCGAAGAAGCTATCTGTATAATCTGTCTCTCTGTATGTCTCAGTCTGTTATCTGTCTCTGTCTACCTCTGTGTGTGTGTGTGTGTGTGTGTGTGTGTGTGTGTTCCCCGCTCCCTTCTCTCTCTCTCTCAGAGTCGTCAGCCCCCCCTCCCCCCCTCCCACCACTATCCATCGCCACCACCACCCTCACCCACCCGCCACCCGTCCTCGGTGAGAAAGTATTCCGTCGTCTGCGGCGAGGGGATTTTATTGGCATAGTGGTGCGTTGTTGCATGTGTGTAAGCTGTCAGCTTAGCCCCAGCCAATGGATACAGATGTAGCGACAAGTGAAGTCGTTCTTTTTTTTCTCTCTCTCTCTGGCTGGGGGGGTTATGTGGCGGCAAGGCACGGACATGGACTCGAAGAGCCTCCGACGGCGAAAGAGAAAAATGCAGCCAGCTTTTTATCTGATGACTGGAGAGAAGGGAGGGAGGGAGTGGTGAAGGGGGTTGGTGGGGTTTGGGGGATGGGAGGTGAGGGATGGAGGGGTGGGGGGGGGGGTGGGGGGGGGGGGGGGGCGGGAGACGGTGTCACAACTGCTGGGTGGCAAAAAAAAGCCTCCTGATTTACGTTGATTGAAGCCTGGAGCCTCTACTGGGAGACATAATATAAAAGCGACGGACCAGGACAGACTCTGGCTTTGGCCTTGATCTGCGCCCCCCCCCCCCCCCCCACCCCGCCCTCCGCCCCTCCAGCTCCCCCCCCCCAACACACATACATATACAAACACATAACCCCATCCGCCCGCCCCCCCCCCTCCCCTTCCTAATCCCCCTACCCCCACGGCAGTCTGGTATATATGTATATATGCTGGTGTGTGTGTGTGTCTGTGTGCGTGCGTGTGTGTGTTTGTGTGTGTGTGTGTGTGTGTGTGTGTGTGTGTGTAGGCTATGTATGCATGCATGTGTGTATGTATGTATGTGTGCGCGCGCGCGTGTGTGTGTGCGTGTGTGAAGAGTAGAAGAGGGAGGGTGGGTAAGAGGACGGAGGAAGGGAGGTAGAGGAGAGGTGTGAGAGGTCAGCTCAGAGTGACAGATACGGTGTCAGTGTCAAGGAGGTGTCTGTGTGGACTGATCTATGTACGCTACAAAAATTCAAAAATCATTTGAGATTTAATCGAAAACTTTCCGAAAGGATCGGAAAATATGGGTGATACAGTTTTTATTAGTTGTCTAGTCTAATGCGGACCGTTTATCTATTGTATTTTATTGTATTGTATTGAATTTTGTTGTTCTTTGTCACAACAGAATTGCCCGTATGAAATTCGAGCTGCTCTTCCCAGGAAGAGCGCAGCGCCACCCAATTCTTGTATTAACTATCTACAAGTGGATTTCTTTAAGTATCGAAGTGGATTTTCCCCATATATATATATTTTTTTTTTCGTAGACAACCCTTTTGTTGCCGTAGATTCTTTTACTTGCGCAATGCGCAAGCTGCACACGGGACCTCGGTTTATCGTTTCACCGAAAGAGTGGCACCCAGATTACCGCTCAAAGTCTAGTGGAAGGACCAGCCGCCGTGGCGAAGTGGTTAGCGTCGCGGACTGACGGCTGGGAGGACGCGGGTTCGAATCCCAGCGGAGGTGGGTTTTTCGGCCCGCGGCCGGCTCCTACCCAGAGTTGAGTGTGCTGTGGGCTTAAATGGGGAAACCGGGACCACACAGTCGAGTATCATCCACTTCACGGGTGCGTCTTCGGGTGTGTTGCTCTAATTACCTGACCAACACTGCAAGTGTCTGTATCTTTCGGGCTGTCGTTGGAGGGACGTTGTGGCGGTCTCGAGGGACGCTCACTCAGTCTGGCTCCGCGACTAAGCCATTATTGTCGTCAGTAGGGGGCTTAGTAGGTGGTGTTCTAAGTACGTTAAATCAGAACAGGCACCACAGAACATCCACCGAAGTGACTCACCAGCAGTGCAGGGTCTCCTCTGGTGTGTGGCCTGTTGGCGACCTAACATCGATAGTTCCCTGCGGACTGCCGACGCTAGGAGTGTGACGGACTAACCCGGGTGTGGCTGTGTTTAGGGGACTCGGAATGAGTGGCGTGGGAGTCATGTCTATGAAACGGTGCAGATGATGGGGCAGCAAAAAAAAAAAAAAAAAAAAAAAAAAAAAAAAAAAAAGTAAAAGTAGCTCTCCGGTTTAATTATGGGATTCGAACCTGTGGTCACTCGCTTCCGAGGCTACCACTTTTGTTTTGTCATGGAGTTTCGTCACTATGGGTTGACACGCACATCATTTTTGTCTGTAAAGTCTAGAATTTTAGCCAGCGGACAGCACTCTTGTTGTCACTATAAGCTCTTCTTCAGTGCGCCAAGTGCGTGCCGCACACACGGGGCCCCGGTGCATCGTCTTATCCTTCTTCTTCTTCTTCTTCTGCGTTCACTCGTATGCACACGAGTGGGCTTTTACGTGTATGACCGTTTTTACCCCGCCATGTAGGCAGCCATACTCCGTTTTCGGGGGTGTGCATGCTGGGTATGTTTTTGTTTCCATAACCCACCGAACGCTGACATGGATTACAGGATCTTTAACGTGCGTATTTGATCTTCTGCTTGCATATACACACGAAGGGGGTTCAGGCACTAGCAGGTCTGCACATATGTTGACCTGGGAGATCGTAAAAATCTCCACCCTTTACCCACCAGGCGCCGTCACCGTGATTCGAACCCGGGACCCTCAGATTGACAGTCCAACGCTTTAACCACTCGGTATTGCGCCCGTCATCGTCTTATCCAAATAACTAGACGCCCAGTTTGATTTTCCTTTCACACTTGGGAGAAAGGACAAGGTCGTCCTGGATTCGAATTCATACCCACACGGACACTGTACTGGTTGACAAGCGTCTTAATCATTCTACCACCTTCCTCGTTACGTGTGGACTTGTATGAATGATTCTGACGTTGAATGGTTTATTTGTAGGTATCGTATTTTCGCGTTTGATAATACGTTTATTTGTTCAATTTATTATAGTCTTGTCTTGTCTTGTCTTGTCTTGTATTGTATCACTCTTTGTCAAAACAGATTTCTTTGTGTGAAAATCGGACTGCTGTCCCCCGGAAAGAGCGCGTCGCCACTGAGCAACACTAACCACATTTTACTTCTTTTTTTGTTGTTGCCGTTGTCTGTATTTGTATTTCTCTTTTTTGTTACAATAGATTTCTCTGTGAAATTGGGGCTGCTGTCCCCAGGGAGAGCGCGTCGCTACATTGAGAGCGCCACCTTTTTTTTTTTTTTTTTTTTTTTTTTCCTGCGTGCAGTTTTATTTGTTTTTACTATCGAAGTGGATTTTTCTACATAATTTTGCCAGGAACAAACCCTTTTGTTGCCGTGGGTTCGTTTACGTGCGCTGAGTGCATGCTGCACACGGGACCTCAGTTTATCGTCTCATCCGAATGACTAGCGCCCAGACCACCACTCAAGGTGTAGTGGAGGGGGAGAAAATATCGGCGGCTGAGCTGTGATTGGAACCAGCACGCTCAGATTCTCTCGCTTCCTAGGCGGACGCGTTACCACTAGGCCACCACTGTATTGAAGTGTTTTTGTTTGTCAAAGACGTGGATTTTTTTGCCGCCAGAATTTTTCACCTATTTATTTCATGTTGAAAAGAAGATGATGCGCCAGTTGTTGTTGATCGGCCCCACGGCGTACAAAAGGCGGAGGAGATCAGCGCGCACATCAACATGTGTTCCAAATTGATGGGAAGAGTTGAGAGATCGCAGGCTATGGAACGTGACAATTGCCAGCGTCCGTGCCATTCCCCGCATCATAGTTAGCTCCCTTTTCCCGGCCCCCCGAAGGATTGCGGAGGCCCTGAGAGAGTGCTCTGTCTGTACTTCTCGCGCCTGCGCAGTCAGTTCCTTCCTCCCCACTGACTGCTGTGACCCTTACTTGCCAAGGGACTGCACTCTTTTTCGTCCTTCGACACATCTCTCTCTCTCTCTCTCTCTCTCTCTCTCTCTATATATATATATATATATATATGGTGGTTTTTGTTTTGTTTTGTTGTTGTTGTTGTTGTTTTCAGATACAGAATACTCTATTATTTCCTACAAGAGGAATTAATCAGTAGTGTCACAGTAAAAATGCACACAGACAATACACGAGAATCGCACACAAACAGTACACGAGAATCATTGTCATAAAATGTGGACCAAGAGTAAACCACGCATATAACTACCACAGTCATACACATTCAGTAATCGCAGTAGACACAAAATACTTAAACGATAAGCCTTAAAGCAAACCAGCACTGCCGACCTGAACTCGGGTTTTGCCAGATCGTACATCTCTCTCGTCTCTCACCTTTCTACCGTACATTTACCTGCAGGTGTCAGTTCACCTAAGACATTAATCATCATCATTATCATCATCATTCTGGACGTCGGGCTGATATTTATGATTATCACTGCCGATAATAATAATGAGGAGGATAATTATAATGATAATACTGTTAATAATGATAGTAATAATAATGATAATGATAATAATAATGATGATGATAACCATTGGGCTAATAATTTTGGTACCCCACGCACGATTCCTATTAAAGAAACAAATATATTTGAAATAACTCTTGCTTTAACAGAGAATAATAGAACAGGGACATTATTTCCCTCAATCATTAAATTGAATTCTGCATTAAAAATAATTGGATTGGGCCAATATTCCACCCCTCCCCCATCCTCCATACCCCACCTCCACACTGATTCGTATTTGTTTTGACTGTCTTTATTTGTGTGTGTGTGTGTGTGTGTGTGTGTGTGTGTGTGTGTGTGTGTGTGTGTGTGTGTGTGTGTGTGTTATTTCCTCAGTTTTGTTCAGGGGATATTTAAATGCCAAGTTTCGACTTAAAACCAGAAATTTCCACAAACGGTAAGAAAACAACAACAAGAACAAAAACTCACGAAATTCTACTCAACCTTGAATTTTATTTGGCCTCCTCAATCAGTCAAGTGACATGCTATTTGGCCAAATGATTGATTCCCCCCGCCCGACAGTTACACCGTATAAACCCCTCACTTGCTGTCCTCACTCTGTTTTTCTCTCAGTCTATATGTATTCATCAGGACGCAGCACAGGCCGCTTTGAATGAAACAGTGCCTCTGTGTCAAGTGTTTGCCCCAAGAACCACAGCGGCACGCGAGTCTCACGTGCACCCGCTCAACCCGGGCCGTTGTGTAAGGGGCCCGAGTTCCTGGCGCTGCGATGCACGTCGTCAGTGACAGGGCGACTTATGAAACGTGTCGGTCTTCATTACGGAGAACCTTACCTCTCCAGGCTTCTCACCTTCTCACCGCCACCCTCAGCTCCCCCCCCCCCCCCCCCCAACCCCCACCCCTCTCCTCCCTGCCTCTCGCACCTTGAGTGTCTGTGATGACCCTAACACCCAACCATTGGCACTAATGGAAAGAGCCTGCCGGAGGACTGGCAGAAACTTAAAGGGACTGACTGACTGACTGACTGACTGTGTGACTGACTGACTTGCGTTCGCGGGAGTTAAGACAACACGGGGGTATTAACCGTAAATCTGACACAAGGTGTTGTGAGGAGGGGGGTCATTGGTAGGTACTACAAGGTGCCCCCACCCACCCACCCCCACCCCCAGGTACTTGCGTGATGGTGATGGATGTGACATGACAGTGCCGCAGCCCGTGGTGTGTGTGTGTGTGTGTGTGTGTGTGTGTGTGTGTGTGTGTGTGTGTGTGTGTGAGTGAGGAGGGGGAGAGGGGGGTAAGTTAAGGGGGATACTGGGGGGGTGGGGGGTGGTTGGTTGGTTGGGCTTCTTGCCGAACATTGCAAGCTAGCAGGTCTGGAAGGGGCTGGCTGCCAGTATGACTGATGCCCGAACTAGACAGCTGAGTTTCTCTCTCTCTGTATCTCTCTCTCTGTCTCTCTCTCTCTCGGTGTGTTGTTTGCAGTTCAAGTCTATCGCTCTTTCTCCCTACCCACCCTCTCTCTCCCTTCTTATAAGTTTCAATGAAGCCTTTATGACATGATAGGCCACTGGAGAGTTCCGTGCTGACATGACATACAGAGGCGCGTCACATGATCTGTGCTCTCGATGTTGATTGACTCTCCGAAATTTCGAGCAACAAGGCGATCGAGAAAGGAAGAACGTGCGAAACAGAAGGCTTCTTTCTTCGACTTTTTGCTTCATATTTTGTTTCTTTTTTTTTTTTATTGTGCATATATTGTACAGAGATTGGTTGTAGCAATGGTGGCTGTCAACTGAAGAAATGGGGGACAGCGCATGTTTGCTGCTTTTGCCTATGTCGATCGCCTTTGGCATTGCTTGTGATTTCGAGTATAAGTTAGATGCGCATGTGCTATATCCAAGATGGCCGCAGAACTATCCAGCTATCTATTGTAATTAAAAAAAAAAAAAAAGTTTCACAACCAACAGTTGTTTGGGGTTTTTTTCAAGAGACATTTTCCCTTTGTCAGTGTTATAGATTCGGCAGTCGTCTTTAGTTTTATCATCGTACCCTTAACATCCAGGATATAATGAAAATATAATGAAAATGTAATAACACTGAAGTATGTAGGCTACATGTGTGATTGTGTATGACAGTCACCATGGCAGGCAGGACTATATAGATATTTGTATTTCTTTTTATCACTACAGATTTCTCTGTGTGAAAATCAGGCTGCTCTCCCCAAGGAGAACGCGTGTAGTTTTATTTGTTTTCCCTATCGAAGTGGATTTTTCTACAGAATTTTGCCAGGAACAACCTTTTTGTTGCCGTGGGTTCTTTTACGTGCGCTAAGTACATGCTGCACACGGGACCTCGGTTTCTCGTCTCATCCGAATGACTAGCGTCCAGACCACCACTCAAGGTCTAGTGGAGGGGGAGAAAATATCGGCAGCTTCGAACCAGCGCGTTCAGATTCTCTTACCTCAAGGCCATCACTCTACATTATTTGATACCATGGTTGGAAAACAGTGGTTGGAACAATAATGAAGCGAACTGAATGAGGTGGGATACCTACCTGCCAATGTTATAATGCCCATTTTAAGTGCAGATTTTTAAAGAAAGATGACCACAATGATTAGCAACACACACACACACACACACACACACACACACTTACAGGATAGGTTAACCGGCTTTGTAACGATCGCATCCTCAACATCACAAACCGCAACTGACTACCAGTCCACATTATCCCCCTTCTTCTTCTTCTTTTGCGTTCACTCGTATGCACACGAGTGGGCTTTTACGTGTATGACCGTTTTTACCCCGCCATGTAGGCAGCCATACTCCGTTTTCGGGGGTGTGCATGCTGGGTATGTTCTTGTTTCCATAACCCACCGAACGCTGACATGGGATTACAGGATCTTTAACGTGCGTATTTGATCTTCTGCTTGCATATACACACGAAGGGGGTTCAGGCACAAGCAGGTCTGCACATTTGTTGACCTGGGAGATAGTAAAAATCTCCACCATTTACCCACCAGGCGCCGTCACCGTGATTCGAACCCGGGACCCTCAGATTGACAGTCCAACGCTTTAACCACTCGGCTATTGCACCCGTCACACATTATCCCCCAACTTACCCACCAGGCGCCGTCACCGTGATTCGAACCCGGGACCCTCAGATTGACAGTCCAACGCTTTAACCACTCGGCTATTGCACCCGTCACACATTATCCCCCAACTTACCCACCAGGCGCCGTCACCGTGATTCGAACCCGGGACCCTCAGATTGACAGTCCAACGCTTTAACCACTCGGCTATTGCACCCGTCACACATTATCCCCCAACTTACCCACCAGGCGCCGTCACCGTGATTCGAACCCGGGACCCTCAGATTGACAGTCCAACGCTTTAACCACTCGGCTATTGCGCCCGTCACACATTATCTCCCAACTTACTTCACCCACCACAACTGAGATGTTGTCATCACTAATGTAAACACTTGTGTTTAGTTCGTTTTCATGTCCTCCCGTTTTCCTTCCCCTTTGACCTTTCCCCCGCCTGGAGTCTCATCGGAGACATTTATAGTCCTGCATCCCCCACCCCTACCCTCATTGCCCCCCACCCCTTTTCTCCTCCCCTCTCTTTTTTTCTGTCCCTATTTTTTCTCGCGTGTGTCTTAAAACCCAGAGACTAACAAAAAAAAAAAAAAAAAAAAAAGTAACAACAGGCTGAGAGAAATGAAGAACAGCAGTAAAAGGACGTTCTCATCCCCCCCCTACCCCCCGCGACCCCGGCTCCGCACCCTTCCTCCCTCCACCCACCCACACACACACACACACACACACACACACACACAACTTCGCCTTCGCTCACTGCCGCAGACAAAAGGAGACTGGCAGATGACAGAGCTGTGGAATGCCAGGAAGCTGAGCATCATTCCGGGCCTAAAGTTTGACACATTTGCCCGTCCAACCCCACCTCCTCTTCCCTCCCCCCCCCTCCCCCCCCCCTCCCCCCCAACCCTCCCCCTTTCAGAGTACACTCCCTTTCTGTTTGGGGCACTCGCCACATTCATTTCAATTCGTGCCCCATCTGGAGACTCTTGACACCTTGCCACCTTTCAGGAGACTGTTCACATCTCCCCTCGCTCGCTTCCTCTCACTGCACTCAGTCACCTCGTCAGGTATAGCTGGTCCGGGTTACTTTGGGGATAAGAACCCCCCCCCCCCCCACACACACACACACAACCCCCCCCCCCCCCCGCCCCAAAAAAAACAAAAACAAAAAAAAACACTGATTGGTAACGGGACCTACTGCCCAGGATTCAACCCCTCCCAACCCCTCGATTGGCAAAAAACAACAAAAAACAACGACAACAAAAACACAACAAAAGCAAACAACTGCAAGCAGGAAAAATACAAACTAAATGAGCGGCGCTCTCAGTATAGCGACGCGCTCTCCCTGGGGAGAGTGGCCCGAATTTCACAACGAGAAATCTGTGTGACAATACAATACAGTACAATACAATACAACAGCAAACCCTCACAAAACCAAGATCCCAGCCCTGACCAATGGAAGGGCGCAAGACATCAGATCATTAAACTCAAACGCCCACGTGACCAACTACCGCCATGGCGAAGCGGTTTGTGTCGTCGATTCGTTGACAATAGGTCATGGAGTGTTCGAACCGTATTAGAGAGAGACATGGCACGTTGTCTCGGAACTCCACCAGAGAAGTATTATTGACGACGGGCGAAATAGCCGAGTGGTTAAAGCGTTGGACTCTCAATCTGAGGGTCCCGGGTTCTAATCTCGATAATGGCGCCTGGTGGGTAAAGGGTGGAGATTTTTCTGATCTCCCAGGTCAACATGATTATGCGCAGTCCTGCTTGTGCCTGAACCCCCTTCGTGTGTATACGCAAGCACAAGATCAAACATGCATGTTAAAGATATTGTAATCTACGTCAGCCTTCGGTTGGTTATGGAAACAAGGACACGCCCAGCATGCACACCCCCGAAAACGGAGTCTGGCTGCCTACATGGCGGGGTAAAAACGATCATACACGTAAAAGCCCACTCGTGTACATACAAGTGAACGTGGGAGTTGCAGCCCACGAACGAAAAAAGAAGAGGGGAGAGGGAGTGGCTTTTTATTCGTGTGTGTGTGTGTGTGTGTGTGTCTGTGTCTGTGTCTGTGTGTTTTGTTTTGTTTTCTCTTTTGTTTTATTTTGGGTTGTTTTTGTGTTGTTTTAGCATTATCAGTTGATGAGGGGGCAGGGTGGTGGTGGATGGTGGTGGTGGAGGCATTGTTTTCTTTATGTTTTGGGGCAGAAAGAGAGAGAGAGACAGAGAGAGAGAGAGAGAGAGAGAGAGAGAGCGGTGTGCTAGCTGACACGGAGCCAGATGGAGGGTGATAGGCAGGGGAGCGTGAGTGAGGAAAGGGGGAGTGGGGGGGTGGGGGTGATAGACAGGGGAGCGTGAGATGCTGTCATCATACACA
>NC_134877.1:44970975-44998475 GCF_041734735.1 Babylonia areolata
TGTTCGGACCATGTATGTCACTTGCGTTCGCTTTTTATTACTGTTCAGATCCATCAAAAAAGAATTCCGTCTTCCCTTGATCTTTTGATCTGACATTGATTTGTGATCTTGTGCTTTCCAGACTATATATATACGTAAAGAGATGTTCGTGAACTGGGAGTATTTTTGTTAGAAATACATCTTGTTTGCCAGTGCTGATGCTTCATTTCGGTTTGTGTGTGTGTGTGTGTGTGTGTGTGTGTGTGTGTGTGTGTGTGTGTGTGTGTGTGTGTGTGTGTGTGTGTGTGTGTGTTATCAGCATGCTGCCTGAAAGTGAGATAGATAGAATCACCGTCTTCTCAGTGCTGCAACGTGCCAATGTTCTCCTCAATTTTTCACACACACGCTCGCGCTTTCGCCATTACACACGGTATGTGCAGGCATGCATCCACACACACACACACACACACACACACACACACACACACCACCTACACACACACACACACACACACACACACACACACACACACACACACTTGCTGTCTCTCTCGAGTCTTTTGGATGAGATGACACACCGAGGTCCCGTTTGCAGCACGCGGGATGCACTTATCGTACGTAAAAGAATCTACGGCAACAGAAAGGGTGTACTTTTATTTAAAAAAAAAAAAAAAAAAAAAATCCTGACGAAAAAAAACTCAATCTGATAGTAAAACCAAAATGTGGGCATGGTGGGGTTGGGTGGCGCTGCAATGTGGCGACACGCTCGACACGGGGGAGAGACCAGCTTGAATTTCACAAAAATACGATGCAATACAATGCAATAAAGACAATCTCTCTCTCTCTCTCTCTCTCCCCCCCCCTTCTCTCTCTCTCTCTGTAAGTCTCTCACTCTCTCTCTCTCTCTCTCCCCCTCTCTGTGCATTAAGTGTGTGCGAATGCGTGCGTGCGTGTGTGTGTAAGGCAAAAGGCACGTGGGCAAGCTGAAAAACCTGCGCGTTAGTTGGTAGCTGGGCGAACCATTAAGGCCCAAGTGGTATCACCGGTACGGGGGGGGGGGGGGGGGGGGGGGTCGTGGTGCGTTCCTGTGCTGGTGAATATGTTGTCGCCGGCGACAATAACATGCCAAGAGACTCACTGCACGGTTGGTTTTTTCTTTTCTTTTTTTCCCTTTTTTTTCACGCTAGTCTCTGTCCAAAGAGCAAACAATTCAGCTTGATTGATTGATATGGATACTTATACAGCGCCTATCCTCAGTCGGAGACCAAGCTCTAAGCGCTTTACAAACACGGGGTCATTTGCACAAAAGGCTGACTACCTGTGTAGAGTCGACTGATGGCTGCCGCTTTGGCGCTCATCATTCGGTTCCTGTGCCATTCAATCAGATTTCAGGCACGCACACATACACGCTCAGACAGACGTGTAACATTTCACGTGTACGACCCTTTTGTTTCTTTTTCCCCGTCATGTGGGCACGCACACACACACACACACACACAAAAGCGCGCACGTACACACGCTCGCAACACACACACACACACACACACAAGCACGTAAACTCACGCACACTCGCACGCTCTCACTTGTACACGTGCATTAACACACATACATCACATACATTCACATACACGCCAAATACACGCATGCACACATAACCCCTCTTCCACACACACACACTCTCACACACACACACACAAAGAAACATATATATATATATATATATGTGTGTGTGTGTGTGCGCGCGCGCATGCAGACACGTACACACAACACACACACACACACACACACACACACACACACACACTCATTTCTAAAAATATAAAATGTATATGCGGTAAGCAAATAACTGTAAGCCATCTACTCATTCATTGTGCGAGCATAAGACAGTTACTTCCAAAAGATGTAGTTGATGACTTTTCTTCCAATATTTCATTAGCCACTGAAAAGATTTTGAATGATTATTCATTATTTGGAATGTTTTCAGAAATTTGAAACTCCAGTCCAGTTGGTATCCTCCTTTGATGTATTATATTTAATATTGTTATTTATATTTATATTGTTGTAGGTTAACTCTCTCCATACGAACGGCGAAAGAGACGACGTTAACAGCGTTTCACCCCAATTACCACTATCAAAATATTGCAAGCGGAAGGCTCTTATACTGAAGAGGTGAATGTTGACAAAGAATACCACAATTCTGACGACGGAAGCTAAAGGTTGGGTCATTGAGACACCCACTGGACATCCGAGGGGTCTGTGTAGAGGAGAAGAGAGGACTGGCCGTACTGAGTGAGTTAATACTCGTTGATATGCATATACGTATTCTCCTTCCCATGACAACTCATTCAATACACACCACAGTCTCTTTAGACTTTTTCTTATAATATACTTTTCCTCTGATACATAACATGAACTTTTTTATTTTTATTTTTTATTTATTTTTTTTTTTACACTAATATTCACATGCATTCCCTTTCCTTTATACACTACTCCTTTCCGTCTAAAAACACTTATAGTGAATAGACGTTAAACTGAAGAAAACACACACACACACACACACACACACACACACACACACACACACACACACACACACACACACTCATGCACTCTCACACACGCCAAATACCCCCCGACCCCACCCCACCCCACCCTCGCACACACCTTTTGCAGCACATATTGTCGTCAGTATTTATTGTTGCTGGTCCAGTTGACTGGTTGTCTGTTGTTGTTTTTTTGTTGTTGTTGTTGTTGTTTTTTGTTTGTTTGTTTGTCGTTTTTTGTTTTTTGCAGAAATACACCAACGCTTGCATGCCGGCGACAATAATATATGCCCGGTGACAAATATCATGCTAGCGACAGTAACTATAAACCGGCGACGATTATGATCATGCCGTTGAAGTTGTGTTCAACGGTCTACCTACTGGCTTACACCCTCACTGTGGTCAAGCTGTTCAAGGCTGGGCTAAATATTTAGACAGCATATGCCGGCGACAATCAGTATAAGTTTGTTTATGCTCAGCGACAAGATATACGCCGGCGACAAAATGATATCGTTTATGTTCAGCGACAAGATATACACCGGCGACAATATGATATCGTTTATGTTCAGCGACAAGATATACGCCGGCGACAATATGATATCGTTTATGTTCAGCGACAAGATATACGCCGACGACAATATGATATCGTTTATGCTCAGCGACAAGATATACGCCGACGACAATATCTGCGGCAACACCTTGACTTGGGTGCAGGCCTACACGGTTTGTGGGCTGGCTGACTCTCTCTCTCTCTCTCTCTCTCTCTCTCTCTGATGAACGGGTCTTCTCTCCCGAAGTGACATCACGTCTCCTCCGCTTACAAAGACAACAAACGACAGTGCATTTAGATAGGGCCGATAGCACACACACACACACACACACACACACACACACACACAAACTCACACAAACAACAACCACGCTAACACACACACACACACACACATAGGAGCAGATGTCTTGTCTTGCTGGCCGAAAAACGTGCCTTCCTTCCAGCTGCTGGACTGGAACTACTGTGCTTCTCAGTCCATCCTTACTGTCTGTCTGTTGTGTTCATGAACCAAAGTATTACCTTGCTCATTAATATTCATTAGCCTCGTTTTGGCAATTAATCAACAGCGCTGAAATGTCATTGTCCCTCCAACTTCCGCTCAGCTGATTCAATGACAACGGTCTCCAAACTTTTTTTTTTTTTTTTTTCTTTTTTTGCGTCAACCTTTACTTTTAACCACTTTGCATCTGACAACCAAAAATGTGATGTTGAAGGAAACCTACCAGTAAAACTTCACAAAGAACCTCAACACATTCACCATCATCATCCATCATGACTTTTTTTTTCCCTTTTTTTTTTTTTTTTTAACCCAGACTTTCTTAGGTCGACCACCGTTTTATTTTGTATATAAATTACACAATCAACTAAACACCATGGAAATAATGAAAACAATACCCGGCATTCCGTAACTATGTCAAAATAATCAATAGCATTTATGTAATAAATACAACTTTTCATTTACTGATTTTTGGGCTTGTTACAATAATATGGAAGGAATATGTACAAATCATAGAATTATGTGTACGAAACTTAGAATCAATCTTCTTTTCTTTTTTCTTTTTTTTCCATTTACACATTTCCTTTTTTTCAGGGACAAAAGATTCGTCCTTTATAAACATTGCAAATGACAAGATAGTCTTAAAAAAAAGAAAAGAAAAAAAGAAAAAAGTAAAATAAAAGGTTATAATGTGCTATGTCTTCACAGACTATGCTGCACTCATTAATCATTGCTCACTTTGTTTAAAAAAAAATTTTTTTTAAAGGAGTGAAATTGTTGGCATATACTTAAGCCTTTCACCGTCAAGTTTGCATTTATGCACAGGCGTGGTAGAGGACCCATGTCACTGAAAGTTGACCATTCATTGCTGTTATCCATGAACCTACTGCTCTTAATGCTCGGTGGTAGGATAGGCCATATTTTCTATACATCGCAGGGGGGAATGCCCAGCTATATTTAGCCACTGTCTTTTTTGTGTTTATACCACAAGGGAATTTTGTACTCTAAATTGACTGACGGTGAAAGGATTAAAAACACGCGGCAACAACTGACAAAGTGTGACACATAATCAAAGAAGCAACGGTCTCCAAACTAATAAGTAAGCAACCAGTGATCGTCGAACATGGGATACAAGCTGTTCTGTGTGAACTGTGACGTGACTGAATGATCGGAATAGACCACTAGAGTTCCGTGCTTACATGACTAATAGAGACGCGTCACATGATCTGTGCTCTCGAAGTTGATTGGCTCTCCAAAGTTAAGAGTAACCAATGGCCATCGAGAGAGGTGGAACGTTCGAAACAGTAATGTTCTTTTTCGACTTTTTGCTTCTTCTCCATTTTTTGTGTGTGCAATACGATGGCATTGTTCGGAGTTTGGTTGTGGCAACGGAGGTTATCAACTGATGAAATTGTGGACAGCGCATGTGTGCTGCTTTTGTCTATGCTGATCGTCTTTGGCATTGCTATCGATTTCGAGTAAACTGAAGTTAGACACGTATGCGCAAGATCCAAAATGGCCACGGAACTCTCCGGCGGTCTCTCATTCGATTTAAAAGACACAACACTGTCCACCCGTATCACGTCACCACTTCTCCCTTCTCCCTCCCGCCACGCCCCACCTCCTCCCTCCCTCTCTTTTCTTTCCGTAATGAAATTACGCCCACCAATGTATGGAAGGCACCAGAAGGCTCATGACATATGAAATACGTGGCAAATAGTTTGTCAGTTTATCTATCCTTGCATGTTCTTCTTCTTATTATTATTCTTCTGCGTTCGAGGGCTGCAACTCCCAATTTCACCCGTATGTACACGAGTGGGCTTTTACGTGTATGACCGGTTTTAACCTCGTCATGTAGGTAGTAATACTCCGCTTTCGGGGGTGTGCATGCTGGGTATGTTCTTTTTTCCATAACCCATCGAAACCTATCATGGATAACAGGATCTTTAACGTGCGTATTTGATTTTTTGCTTGCGTATACACGCGAAGGGGGTTCAGGCACTAGCAGGTCTGCACATATGTTGACTTGGGAGATCGGAAAAATGCCCATCCTTTACCCACCAGGCGCCGTCACCGAGATTCGAACCCGGGACCCTCAGATTGAAAGTCCAACGCTTTAACCACTCGGCTATTGCGTCCGTCTATCCTTGCATCAAACTGACTAGTTGGCTTCTTTTTCTTCCTCGGTTGCAACTCAGAAGGAGAGGGGTTGGGGTAGGGCAGGGGGAGGGGGGTGTAGAGCGATGAGGGTGAGAAGAGGGACCTTATTTCCAGTGGATCGTCCACTGCAGGAGAGTTTTGCACTGTGTTGTGTCATTTCTTTGTTGACTGTAACACGAAATCGAAAAACGTGCGTTTGAATAGTTTGTACCTAGACACCCTCTTCACCTCCAGTTCCCACCTTCGCCTATTTTTTCTTTTTTTTTCTCCTTTTTTAACATTTCACTTTGAGCTAAATATTGAACCATTGAAAAAGTGGATTTAACACTGAAAGAAACGTATCTTTGTCTGCCAAAGGACCAGGATCTTCTGACGTTTTCCGATAAATAAAGGGGATCATGATGATACAATATCTGACACATTTCTTTGTTGTTGTTGTCTTCGTTCGTTCGGTCGTTCGTTCCGTTCCGTTCCTTCCTTTTTTTTTCTTCTTTCCTTGCATCCTTCCTTCCTTCCTTTGTTCCTCTCTTATTTTCTTTCTTTTTTTCTTCCTTCCTTCCTTGTTTCTTCCCCTCATTCCTCTCCCTGTTCTTGACAAGAAGTGAACAGGGTGGTGGGAAAGGGGTAGTCTTCTCACACACACACACACACACACACACACACACACACACACACACACACACCCTGTGAGTTTTGAAAGACCATGAGTTACAAAAAAAAAAAAAAAAAAAAAAAAAAGCGAAAGAAACCAGCTGTTGGGGGGGAAAAAAACACACACAAAAAAACGAACGGACAAAGAAGCTGCATTTTGGCAAAGTTATATCTTTGGTGGAGTTCCGTTAACTCACTCAGTACGGCCAGTCCTCTCTTCTCCTCAACACAGACCCCTCGGATGTCCAGTGGGTGTCTGAATGACCCAACCTTTAGCTTCCGTCGTCAGAATTGTGGTATTCTTTGTCAACATTCACGTCTTCAGTATAAGAGCCTTCCGCTTGCAATATTTTGATGATGGTAACTGGGGTGAAACTCTGTTAACGTCGTCTCTTTCGCCGTTCGTATGGAGAGAGTTAACCCCAAACAGATACGCCAAAGGCGACGGTTGTGTGTGTGAAAAGAAATGTTGACGACGTTGGAACAAACACATCACCAGTGCGAAAGAGGGGTCGTTGTTTCGTGCATTGTAAGAATTAGACAGCAAGACTAGGCTCCCTTGTTGTTGTTCTGCACTGCAGTTTGAACATGACAGAGATACCAGTTTGTCAGAACGTGAAAGTGAAAAAATGTTTGTTGGTTCCATTTCCCCATTCTTTTTTTTCTTCTTTAAATCTTCGGATATTTGTTTTTTTTTTATGTATATGTATTTTCTTTTTATCATCTTTCATTTCATTTAGTTTTGAGTAATTCCATTCACAAACTCTGTGATTCGGTGTTGTGAAGTTGAACTGACTTGTTTCAATTGATTCTCCCCCCCCCCCCCCCCCCCCTTTTTTTTTTTTTTTTTTTTTTTTTTGATCACAAGGTTTCACAAAAGTTTACGATGATCCAGCTTAGAGGGGGCGGGGGAATAAGGGGTGTGTGGGGGTGGGGGTGGGGGGGAGGCTGGGGGTGAGGGGAGCTTTAAAACCCAAACGAACAGCACAATGATAACAATACGGGCGCCGACAACACAGAAATTGTGGTATAAAAGACGTACCACATCAGCACTGCACAGTAAGTACAGTGTGTAGGCGGAAATTTGACAGGGTATGTTTGACATTATATTGTCATAACAAATGCGTCAACATTTTCCATCTTCCATGTAAGTACTTGATTTCTTCGAACTTAAGAAGTAATGTAAACTCACAAGAACAAAGTGAATAGTAATGCTATGAATTGAGACAGAGAAAAAGGTTCAGTAAAAGCTTTCTCCAATATAAAAGGAAGTCTAGATTCAAACAAACGTTGTCTTCTTCTTCTTTTTTTTCTTTCTTTTTTTTTGCCACCTGAATGCTTAATTTCGACGCCGAGTTGTTGTTTTTCTCCTTTCGTTTATTTTTGTTTTCTTTTTTTTGTTTGTTTTTGTATTTTTGTTGCTTTTTGGGTTTTTTTTTTTTTTACCCAGTAACGTTTTTCTTTGGCAGCAATGTTATTGGTGTTGATGCTGTTTTATAATATTTTATCTTTTCTCGCAAAATATGAAAATGCATGTTACAACACTAAACTTATTCCTCGAATGATGAAAGTCTTGAGTTCAGTTTTTTTTTGGTTTTTTTTTGTTTGTTTGTTGGTGTTGGTGGGTTGTTTTTTTTCCAAACACTATCCTGATCTTGAGTAAACAAATCAATCATTGTAACGAGAAAGGGAAAAAATATATATCAAAAAAAAAGAAAGAAAGGAGAAAAAGAAGGAGAAGGAGGACGGGAAGGAGGAGGAGGAGGAGGAAGAGGGGAAGAACAAGAAGAAGAAGGAGGAGGAGGAAGAGAAGAAGAAGGAGGAGGAGGAGGAGGAGGAGGAGGTGGAGGAGGGGGGAGAAGAAGAAGAAGAGGAGGAGGAAAAGAAGAAGACGAAGAAGAAGAAGAAGAAGAAGAAGAGTGCGTGTCACCCTAATTCCTAAACTGTGTCATCCCTCATAAAGTACAGGGCGGAGGGAGGTAATATAAACACCACGGACTCCATTACAGTACTGTGCTGGGGATTATGGCCTTTTAAAGGCCAGCTATTTGTGAACACTGTGTAGTCAAGACCTTTCTTTCTTTCTTTTTTAATCTTTTTTTTTAAGCTTCCTTACAAATAGAGAAAGACTGCATAAAAATATTTGGTTTTGTTCTCATTGTGTACGCGCACGCGCGCGCGCACGTGTGTGTGTGTGTGTGTGTGTGTGTGTGTGTGTGTGTGTGTGTGTGTGTGTGTGTGTGTGTGTGTGTGTGTGTGTGTGTGTGTGTGTGTGTGTGTGTGTGTGTGTGTGTGTGTGTGTGTGTGTGTGTGTGTGTATTTCCTAACCTTCCATTTCTTCGCGGATCAATGCAAACTGTTCATCCTCCCTTATTGTTCTGTTTCCATAACAATGTGTTTAGTGTTTTGAAACCACCGCATAAGCTGAAATAATCTTGAAAGGAAAGAATAACACACACACACAGACACACACACACACACACACACACACAAGGAAAGAATAACACACACACACACACACACACACACACACACACACACACACACACACACACACACATACACCTTCTTTTCCTTGTCATTTTGTTAAAACGATTTTTGCTTATCTATCTATCTATCTATCTATCTATCTATCTATCTATCTATCTATTGATTAATGTATTTATCTGTTTATCCATTCATTCATATCTGAAGTCAGGGCAGTGAAAATGAAACAAAGGAATCGTTCGATCTTGTTGAAGTCGTTGGGGCGCCGGCCGAGATTTCATTCAACAGACTACCAAAAAAAAACAACACACAACCACCAAAAAACAACAACGAAAACAATGTTATTTGACGTGTGCTTGGCAGTTAAACTGCAGGTCTGGGGGAATAAAAGCCAATTCCGGCAAGGGTAACAACATGAGTTGACACTTTGATGACAAGATCTTTTTCCGGCCTTGTCTGCAAACACCCCAAACGGGGAAAGGGACAGGTCCGCGCTAACGGGGGACTACTGTGCATAAAGCATTCAAAGTGCAGCCAGGACAAAAAGGGCAACCGGTGTATTGTCTGTTGCCCGCCACGTTCTGGGCTCTGCAAGCTCTCGCTGTTTAATCGATATCGTTATGATTAAAGACCCCATCCAAACACAAGGAATAGTTTCTTTATTCCCCCTCTTTACCATTGCCCCTCGCTGGGAAGAACACTTTCCCCCGTCTTTTACGACTTGTCGCGACGTTTTGCCGATGAAAAAGTGGAATTACATCAGCAGCATGTCCCACCAAAATATGTCATAAAATGATCGGCTTTTAAATTTTTATTTTATTTTTTTAGGTGTGTTTTTGTTTTGTTTTGTTTTTCCCCTGCTCTGTGGCCCCAGGGGAATTAATTCCTTGACAAGAAGAGGGCGTTAGTAGCGTCCCTTGCCTCCGGTCTGTGGTTCGATGAGGTTGAAATTTTGATCTTAACGCCCACTCTTCTATTTTGTCTTTACCAAGCTCTCTTTTCCCCTCCCCCTTCCACACACACACACACACACACACACACACACACACACACACACACACCGTCTGATGTCCAGTAGGCGTCTGAATGGCCCGGCAAACAGCTTATGTCTTCAGAAATGCGGTTTTTTTCTGTCTCTTTCCTCTTCTCACGTGAAAACCTTCAGCTTGAGAATCCCTTGTTGTCCTGTTTATCTGTGACTGTGGGGGTATTGTGAAAAAAAAAAAGTTTAAAACTAGAACCTTCCGCTTGTAACAGTTTCAGGAAGTCAGCAGCGGTGAAACACGCTGTCATCTTGGCCTCTTTTGCAACATCTCCACTGGCTCTCTGTCTCACACCGAATAAAGTACAAGATCAGCACTCTATGCTACAAATGTATTTACAAATCAGCCCCTTCCTATCTCTGTGGCTGCCTTCACCTCTACACTCCATCTCGCTCACTACGATCAGCTTCGGATTCACTCCACTTACGCATACCCAGATTCAAACTCTCGACTGTTGGCCGCCGTTCTTTCTCTGTCTCTGGACCTTGCAATTGGAATGAACTTCCTCTTTCGCTTCGTCAAGTCTCCACACTCAGCTCTTTCAAGTCTGGCCTTAACCCACCTCTTCCCAAAATAGCTTCCCTTGCCTGCCTCTTCCTTGTCTTTAGTTTCTCCAGTTTTAGAGTTATGCGTGCGTGAGAATGACTGGTGCGAAAGCGCTTAGATTTGTCTATGCACAAGATTCAGCGCTATATAAGTACCATTATTATTATTATTTCTTTTTTGTCGTTCGTAAGGAGAGAGTTAAAGTGTTCGAATTACGTCCGTAACATAGCCGAACCACCACCTCCTGTCCAGGACAGACCCTCGCCGGCGAAAATCCATGCAGGGGCGACAATAATACCTTGCCACACGATTAGATGTCCTTAGTGACCCCGCCACGGGCTGTGAGAAGCACTATCATCTAGTGCCCTATCTTCTGCCTGTTTAACTACTGTACCCACGTTATAACATACCAGGCTGCACGCGGCGCTCTTTTCGGTGCGACCCCTTTTAAAAACAGGGGGGTAGCGCCGTTGTCACGCAGCCTGCGTCACGGAGAATGATTGTAACGGTATGTCGTCAACGTCGTCGTCGTCAGGCCGCGAGGAAAGTGCAGTTAGTCCCTTCCCTATGAATATAATCATAGGGGTTAATAGTCTTTGATGTTATTACCATCATACACTTTGTGTGTGTGTGTGTGTGTGTGTGTGTGTGTGTGTGTGTGTGTGCGTGCGTGTGTGTGTGTGTGTATGTGTGTGTGTGTGTGTTTGTGTGTGTGTGTGTGTGTGTGTGACTCACTTGATGTTATTATTATCGTAAGCATTGTGTGTGTGTGTGTGTGTGTGTGTGTGTGTGTGTGTGTGTGTGTGTGTGTGTGTGTGTGACTGACATCATCTTTATCGCATATTGTCACCAGAATGGCGTCAATAGAAGGGTTTTAACTTGGATACGTCCAGGTAGGTGATACATCATTGTTGTGTGGTCTCCGGAGAACGTGGGCGTGGAGGGTTGGGGAGGGGGAGGGGAGATAGAGTATATGGAGGAAGAAATCAAAGATGAATATTTGAAACAGAGAGGAGTGCAAAGAAAATTACTGTACCGACAGCAATATGTTTTATATGACTTCCCCGTGCTTTAATGAAAAAATGATCAATAAAAAGAAAAAAAAGGAAAAAAGCGCTTCTACCCCATTTGTAGTAAAAGCACATTACAATATCGGAAGCCATTTCTCTGCCTTTATTATCCACAATATGGAAGTGACAGAATGATTGGAATGTTTGGTATTTCAAATATTTCTAGTTTCAGCATAGTTCTCTTCGTGAAATTTGGTCAACTGTTCTCGAAGAATGTTGCAGTTGTCACAAGCCATCCATTCCTTTCTTTTTCTGTTGTTGTTGTTGCTGTCTACGTGTTTACGTGAATATTCTGTTTCGCGTTTAAGTGAATCTCTCTCTCTCTCTCTCTCTCTCTCTCTCTCTCTCTCTCTCTCTCTCTCTTTGGTCTTTTTATGTATCAGGAAAAGCCCTGTTGTCTCCGTGGGGTTTTACATTTCATTATCCGTCAAACATCACTTACCAGTGAAAAGACGTTAAACTAAAGAAAGAAAAAGAAAATGATTTCATTTTATTTGACACTTGCAAAGTGCATACTATGCACGAGCCTATAGTTTATGATGCAATCCGAAAAATAAAAACTGACGGAGAGACAGCACCAAACACCATAACATAAGCAAAGAAAATGAACTTTCAAGATATACCACTGATGCATTCATTAAACAAGTTATTTCAAAAGACAAAAGACTGATGATCCCGTATCCATCGAGTCTAGTGAATTATTTCCACAGTGTCAAGGGCTCGGCGTAGAAGGAAGGCGAGGCCCATTCCTCTCTCCTTCCCCGGTTTAACCTTTCCCAACCGAAACCAGGACCTCCATTCCCACTTGTGTGAAGTGAGGAGAATTAGAATCACCTTTTTCAAGGACACACAATAGCATGCCGAAGAAACAAGGCCTCCAACCCTGATCACAGGTGAACACTGGATCAGAAGTCCACCGTCTAACCAGGATTCTGCCACAGTGCCTCTGATACATGAGTAGAAGCACTGGACGGGCACAATAGCCAAGTGGTTAAAGCGTTGGACTGTCAATCTGAGGGTCCCGGGTTCGAATCACGGTGACGGCGCCTGGTGGGTAAAGGGTGGAGATTTTTCCGATCTCCCAGGTCAACATATGTGCAGACCTGCTAGTGCCTGAACCCCCTTCGTGTGTATACGCAAGCAGAAGATCAAATACGCACGTTAAAGATCCTGTAATCCATGTCAGCGTTCGGTGGGTTATGGAAACAAGAACATACCCAGCATGCACACCCCCGAAAGAGGAGTATGGCTGCCTACATGGCGGGTTAAAAACGGTCATACACGTAAAAGCCCACTCGCGCATATACGAGTGAACGTGGGAGTTGCAGCCCACGAACACAGAAGAAGAAGAAGAGTAGAAGCATTGAATTATTCGCGCGGGGAAATTCGAGGGATTTCACCTGTATTGCCCAGATTCTGTGGGCTTCTTCTTGCCCATGCCAGACTGTCTCTGCACTTGGCATCCAGGGTTCTCCAAGTCTGATAGGTCCCACCCAAGGTGGTCGTCGCTTCTTTGGGTTGTTAATCTCACAATGTGTCTGGACAGAAACTGAATCTTTTTGCCTTCTGCTTATCTTTGCTTGCATGCATATTATTTTCATGTACTTACCTTTTATCATCATCATTATCTATTTATGTATGTTGTTTTTTTTTTTAACTTATCTGTCTATCTACCTATCTATCTTTTATTTTTCCTCAAGGCCTGACTAAGCGCGTTGGGTAACGCTGCTAATCAGGCATCTGTTTAGCATATGTGGTGTAGCGTATATGGATTTGTCCGAACGCAGTAACGCCCCCTTGAGAAACTGAAGTGAACTGTGTTTTTTTTTGTTTTGTTTGTGTGTGTGTGTGTGTGTGTGTGTGTGTGTGTGTGTGTGTGTGTGTGTGTGTGTGTGTGTGTGTGTGTGTGTGTGTTTGTTTGTTTGTTTTTTTTCTGATTTGGCCCCAAGAAAACAAGCCCATTTCTTTCGTTCTATATACATATCGTACACAGATTTCACTTTCACTCCCTGGTATGAGTTGGCTGAAGAACTCTGACACAATTCACAGCTGGTAAGAATTGCTGAAGGGTGCTCTATGTTAGATCAGTTATTTATTTTCTTGCATATTTTGGCAGGCTAATGGTCAAAACGTTAAAGGTACCTTCGCCACCTACGGCCATAATTATGGGCAGTGAATTCACATCCATTGCGTCCAAGGCTCGGCATAGGAAGGCGGGGCCCAATCCTCTCCTTCCGCCCGTTTAGTCAACCTTCCACAACTGAAGTCAGACAGGTATTCCCACGTAGGAAGGGTGAGGTAAAATAGGAGTGAAGTGCCTTTCCCAAGGACACCACACCATGCCGGAACGTTATTGTATTCATTTAGATATATATTTGGGGGTGGGGTGGGGTATTTTATATATACATATTTTTTTTTAGCTTTTGATAGACCTTTAAGGCAACAGTAGGTCTGCACTTGTATTGATTTCGAAAGAGAGAGAGAGAGAGAGAGAGAGAGAGAGAGAGAGAGAACGAACGAACGAACGAACATTTTTATTCAATAAAGGCCGTGACCCCTCATGAAGGGGATCAGTGAACACAAATTGTCACATTCCAGAACAAAGTGGAACACAAAACGTTTAACAACAAATCTAACATGAACACACAAAAAGCACAATTAATCACAATCACAATTATCAAACTGCGGATTTTGAATGCCTTATACAGGTATATAGCGAACTATTTTACAATGGTTTCATTTGTTGATGACATTAGCAAGAAAAGTCGAAACAGAGATGGATGTCTATGATATTTCTGTGGAATTAACTGCTGCCTAAGGCCATTTAAGACAGGGCAACCTAACACCAAATGATGTTCACTTTCTTCAGCACATCTGCACAAGGGGCAAATGATACCGTGATCATTCAATTTAATATAACGATGACGATGAAGAGAGAAGTCGGAAATCCCAAATCTAAACATTGTCATTATATATATATATATAGGGTCTTCACTACACAATACTACATTATATATGTCATTGCATGCACTACACAATGCTACTTAACTCTCTCCATACGAACGGCGAAAGAGACGACGTTAACAGCGTTTCTCCCCAATTACCACCATCAAAATATTACAAGCGGAAGGCTCTTACACTGAAGAGGTGAATGTTGACAAAGAATACCACAATTCTGACGACGGAAGCTAAAGGTTGGATCATTGAGACACCCACTGGACATCCGAAGGGTCCGTGTAGAGGAGAAGAGAGGACTGGCCGTACTGAGTGAGTTAAAGTCACAGAATGCGAATACTATACTACCTAAAGGCAGAGAGAGAGAGAGAGCCACCTTCTGCCGCGTGTTGCCGCCTAGCGGAACCCCGGAACTGACACAGCCACACAAGCTGACCCTGTAGGCGAGGTCATATCCACTGGCTGCTGGCCCAATGTGAAGGGACAGGCATCGTCCTTCAGTTCAACTGCCTGCTGGTGCCAGACGTACAGCCCTGTCCTTGATGCCTCGCCTGATTGCAGCCACCACGCAGGAAACGGCTGGAATGGCCGGCGCCTTTCTTCATTTTTTCAGTCTCTAATCGCTGCAACACACACACACACACACACACACACACACACACACACACACACACACACACACACACACACAATTATACATGCCCACGAACAAACACACACGCACATGAAATGTTCACTCACACGCACACAGCATGTGCAATTTTATCCGTCTGCGTGTACATAGATCGTGGTATTCGCGAGACGTTTGTATTTATGGTGAAACGTGTCATTTGCAGTGTTGCGTTACCAACACGGCAGAATAGTTCTTTTTACTGTGAAATCTTGTCTCCCAGCATCTTTCGGAAAATGGGAATGGTCGCACTGACCAAAATCCTGAGTATGAAAGAAGGCATTGCTGTGTCTTAATTTATTGCGTTTCGTCGTGTTTATTTTTGCTTCTTTTCTATCTTTTTCAAGGCCCACTGACTAAGCGCGTTGGGTTACCCTGCTACTGGTCAGGCCTGTGCTTATCAGATGTGGTCGCAGTTGCGTATATGGATTTGTCAGAACGCAGTGACGTGACTCAGTCCTCCTCAAGTTGAGTTGCTGAACTGAACTCTTTCTACTGTGTTGTCTTCCTTGTCAATCATCATGATTTGGCCTTTGGTGGGTGTGCACGTTTCGCCCCATTTATTTGATCTGTCCATGAAATGTTCTCATTCTTTTCGTGAAACTGAATGTAGCCATGTTGTGAGAGTGCTTCGGCGACAGGCTTCTTTCCACAGAAAGCATAATTATTATTCAGTAGAGTCACACTAATTCTTTAGTCATATTATTTCTATCATTTTGAAAAGTATTTGTTGGGTTAGAAATTTTTTTTTTAAAGAGAGAGAGAGAGAGAGAGAGAGACAGAGAGAGAGAGAGAGAGAGAGAGAGAGAGAGAGAGGAATGTACTCCATCAACTTAAATAATGTATTTAATCAACTGAGTGTATTCAATCAGCTTAATATATTCCGCCACAATGTAAAGTATTTCATTAGCACCATAATGTATTCCATCAACATATTAACATATTCCATCAATAGAATCATGTACTACATCAGCATAATAATAGACATAAAAACATATTCCTATACAAGTATATATAGAAGTATTCACATCATCATCATCATCATCATCATATCCCATCAAAATAAAATATTTTATCAACTGCACGGGCACTCCCGGTTTCCACTCATGCAGAAGTCCCGGTGTACCGGCCCATCTGTACCCCCGTCACTTTTTACCCCAGCGTTGAATCTGGCTGACTCCCTCCCAACTAGATTTTACTCCCACCCCACTCCCTCATACTGGATAAAGGGATCATTCTTGGGGTAAAATTTTCCCAGTTTGAATAAACATAGGCTGTATCTTCCACTGAAAATGAAGAGTCATAACTGCAGTCATAAAGTTAACCTATTACAGTGTAATCGAGTCCCACTCAAACACGAAATGCTTCAATTGTTTTAGCGCGTTGGGTTTTGCTGCTGGTCATGCATTTGCCTAGCAGATGTGGTAAAGCGTATATGGATTTGTCTGAACGCAGTGACGCCTTATTGAGAAACTGAAACTACCAAAGTAGACCCCTCCCTTCCCCGCCCCCCTACCCCTCCCCCCTTTTGGATCCGTCGAAAGGGAGATAATTTCCAACCAGCGGGGCTGAGGAAGGGGGCGATAGTGGTGGTGGTGGGCGAGGTCGATCATAACTAGTCTCAGTTTCAGTTTCAAGGAGGTGTCAGAGATTACGGACAGATCCATATACACCACATCTGCCGGAGTACAAAATGCAGATGCCTGAGCTTCGCCTGACCCGGCGCACTGATCAGACCTTGAGAACCTAAATAACTAATAAAATTGAATAAATTAATTGATAAATAGATAGATAGATAAACAGGTTCATGAAAAACCCCCTGATTAAATGAATAAATAAACAGATAAATGAATAAACCGATAAAAACAAGAGAGGCAAGGCCTTCAAGACTCACTTGTGATAAATTAAGTCCCCTAGCATTAATTACAGAATAATTTCCCTTTTTTACTATCTGCACCAAAACGTTTGCACAAAAAAAAAAAAAAAAAAAAAAAAAAAAAAATCCATGCTTAGCCAAAGAAGTTCGTGTTTGAACAAAAAATGATAATAATGACTCCTCTTGTTGTTGTGTCAGAATAAGAGGTCAAAGTGCCAAGTTTAGAGAATACAAAAAATATAAATATAACAGTAAATGCAGTTTGCATATTATTAGGCTTCTTTTTTTAATTTTTTTTTGTGCCCATCCCAGAGGTGCAATATTGTTTTAAACAAGAAGACTGGAAAGAACTGAATTTTTCCTATTTTTATGCCAAATTTGGTGTCAACTGACAAAGTATTTGCAGAGAAAATGTCAATGTTAAAGTTTACCACGGACACACAGACACACAGACAACTGAACACCGGGTTAAAACATAGACTCACTTTGTTTACACAAGTGAGTAAAAAATCAGTCAATGAATGAATGAAGATAATAAGCTAGTCCAGAATGACCACCCCCCGTGGGGTGGTTGGGCTGGGGGAGTGGGGGGGGGGGAGGGTAAAACACACCAGGATAAGTAGTCTGAGGTTGTTGCACCGTGTCCATGGAGCGGGGGAACGTGCAGCACGTGACGAGCAGTGGCTTGCTGAGGGCCCTGACTGACAAGAGAACTGTGTGCCCAGTGGTGGAAGCGGGTCAGTGAGTTTGTGGTGAAGGTCAATACTTACAGGCCGGGACTGGACCGGACCCTCTCACCAGTCCTGCTCTAAGTGCTCTAACTGCCTGTGACAGACGTCCACAGTAGGGGGATGGAGGTGGGGGGTTGGGGGGGAGGGGTAAGGGAGGAGGGGGATGACAGAGCGTTCTGTAGTGCAGTCAGTACACACACACAAAGTCTGTAAGAGGAAAGGTGGCAGAATGGTTAAGGCACTCAACTGCCAATACAGAGTCCGTGAGTAAGGGGTCTAGTGGGTTCGATTCCTCGTTCTGTCCCTTTCTCCCAAGTTTGACAGAAACATTAGTCATTCGGATGAGATAACAAACCGAAGTCCCATACGCAGCACGCACTCGGCGCACTGAAAAAAGAAGAAGTCACGGCAACAAAAGTGTTCACCTCTGACAAAATCATGTAGAAGGAAATCTACCCTGGTATGCACACAAATGTGTGTGTATATATATATATATATATATATATATATATATATATACATACATACATACATACATACTGGAAAATCAAAATAAGCGTCTAGTCTTTCGGATGAGACGATAGAACGAAGTCCCGTGTGCAGCACGCACTTGGCACACTGAAAAAAGAACTCATAGCAACGAGAGTGTTGTCCTCTGGCAAAAAGTTGTAGAAGAAGAAATCCACTCTGCTAGGTACACAAATATATAAGCATGCAGTCAAGGACTCACTAAACGCGTTGGGTTATGTTGCTGCTCAAGCAACTGCCTAGCAGGTGTAGTGTAGCGTATATGGATTTGTCCGAACGCAGTGACGCCTTCCTTAAGAAACTGAAACTGAAGCTTGTGTATCTTGTTTTACCGCGTCTGTTTGAGTTTACTGATTGGTGTTTGGGAATGAATGCACATGCTTTGCGTCGGGCAGAATTATCCATGCCAAGAAGGAAAGGTGCACTCACTTTTTGGTCGTGAAAATGACTGAGTGAGTGCAGCAAAAAGTGGTGAGGACTGATTACTTACTATACGTTGTGACAAGTCCACACATGTACAGCTTACATTACATCACACACGCGCATCGCGTACGTGCTTGATCTGTCTGTCTGTCTGTCTGTCTTATTCTTTCTCTCTCTCTTTCTGTATCTGTTTCTGCCTCTCTATCCCCTCTCACTCTCCAGTCTCTGTCTCTGCCTCTGTCTCGCCCTGTCTCTATCTGTCTGTCTGTCTGTCTTTCTGTCTGTCTGTCTCTCTTTCTCTCCTGGTGTAGCTGGGAGGAGGAATGGGCGAGGGTGAAGTGAGTTAGAGGTCAGTGAAAGGTGTCTTGCACACACACACACACACACACACACACACACACACACACACACACAAACACACACACACAAAGACACGGACACACACACATGCATACACACACACACACACACACACACAGAGAGAGAGAGAGAGAGAGAGAGAGAGAGAGAGAGAGAGAGAGAGAACAAGAACAAGAACAAGAACAAGAACAAAATTTTATTCCATTGGGCTCCGGCTCCGAGAAAAACAAAAAGAACAATGCAAAATGCCTATCAAGGGAAATGAAAACATGAATAAACCATGCATGCAAGAAAGTGAAATTTCCAAAACCTGCAGATTTTCAGTTATTTTTCACAGCTGACAGCGAGTACAGAAGACATTACTGTTTCTTCATTACCAGCGAAATTGTTTCGACATTGAGAGAGAGAGAGAGAGAGAGAGAGAGAGAGAGAGAGAGAGAGAGAGCAGTTGATTCAACAACACTGATTAACGAATGCAGTCACATCAACAACCATCTATCAACACAGACAGCCAACACACGGGGGAGGATAGGGAAGGGGGAGGCGGGGTGGGTGGGTGGGGGTGGTGGGGGAAGAGCAGCATTCCCCGTCAGCTGACTTCCTTCCTCTGATCCCTGAAACTGATCCTTGTCCATGTCTGTCTCCTCAGTGTTCTCTCTCTCTCTCTGCCTGCCTGTCTGCCTGCCCTCTCTCTCTCTCTCTCTCTCTCTCACACACACACACTCTCTCTCTCTGCCTGCCTGTCTGTCTGTCTCTGTCTCTGTCTTGTGTCTCTGCCTCTCTCTCTCTCTCTGCCTGCCTGTCTCTCTCTCCGTCTGTCTGTCTGTCTGTCTGTCTCTTTCTCTCTCTTAAGAGAAACACTGTGTTCAAAACAATTGTCTCCCTTTTTTTTAGGGGCTTTAGCCGGTCATGAATAAACCACTAATTATCTGTCTCTGTGTCTCAGTCGCTCTGTCTCTGTCTGTCTGCATGTCTCTTTCTCTGTCTTCCTCTCTCACTCTCACCCTCCCTCCATCTGTCTGTCTGTCTGTCTGTATGTATGTCTCTGTGTCTCTGTCTCTTTCTCTGTCTCTCTCTCTCTCTTTCCTTGCCTTCTCTGCAGTGGGAAACCCAATCACAGATAAGACAGCTAACATACATTCATACATGATAGCTGCCGGAACTACTCTTGCGATCTGATCTCTTGCCTTCTCCATTAACCCCCACCCTCCCCACCCCCACCACCATCCCCATCCTCATACTTCCAGCCCCCCTCCTCCTACCCCCGCCACCACAACCCCACTCCCTCTCTCTCTCCGATCTGTGATAAGATGCCGACCAGTTTACCACAGGGGAAACGAGGCATTCCGTGAGACACGGTCAGTGAAAATCACTCTGCCTGTCTCTTTCTCTCTTTCTCTTCCTCTCTCGCTCTCTCTCTCTCTCTCTCTTTCTCTGTGCATCTCTCTCTCTCTCTCTCTCTCTCTCTCTCTCTCTCTCTCTGTGCCCCCTTTCTCTGCCTGTCTCTGTCTCTCCTCTCTCTCTCTATTCTCTGTCTCTGCCCCTCTCTCTGCCTCTCACTTATTGCATTGCCCCTCGTTTTCTCTTTCTGTCGGTCTCTCTCTCTCTCTCTCTCTCTCTCTCTCTCTCTGTGCCTTTCTCTTTCTCTATGCTCCCCTCTCTCTGCCTGTCTCTCTCTGCCTACCCCCACCCCCTCTCTCTCTTTCTCTCCTTCTTGTCTCTCCCTCTTTCTGACTCTCTCAGCTCCCTCTCTCTCTCTCTCTCTGCCTCTCATTCTGACGTGGTGTTTTCTAACTGGGTACATGACTGTAGAAAAGGATACATAACCCTGTGCACGTGACACTTAATGATTAGGTGAACATCCAAAAATGTTAGCACGCTTTTATCTCACCCCTCCTCTCTTCTCGTTGATTCAGTCTACTCATCCATTCATCCTTCACTCTGTCCTGCACTTCCTCCAATTCCTCTCCCCCCCCCCCACCCCCCTACCCCTTTGCCTCTCTTGCTATCTCTTCTCATATTCCAGTTGCCAGCAGCCTGATTTTACATTCAGAATCAATTAACTGACGACGAATTCAAGAACAGCAGCGACATAACATAACGCCACAAGAAAGAAAAGTAACCAGAAAACTGAGATCACTGAGACAAAGTTTCGGGGCTTTTACAAGGGCGAACTAATAATAATAACTCTAAGGGAAGCGGAAAGCCAGGCAGATGTTTGCTTTCCCCTTTATTGGCTCACTGGGTATTATAGTGTTCCATTACATAGCATAACATAGCAGCCACCAAAAGCGAAGCGCGCGCTGACCAGAGTAAATAAAAGAGAGAGTGACTACTATATCTCTGATGTCGCCACCCCCCGTCTCAGTCATCCTCTCAAGCGGAACGGGCGGCCGTGGCTGACGAGGGCTCCCAAAGAGAGCATCATGGGTTCACGTGGAGAGGGGTGGGGCAGGGGGCGCGGGGGGGGGGGGAGGCTTGGCTGTTGGGGGGTGGGGGGGGGTGAGCAAACAGAGCATCATGGGGCTATGATGTAGTTATAGTCCTCTCTCTGTGTTTTCCATTCTCATCACAACAGACGCTGGCCTCGCTCCGTGCCTTCTCTAACCCTGCAACACCTTGCTTTGATTTCTCCCCTTCTTGTGTCCATGATGTCAGCGGTAGCGACGTGTAAACACGTCCCTGATGGGATCAAAAGAGGGGAAGGATGTAGCGATCAGGCCCGAGAGGGTTCGTGGCACCACTGGGACCTACTTACAGGTCTTATCTCTGCTCCTGCTACTGCTGCTGGAATCAAGCTTTAAAATTCCTCTTTGCTTTCTTGTCCATCTCAGAAGTGAAGGACTGCTCCATTGGCGGCGGACACCACGAATTCAGGGCCCCGTGTGTGTGTGTGTGCGTGTGTGTGTGTGTGTGTGTGTGTGTGTGTGTGTGTGTGTGTGTGTGCGTGTGTGTGTGTGTGTGTGTGTGTGTGTGTGTGTGTGTGTGTGTGTGTGTGTGTGTGTGTGTGTGTGTGTGTGTGTGTGTGTGTGTGTGTGTGTGTGGTGTGCGGGAGGAGGAGGGAAGACTGACGGGTTGCACACACAAAAGCACAGACAGACAGACAGACACACACACACACACACACACACACACACACAGAGAGAGAAGCGTAGGCAGGCAGCCAAAAAGTGAATGACCGTATTGGTATAGACATACTGCTACTGCTGCTGCTGCTGCTGCTGATCAAAATAATGGTAATGATATTCATTATCTTGATAATGTTCACAACAAAACCGATGATTTTGATGGCGACAACGTTGATGTGTATGTGCGTGTGTAACGAATGGGTAATCATGCTGTCACAAACAAGAACACAATAATAGTTGCAGTGATGCATGATGATAACGACGACAACAACAACCGGTACATCAACAGTTTTCAGTTTCACATTTCAGTAGCTCAAGGAGGCGTCACTGCGTTCGGACAAATCCATATACGCTACACCACATCTGCCAAGCAGATGCCTGACCAATGCGCTTTGTCAGGCCTTGAGAAAAAAAAAAGAAAAAAAAAAGATAATAATGAAAATTAAATAAATAAATAGATTAAAAAAAGACAACAATGATGATAAATAAGCAACTAAATGTAAAACAACAACAACAAAAAACAAAAACAACAAACGATAATACAATTCTTTGTGACACTTTTCTTTGTGTTGTGCCAGCTGATAATAACCGTGGCTGAGAACACCAGTCTTTTGATATGACCAAGAAACTACATCAGGCAACAGTAACATCACTACACCACTGAGGAAAATGAAAGCACAACAGAGGTAGTCACCATCCTTCTAACCCACCCACCCTCTCTCTCTCTCTCTCTCTCTCTCTCTCTCTCAGTGACACACACACACACACATACATGTACACACACATACGATTCATGCCAAAGTGTTTCGATTTGGAGCCAGTGAAGTGTCTTGTCTTGAGATTCAAGACACCACGCCCCCCCCCTTCCCTCCGCCCCCCTACACACACACCCGAAACCCCCAACCCCAAACCCTCTCCCCAACCCTCTCCCCAACCTTTTCCCCAACACACAAAGAATGACCCGATTACTGCCGCGGAATAGGAAATGGCGTACACCGAAACGGCCACCATCCAAGAAATGGTAGTAGCGCGGATCGCACGCGTCAAACGCGTGCAGGTGATTGGAGTGGAGCGGTGCTCCGAGGGGAGGCTGAAGGGAGATAATCATGACAAATTGGCACAACAAGAAAACGGTCTGATCATCTCATTAGAGCCCCGCCACCTTCTAGTCTGAACACGTACCACTAACCTCTTCTCTGTACTGTCTGTCTGTCTCTCTCTTTCTCTCTGTCTCTCTCTCACCTAGAAAAGCATGCTGTAGAATCGCTATGGATTGAAGTCAGACTTTAAAAAAAACACGTCATCCAATACTGATAGGATTCTGTTACAGAAACCCGTCTGAAAGGCTAAACTGGATGGATAATTTTGTATCAATGACAGATGCTGCCTCACTGGAAGCTAAAGAAATAATTCTCCTGGGTGACCTTGATATTGATCTTCTAAAGGTAAACAACCAATGGACACGTTTAACAACCCTGATTAACGTGCTCCAACTTGTACAAACACCCACTAGAGTTACAGCAACATCTCAAACACTAATCGATCACATTAATTTTATGCATCAAATAGAAACAACATCATAGAAACCTGCGTTCCCGTTTCAGCATGTAGTGACCACTATCCCATTTGTGTAACTTGGTCCAAAAAAGGAGTGAAGGTACCTAGAGCTGGACACAAAACATTCATTTATCGCTGCTTCACCAGGTTCGATGAAAACACTTTTTTTTAACAGATCTGAGCAATTCCAATCTATCGTGGGTTTATAACATCACCGACCCTGATTGAGCTATCGAATACTGGTTAAATACTTTCACTGAAATATACAACAAACATGCTCCACTCAAAACAAAGAGAATAAAACATACCACGAAACAACCATGGATAACAAAAGAATTAAAGGAAAGCTGGTTATCTCTGGGACCTCTTAAAACAGCATGGATATCATGAAGAATCCAACAGATTAAGAAATGCCATTAACTCCCCAAAGCGAAAAGAACGGAAGAGATACTTCCAAGACTTACTGCCTGACAAAAATAATTCTAAATCTATCTGGACAGCAATGAATCAAATTACCAACAAACAATCTCTGCTAAAATCCTGTAGCATAAAAGACATATCTGCAGACGAACTTAACACTCATTTTTCAACGATAGGTGACAAAATAATTTCTACAAACCACACAAAATCTAATAACCTGGAATTACTGAAAGCGTTCTTTTCAGAAAGAAACATAACTTCTGATCTAGATATCCCTTTCATCACGGTATTTGATGTTTATGGTTACTTAACACACTGTAAGCAGTCGAAATCCCGAGATCTTGATGGACTTGACAGCAAAATTCTTAAAATCTCAGCACCAATGATAACAGACACACTAACGTACATATTCAATTTATGCCTCGAAAAACATTATTTTCCAAACGCTCTGAAAAAGGCCAAAGTTATCCGAATTCATAAATCTGGAAATACCAACGATCCATGTAATTACAGACCAATATCATATATTACTGTCCATTCTATCTAAACCACTAGAAAAACATATAAACAAATATATTCTCAAACATATGGAGAGCAATAAACTCCTTCATCCTAACCAATCTGGTTTTAGAGAAGGTCGTTCTTGTCATACTGCACTGATTATTTTTGTTGGTCAATGGCTAAACAAAGTCAATAACAATGAATACTGTGGTGTCCTATTATCGATTTCAAGAAAGAATTTGACGTAACTGACCATGACCTTCTTATCAGAAAACTATCGCTATACCGTCTCTCCACCAGTACCTTGAATCTCCTTCATTCATATCTTACAAACAGACAACAATGTGTAATTGTTAATACATCTTCCTCGTCCTTACAAACACTAAAGTATGAAGTTCCACAGGGTTCTGTCTTTGGTCCTTTGCTTTTCAAATTATATATTAATGATCTCCTCCTTCATATTCAAACATCCTGTGAACTTTTTGCAGATGACACATCACACACGAGCCATAGTTGCATAAAACAGTTTATGCTGTCTCTGAAACATAGCGTAAACAACCTAATAGAATGGACTAATCATAACCACAAAGCAATCCACCCTCACAAAACCAAGTTTATGTTGACAACGACCAGACAAAAAAGACAAAGCCTCACACATACGTTTCCACCCATTCAAATAAATAACCAAGCCATTAATGAAGTTGACAACCACAGGAATGACAATTGACAACCTTTCTTGGACTCATCATATAACTAACATATGCGAGCAGATTTCCATAAAAACATACCAACTATGAAAAATCAAACACTTCATTGATTACCGCTCAAGAAAATTGTTTTTTCATTCCTTTATCCAATCTACTGTTGATTATGCATCAACCCTTTGGGATACTGCAAGCGCCAACGCCTTTAAGCCACTTCTCAGCCTTCACAAACGTGCGCTTAAAATTGTTCTAAACAAAACCTCATCCTTGACAAAATCTGACTACAGAAAACTTAACGTTCTACCGCTACACTAAAGACTGACTTACAATAAAGGAGTACTGATGCACAAAATAGTGACAGGTCGTGCTCCAGACCACCTATTGAATATACGTTCCGTAAATGACAGCCGAAATCAAACAAAACTAAAATTAATGTCCCAATTCCAAGAATAGACCTACTTAAATCCAGCCTTGCCTATTCTGGTTCACGACACTGGAACTCACTCTCATCAAACAACACAAAAGCATCTCGACTTTCAAAAAAATATTATTTTCCCTATCTTTTCCAGTAAAGACTGGATTGCTGCAACTTTCTTTTGGCCGGCCTTCCCAAATTTCGACAGACTCCAACGAATTCAGAATAACGCTGCCAGACTCATTTGCAGAGCTTCTAAATTTGACCGTGTTTCTCCTCTCCTTCGGTCTCTCTACTGGTTGTCTGTTTCTGATCGAATAGACTATAAGCTATCCACTCTGACCTTTTCCGCAGCCAACGGATCTGGCCCCAAGTATTTTTCTGAACTCCTCCATATCTACACGCCGTCTCGCCAGATCCGTTCTTCCTCTAATGCTCGACTTCTCAGGATACCTCACGTCAGAAGTAAGACTTATGGACACAGATCGTTTTCTTTTCAATCGCCAAAGACATGGAACAAGCTCCCTGATAACCTCCGTCATTCTGATTCTCTTGCATCTTTTTAATCTCGTCTCAAAACTCACCTTTTCCCTCAGCAATAAGTTCAATTGCGGCAGGTCAACTTCCTTTGTGTTAGCTTTGCTTGGCGATGTGTGTATACATATGCATGTGTACATAACTACATGCATGTATATGAGTGTGTAGTGTATGTGTGTGTGTGTGTGTGTGTGTGTGTGTGTGTGTGTGTGTGTGTGTGTGTGTGTGTGTGTGTGTGTGCTTTTTCCTTTATTGATCAATCATTATCTTGATCTATGATAATTTTTTTTTTTTTGGGGTACTCTCTCTCTCTCTGTCTGTCTGTCTCTCTCTCACACGCATACGCTACCTCCCTCCATCCTGCTCTCTTTCTCTCTCCCACCCTCCCACTCTGTCTCTTTCTCTGTCATACATGCGTGCGCGCATACAAACACACATACATTCACAAAGTCCCCACCACCACCCCTCTTTCTCTTTGTCTCTGTGTCTGTCTCTGTCTCAGTCTCTGTGTTTGTTTGTCTTTCTGTTTGTCTCTTTGTCTGTCTGTCTGTTTGTCTGTCTGTTTCTCTCTGTGTGTTTTGCACGTACACACACAAACGTTTTCACACACACACACACACACACACACACACACACACACACACACACACACACACACACACCACCCACCAATCCACCCACTCACACACACACACACACACACACACACACACACACACACACACACACAGCGGTACGCCATGTGTGGCAGGAGGCAGGAACAAATTCAGAACCTCCATTCAACCGGCTGGTCGTGTTGATGACGATGCCAACTCATCGTGTTTGGTGTTTTGTTTCATCACCGCCTTCACTGAGTTCCGAGACGTTGCTGTTCATTTGCCAAATTGCTCTGACATTTGTCGCTTTGCCCTCAACACAGTCAGACAGCCTCGCTCTCACCCCATCCCCCAACTGCCCCGCCCACTCTCCCCTTTCAACCAATCATTTTCACCTGCCTGCCATTCCACTTGTCTTGAGACTTTCTTATCACGCATGCGTGTAATGTAGCAGTCTGTCATAACTCCCACAGTCAGGTCGAGGCTAAAGGTGTCACTGAGATGGGTGCCAACCAGAAAATCGTGTGTGTGTGTGTGTGTGTGTGTGTGACGGAGAGAGAGAGAAAGAGAG
>NC_134877.1:45003475-45038475 GCF_041734735.1 Babylonia areolata
TATATATATATATGTGTGTGTGTGTGTGTGTGTGTGTGTGTGTGTGTGTGTGTGTGTTTGTCTCTGTGTGTGTGTGTGTGTGTGTGTGTGTGTGTGTGTATGTGTGTGTGTGTACTGAGTCATTCCTCTTTCCCTCTGTTTTATGCTCTGCAAAAATTCTTGAGAGAATAGAAAGTAAACACACGACAAGATTCCTCCGCTGTTCTCGGTAAACGTCCGCCCTCCTTCTTGCAACATGTGCTGTTGTTGTGTTCATGCATACATGATTTTATATCCTCTCAAGCTTCCGGCGAGACACCAACGCCCTCAGTCAAGGAGCATACAGAAGGAAGACACAACTAAGTCATGACTGGTAACTTTGGAACAGAAGACGTGCAGTTCATTTTGAACCCCCCCCCCCCCTCCCCATTCCCCCGAAAAATAGGAACGCGGGAAAAAAAAAGTTGATTCACGTATGGACCTACATTGAACATAACAATTCCGGACTTATAGCGTATGTATGTATGTATGTATGTATGTATGTATCTATGTATCTATACACAGTGTGTGTGTGTGTGTGTGTGTGTGTGTGTGTGTGTGTGAAGGATTCCGTGTGAAGGTGTGTGGGGGTGGGGTGGGGAGTGAGGGGAATGGGGGGGTAGAGAAAAATACATGGGGCTGGGGAAATGAGGGTGGCAAGGAAAATTGCCCTTATTTTATTATAAGGACATAATGAAGTCTGAAGTCTGGCCGTGTTGCTCTGTCGCAGCTGTGCCAGCCCGACAGACACCCCAACCCACAGTATACCTACCTACCAGTACAGTCCACATGCCAGACTCAGCGAGAGCTGGCTGCCGTGTTGGTTGGATGGATTCTGGCACTGGTCTGGCACTACTGTGAGTGGACCCAGCACGGGGGTGGGGAATTAGGGGGTGGGGGGGGATTTACAGGGGGACTGGGCGGGAGGCTGGCTCACGCACTCATAATAATTATAACGGGTAACCAGCTGCTCAGCTTCCCAACCACAGCTCCCACCACCATGTACTGGCCTTCATATCACTGCCCTGGTGAGTGCAGGGAGTGTGTGTGTGTGTGGAGAGGGGGGGGGGGTGTGGGTGGGTGGGGGGTTCTATTCTTAACTCTGCGGTTCCGTCTGCCTCAAGTCCGCCCCCCTCGCCCCCCCCCCCCCCCCCCCCGTCCCCTCTTCCAACCCTCCTCTCCCTTCACGGGAAGTCGCTCTAGTATTGTACCTGTTGTATGACGTACTGGTACCTGCTGGTGAAGGTGACAGAATGGTTAAGACCCTCAGCTGCCAATACAGAGAGTCCGTGAGGGTCTGGGTTCGAATCCCGCTCTCGCCCTTTCTCTCAAGTACACAAATATATATATATGCATGCACCCAATATGATGTTTAAACAACAACAACAACAACAACAAAGCACCCGCTCTCACCATCCCTCATTGGTTACCGGTCACACACAAACACACACACACACACACACACACACACACACACACACACACAAAGAAGAAAAGCAGGCAATCCACCGCTCATTGAAAGGAGGGCGGAGGGTGAGTATGAGCGTGAGTGGTGTGTGAGGGTAGGAGAGAGATGCAGCAAAAACCGCAGGCAGATGTTAAAAAAAAAAGAAAAGAGGGTGTAGGAGAGGAAAAAAAGGGGGAATAAGAGGGAGGAGTGGGGATGGGAGGAGGGGTAAATGATGAGGAGAAAGAGAGAGAGAGAGAGAGAGAGGGGGGGGGGGAAGGGGGGAGTTGAAGGGTGGGGGGTCGGGGGGGGATGGAGAGGGTCCTGATGTCGCCCATAATTCTAATAAACCTCCGTGACCAGAGCCGAGGATCCATCACAAGCGACGTGCCCACTAGGGGCAGGTGCAGAGGCTGGTGAGGCAGGGCCGGGCAGGGGGACAGTAACAGCATAAAGGAGGCCATCAGCAACCATTGGTCCCCTGCACCCTGCAAAGCCAGCTTCTGCTGCTGCAGCCTGCCTCACCACCACCCTCCACCCAGCCCGCCATTTGCCGGGTTAATTGGCAGCACCAGTCTGCCCCCCCCCCCCCACCCCCACCGCCCCCCATCCCTCCCACTTCCTGAAGTCTGCTGCTTCCTGTCGGGGTCTGCAACATCCTCCCCCATCCCCCACACCCAGACCCCCCCCCACACACACACACACCACCCCCCAGATCCCCCATGCCTGTCCCGCCATATTCTTTGTGATTGGGTTAAGTGTCCGCTTGACACCTCCAGGTCTACCATACATCATCATCACCTTCCGCAACTGAATTAACTCACCTTGCTAATCTCTCTCTTCCCCACCCCATCCCCAGCCCATCCCCCGCCCCCACCCATCCCAACCCCCTGCCTCCTCCCCCCCCCCCCCCAGCGCTTGTTCTTGCTTACCTGTGTGTCTGTGTGTCTGTGCTAATCTCTCTCCTTCCCACTCCCACCCCTCCATCCCAACCCCCTGCCTTTTGATCCCCCAACAGCGCTTGTTCTTGCTTACTTCTATCTATCTATCTATCTATCTATCTATCTATCTATCTATCTATCTGTCTGTCTGTCTGTCTGTCTTGTCTATCTATATGTCTATCTCTCTGTCTGTCTATCTATCTATCTATCTGTCTGTCTGTCTTGTCTGTCTGTCCGCCTATCTGTCTGGTAGAGTGGAGTTTAACGACCTATCGGCAATGAGCCCTTAAGGTCAAGTTGTTCGTGGGAGTGTGATTTGGTCAAGGCGTTGGTCCTGTGGTCTTGTGGGGGTGTAGTCCTGGTTGCCGGTTCGAGGGTGCGTCCTTGCAGTGTTCTGGCTGTGTTCGGGTGGTGGAGTCCTGGTTGTCGGTCCGAGGCTGGTCCTCGCGATGTCTTGTCTTGTGTTGTCTGTGATCCTGTGGTGATCCATATGCAGTGCAACAATCCACAATAGAGGGGGCGCGCTCTAGATGACTGATGTCTGTGTGCGACCGTTAAGCCCCCCAAGTTCAGCCAGGGGAACCCGGGCCACACACAGCATCAGTTACACGCTCTGTCCTGTCTATCTGTCCATCTGTCTATCTATCTATCTATCTATCAGTTGTCTGCATACACTAGCAACGAGCAATCTCCTCAGTGCTTTGCGCCTTGCACATCATTTTAACTCTCTCCATACGAACGGCGAAAGACACGACGTTAACAGAGTTTCACCTCAATTACCATCATCAGAATATTACAAGCGGAAGGCTCTTATACTGAAGAGGTGAATGTTGACAAAGAATACCACAATTCTGACGACGGAAGCTAAAGGTTGGGTCATTCAGACACCCACAGGACATCCGAGGGGTCTGTGTAGAGGAGAAGAGAGGACTGGCCGTACTGAGTGAGTTAACCACGGTACCGAAACTGCGCTGTCTTTTCTCAGTGCATGAAAAAAGAGCATCGCTTGATGCTCTCAGTCACATTCTCTGGAAGCAAAACGACGTCACGTCCCTTCCGCCTGACTCAGTCACTAAAAGCCACTCTGTTTCCCGTTGACACGTCCGTTATGTTCCCCGCTGTTGGCCGCAGTGATGGTGTCATGGTCAGGCATGTGGTTATGTTCCACAAACTGCAGCTCTTCTCTGAAAAGGGATCAGATGGTAATTTTTCATCGCCACATGCAGAAGTCAGCCCAACAGTGTGTGTGTGTATGTGTGTGTGTGTGTGTGTGTGTGTGTGTGTGTGTGTGCTTGTTTGTGTGTGTGTGTGTGTGTGTGTGTGCTTGTGTGTGTGTGTGTGTGTGTGTGTGTGTGTGTGTGTGTGTGTGTGTGTGTGTGTGTGTGTTAATTTCCACATTGACATTATGTGTGGAATGACATATTGAGTCCCTAGTCTGGCCCACTCTGCAATCTAAAAGGAAGAAACGACGTTGGTCTGTTCGAAGAGTCCTGTCTTCATGAACGACAACTACCTCAGTGCCAAACCTAGCCGGCCCAAGGACACGAGATCTCACAGATATCTTTTGCTCTGTTCTGGAGGTGTGGGCGGTGGGGGATAGGGGGTGGGGGGTGGGGTGAAGGTAAGATAATCGGGAAGTAGGGAGGTTGATTGTTGTTGTGATGTTTGTGTTTTTCATTTGTTTCGATTGTTCTCCAGCATGTGTTTTCAACTGTTGTGATATATGCGTTTTCATTGTGTCAGTTTTGATTGTTGTGATGTATGTGTTTTCATTGTTTTATATATATATATATATATATATATATATATATATATATATATGTGTGTGTGTGTGTGTGTGTGTGTGTGTGTGTGTGTGTGTGTGTGTGTGTGTGTGTGAATTTATACTTTGGTTTACAGTTTTCTTCTTTTGCTCTTGTCCTTCTCTGGGGCAAGAGTCTGATGTAAAACAACAACAACAACTCAACATGTTCCTTGGTTACCTATGATGATGATGATTATGATGATGATGACGACGACGACGACGACGATGATGATGATGACGACGACGACGATGAGGACGACGACGACGACGACGATGATGATGATGATGATATGGATTCTTATATAGCACGCGTTACAAACACGGATTCATTTGCACAACAGGCTGCCTACCTGGGTAGAGGCGACTGACTGCTGCCTTCGGGTGCTCTTCTTCATTCGTTTCCTGTGTCATTCAGTCAGGTTTCAGTCACACACACACACACACACACACACACACACACACACACACACACACACACACACACACACACACACACTGACAGATAGAAACAGACGAAGAGATATATCAGCCACCATGAGCCTCCCTGGTCCGGGTTGCATGAGGCGATATGTGCAGCGCTAAGTTTGCTCAGAGTTGATTAAGTGGGAGGAATTTTGTTTAATGTCCCGTCACACATATCGGTGATTGAAGATATTTTGTTAAAGTATTTATGAATACATTTGAGTATTATCGGTTGGAAGGGGTGGGAGATGTGAATGAATGGAGGGTTGGGGGAAACTGGGCAAATGAGGGTGAAATGAGGGTGAAATTTGAAAAAAAAAAAAAACCCTTCTAAATACAAGTACAGGAAATTACTTAAAGGACTTCGTAAAAGAGAAGTCGTTAAACTGACAAGCGAAACAACTGATAATGAATGCAAAAAATCAAAAACATCAACATTCTCAGTCACTTGTGAAGACACACACTTTCGTGTACATAAGGCTTCATCAAGCTACAGTCAAAAATTATGTGCTTTATTGTCAGGTTACTAAAGCACACGCACTTGACATTAGAACAATACTTGGTCCGTAATTAATTTGATAATAGTCTGAGAGCTTAACTCAGAATTGGTCTGCGAATCGGACCAAAGTCAACTGAGAGAGTCAACTGATGAGGTTTTAGACTTGAATTCAAGCACCTATAAAAGTGTCTTTCTAGTATAGAGTTGATTAAGACTGTTCCAAAGTGTATGGAATTCACCGTGAGAGTTAGGAACATTCTTAACGACAAACAAACTTTGCGCTGCTATGCTTGCCCATGTAACCCAACCCTGGTTTTTTTGTTTGTTTTGTTTTGTTGTTTTTTTGTGTTTTTTTTAGTCCAGGCTATCGTGCCTCATCTAAACTGCAGCTCCCCTTTCCCTTTCTTTCCCCCTTAATTAATTAACTTCACCCTCCACCACACCTTATAACTGTTGTATTGAAGTCACTCTTTCACCATTCCAGTATACAGATTTCACAGAAAATAAAGGACGATTTCGTAGAGGCCTGGTGCGCTGTTCATAATATGTAAGGAAATCGGAAGTTGGTGTAAGTTACGCAACGTCCATAATTATGATCTAACTCTTGTCTCTCATTTGATTAATTCACAAACGACGGTTTCAGGCACACGTACATTTTGAACAGCTTGAAAAAATGCGTTTGAAAAATCGATGTTTCAACCAAAATTTGACAGTTATTCAACAGTTTATAAAACGATAGATATGTTGTTTTTTTCATTAAAATAAATTAAAAAAAATAAAGGAAGTGTACGTACAAGAAAGCATCTCTGGGCATGGATGGCGTTCATTACACTGGCTGAACACACCGCTGTTTGACGAAAAGTCAGCATCATTTCACCACTGAAGCTCCCAAAACTGAGAAAACTGCAATTTCCCCAGTCCTTGATGTATTGTGAACCCTGCAGAAACTTCCGAAACCTTTGTCTGCTCTTCTAATGCAGAATCCATAGCCCCCCCCCCCCCCCCACGCACCCACCCCCCACCCCCACCCATTCCTTCTCCCGCTGCCAAGAACAACGACAGATCGAATATGAAGGAAAAAGAAGGTGGAAGTGAAGCACACTTAAAAGGAAGAAGAAGCAAACTGTCATTCCATCAACTTATTTACTGAACAAATTTTGTAAAGAATGGTGGAACATCAAAGGACTTTTTTTTTCTTCCCTCTCTCTCTCTTTTTTTTTTTTTTTTTTTTTTTTCACCATGGCCTGAACGCCGAGTTATCAATAATATGGAAACCTGGAAGGACGACAAGCGTGATAGATTTGGACACTCTGCATCTTTTTTTCTTTTTCTTTTTTTTTTTTGTGACCAGTGAGCGAACAGACAAGACAGCCTCCTTCGTCATCCCCTGGTGTGGTGTCCGCGGCACACTGACACGGCACTGCTGTCGGCTAACTAACTAAGGCTGCTGGCCAACTCGTGTCTGTAGAAAGAAATAAGGCGGACCTCGTCGGACCGTGAAATGAGCCGATCGACAGGCGACTAAATCCCAATTTTCCACCGTTTCTGTTGATGGCAAGCGAGTCGGGGGGGGGACCCCTGCAAACAGAAGACGACCGAGAGGCATGGAGGACCCATAGTTAGTGAAGTGCACCCACCGCTCTCCCACCCCCACTCCCACTCCCACCTCCGTCCGTCCCCCCAGCCTGTCCCCATCCCCTATCTCCATCCCCAGGGCTGGTAAACAAGCAGGGAGAGGGATAGGGGTGGCGGGGTTGGTGGGGGTGGCGGGGGCTGGGAGGGAGCGTGGGGGTAGGGGTGGGATGGGGGGGCCAATTGGATACAAACCTTCTTGTCTTGTCTGGCTCGGCTGCCTCTTCTTGTTGGGAGGTATCCCTGCTGCCGCGTGCCGTGCGTGACTGACTGACTGCTGGAGGGAAGAGAGAAGAGAGAGAGAGAGGAAGGGAGGAAGGGAGGAGGAGAGACAGAGTAAGAGAGTGAGAGAGAGAGAGAGAGAGAAAGAGAGAATGATAGAGAGCGAGAGACAGTGAGAGACAGTGAGAGAGTGTGTGAGAGAGACACAGAAATAGAGATAGAGAGATACAGAGAAAGAGAGAGAGAGAGAGAAAGACAAAGACAGAGAGGGAGACTGAGAGACAGACAAACAGAGAGACAAAGAGACAGAGTGAGACAGAGAGAGGGACAGAGAGAGAGAGAGACAGAGAGAGATGGTTTATTCATTTGCAATATAACAGAGACATAGAGATAGAGGCAGAGAGAGAGAGACAGAGAGAGACAGAGAGAGCACAGTTAAAGGAGCACAAATTGTCTCCTCTTACATTTTTGCCTGAAGCCGCAGGCTGGCAGTATTGTTATTGTGTTGATGCCGCGGTGTTGTTCCCCTTATTTCTCTCATGTCATTCTTCCCCCCTCAGCACCGCCTTCCCCCCCCTGCTGGCAGTGAAATTGGCCTCTGCTGTGTTCACGATTCGCAGCAGTGCAGTGGTGTACAGGGGGTCATACTCTTGTCATAATGATCTTCAGTTGCTTCCCTTCCGTGCTTTGCTCCTCGGTTAAGGACGAAACACCGATATCCTGTGTAAATGTGCAGTACGCAATTGGCACATTTAAAAAGAACCCATGGCAATATAAGCGTTGTCATCTGGCAAAGTTGTGTACAAGACATCTATGGCAACATTATCGTTGTCCTTTGGCAAAGTTCTGTAGAAGAAATCTATGGCAACATTATCGTTGTCCTTTGGCAAAGTTCCGTAGAAGACATCTATGGCAACATAAGCGTTGTCCTTTGGCAAAGTTCTGTAGAAGACATCTATGGCAACATTATCGTTGTCTTTTGGCAAAGTTCCGTAGAAGAAATCTATGGCAATGTAAGCGTTGTCCTCTGGCAAAGTTCTGTAGAAGACATCTATTGCGTTGTCCTTTGGCAAAGTTCTGCAGAGGAAATCTATGGCAACATAAGCGTTGTCCTTTGGCAAAGTTCTGTAGAAGACATCTATGGCAACATAAGCGTTGTCCTTTGGCAAAGTTCTGTAGAAGAAATCTATGGCAACATTATCGTTGTCCTTTGGCAAAGTTCTGTAGAAGACATCTATGGCAACATAAGCGTTGTCCTTTGGCAAAGTTCTGTATAAGAAATCTATGGCAACATAAACGTTGTCCTCTGGCAAAGTTCTGTAGAAGACGTCTATGGCAACATTATCGTTGTCTTTTGGCAAAGTTCCGTAGAAGAAATCTATGGCAACATTATCGTTGTCCTGTGGCAAAGTTCCGTAGAAGACGTCTATGGCAACATTATCGTTGTCCTTTGGCAAAGTTCCGTAAAAGAAATCTATGGCAATGTAAGCGTTGTCCTGTGGCAAAGTTCCGTAGAAGACATCTATGGCAACATTATCGTTGTCCTCTGGCAAAGTTCTGTAAAAGAAATCTATGGCAACATAATCGTTGTCCTCTGGCAAAGTTCCGTAGAAGAAATCTATGGCAATGTAAGCGTTTTCCTTTGGCAAAGTTCTGTGGAAGAAATCTATGGCAACATAATCGTTGTCCTCTGGCAAAGTTCTGTAGAAGACATCTATGGCAATGTAAGCGTTGTCTTTTGGCAAAGTTCTGTATAAGAAATATATGGCAACATTATCGTTGTCGTCTGGCAAAGTTCTGTGGAAGAAATCTATGGCAATGTAAGCGTTGTCCTTTGGCAAAGTTCTGTATAAGAAATATATGGCAACATTATCGTTGTCGTCTGGCAAAGTTCTGTGGAAGAAATCTATGGCAATGTAAGCGTTGTCCTTTGGCAAAGTTCTGTAGAACAAATCCATTGTGACAGGCCGTACACAAACATATAGGTATGCACTGAAGGCCTGACTGATAAGCGCCGCGTTGGGTTATGCTGTCGGTCAGGTATCTGCCTAGCATATGTGATGTAGTGTATAAGGATTTGTCCGAACGCAGTGATGCCTCCTTGAGAAACTGAAACTGAAACTGAAAAAACTTGGAAGTTCTGAATAGGAGGAGGACTGTCCTGTTTCTCCCGGTCTCTGATCGTTTTTTCATTATTATTATTATTATTATTATTATTATTATTATTATTATTGTAATAAAGTCCCATCATGTTCAGGGAGTTAGTTTGTGTCTTCTTTACTTGTGTGAAACGAAGTAAAACCCATACAAGCTTATAACTATGTTGTACGCTAGTCATTCGGATGAGACGATAAACCGAAGTCCCGTGTGCAGCATGCACTTAGCGCACGTAAAAGAACCCACAGCAACAAAAGGGTTGTTCCTGGCAAAATTTTGTAGAAAAATCCACTTCAATAGGAAAAACAAATAAAACTGCACGCAGGAAAAAAAAAAAAAAAAAAAAAAAATGGGTGGCGCTGTAGTTTAGCGACACGCTCTCCCTGGGGAGAGCAGCCCGAATTTCACACAGAGAAATTTGTTGTGATAAATTGTGATAAAAAGAAATACAAATACATACGCTTGTCTCAATTAAACCTGCTTTCCATTCCTCGTATGTATGCAAGATGGATATTCTCACATGTATCCACACACACACACACACACACACACACACACACACAAACGAGAAAAAAAATGTTTACGCTTTGTCGGTTCAGTTCAGTTCAGTGTTGTCATTTTTGTTTAGAAACATGATTGTTGGCTTTTTCTAATTTAAATTTTTAATTTTAGTTTTTGTCGGTTTCCTTTTTGGTCGAGAACTATGACTTGTTTTCTTAGATGTAGTTACTTTCGTTTGCGTTGAAAGATAATTCCCGTTGCTGTTTAACTGTGAGACGGGCGCAATAGCCGAGTGGTTAAAGCCTTAGGCTTTCAATCTGAGGGTCCGTTAACGGCGCCTGGTAGGTAAAGGGTGGAGATTTTCCCGATCTCCCAGGTCAACATATGTGCAGACATGCTTGTGCCTGAACCCCCTTCGTATGTATATGCAAGCAGAAGATCAAATACGCACGTATCCCGTAATCCATGTCAGCGTGGGTGGGTTACGGAAACAAGAACATACCCAGCATGCACACCCCCGAAAAAGGAGCATGGCTGCCTACATGGCGGAGTTAACTCTCTCCATACGAACGGCGAAAGAGACGACGTTAACAGCATTTCATCCCAATTACCATCATCAAAATATTGCAAGCGGAACGCTCCTATACTGAAGAGGTGAATGTTGACTAGGAATACCACAATTCTGTCGACGGAAGCTAAAGGTTGGGTCATTCAGACACCCATTGGACATCCGAGGGGTCTGTGTAGAGGAGAAGAGAGGACTGGCCGTACTGAGTGAGTTAAAACGGTTATACATGTAAAAGCCCACTCATGTACAAGCGAGTGAACGTGGGAGTTGCAGCCCATGAACAAAGAAGAAGAAGAAGTTTAACTGTGAAATGTGCTTGTTGTTATTTTTGTTGAAAGAGCTGAGCAACACAGAGGGAACGAGGAATGCTTTATGGAACAAACCATTCAACTCATCACAAACATAGCTCTAAAGGACATTCACTGCTCGCATGTTATGTCTTTCTTCATCTGTCTCTATTTGTCACTCGCGCGCGCGTGTGTGTGTGAGAGAGAGAGAGAGAGAGAGAGAGAGAGAGAGAGAGAGAGAGAGAGAGAGCATACAATCTGATCATTCAAAGTTAAGATACATAAGCTTCACAGAAACAGAACCAGGCTCACACATGAAGGACCACGATCCCTGAACTCTTTTCGGGTTCCGTACAATTAGAATGTTATTGCTGGCAAAAATAGATAGACAGATATGGGGACTGGGTGTGAGATACAGGAGAGGGGAAGAGAGTAACAGTTACAACTGCCTCAATCAAAAACATTTAGAATGTCAATGTTGAGACAGATAGATAGATGGATAGACAGATGTGGGGGTGGGGTGTGCAGGAGAGGGGAAGAGAGAGACAGTCACAACTTCCCTTGATCAAAAATATATATATGCACGAAATTATATACCTGAGAAAAGTGCAGTACGGTGTGTGAGTGTTTGTAATCAAAGCCACACGCGGTATGTGCAGGTGGTGGGTGGGTGGGTGGATGTATTGGGGGGCGGAGAGACTGAATGGGAAAGGGGTAGCACCTAAAAAATAAAAGAAAAAAAAAAGAAAAAAAGAAAGAAAAAACAGCAGTGACCCGGAAACAGCTTCCGAAATACTCATCACCAAAGACCCTCATTTAATCTCCCCCCCCCCTACCTTCCCTTCCCCAACACCCTCTCCGGGAGGGAGAAAGATGATTGATGTGTGCTTACCGACACAGATTAGTCCAAGAACGCACAGGGGAGGGCTGTATGGAAATGAGAATGGAGCATAGCAGATAGGGGGGAACGAGGGGAAATGGTGAGCTGTTAAAACCTGGCCGTGTTTTGTTTGTGTACAAGGCGAGAGATCGGCTCGGGTGAATGTTGTGATTTGTGTGTGATATGAAGGGAGGGATAGGAAGACTTTGTCGTCGTCCTCCCGTCTTCGGCCGCTCAAGCCTTGCTAGCTCCCCAATAAAGCAGACCCGAGCCGAAAGAAAAACAAGCTCTCTACTGACGGACGGACTCTGATTAAGGGTGGAGCGACTTTGACACTGTCGGCGGAGTGGGGTGGGGTGGGGTGGGGTGGGGTGAGTGGGTGGCGGGATGGTGGGGTGGGGGTGGGGGGGCCCGTTTCATCAGACTGACTGCAGGGACGCTCGGGTGTCTGAAGCAAGCAAGCCAAGGGGCCAGAATGGGGTAGATTTGTAACCGACACCCACCCCGATCTCCGGGGGTGTAACAATAGGGTGCCCGGCTTGTCGCTCGCTACACTGTTGCTTGCTTGCTTGCTTGCTATTCGCCCAGGCCGTGTTTATGAAGACAGTGACGGTATAGGGCCATTTTCACGTGTCAAATCCTCGCAGCTGTCAAAACACAAGTGGACCCCGGCCTTGCCCCGATCCCCACCCCCACAACCCCAACTACCCTCTCCCCCCCCACGCCCTTCTTCCGCCACCTCATCAACGGGAGGGGAAGGACAGGGCAAAGAGTGTGTTCTGGTTCAGTGGACACCCCTCACTGTGCATGCAGGTCGCCAGCTCTGACGGACAGCATGTGTCCTCACACACACACACACCTTACCTCTCTTTCCTCTCGCCCTCTGCACAGTCAAGGCCGTGATCGAAGCAGCGTCGTGTCTTCTTCATGAGCCGTTCATTAACATGTAGATTGTGGTTAATGGTCTGGGGCACCTACCATGACTGCTGCTCTCTACTCACTGCCTGCCTATAGGGGCAGGAGGCCTGTGTGTATGTGTGTGTGTGTGTGTGTGTGTGTGTGTGTGTGTGTGTGTGTGAGGGGGGTGACCTTGGTATCCTCTTAGTTAATCAGGCAGTGAGGCAGTAAATGAATATTGAGTTTAATTAAGAACCCTGCTTAATAATTAAGCAGTCTAAACCCATAACTGTTTTTAATGCCCCAGCATAAACTCATTTCCAAAACAAATAATTAATCCTTGAAAATATTTCCTACACACACACACACATCAATCTATATATATATATATATATATATATATATATATATATATATATATATATACAAGATACAACACCATTGAAATTTGTTTAAACACGATTTCTTTTCTCGAAAGGGAATCGAACATTGCAAACACATAGAGCGGTAATACGCCGAAGCTTATGGTGAGCATGTCAAAACAAAATTTAACACAAGACAAAACAACACAGCACGATACGACGCGATACGATGCAATACAATACAATACAATACAATACAACACAACGCAACACAATAAATACAATGCAATGCAATGCAATACAACACGACTGATGATTCATTTCATGAACAAGAAATTTCTGTTTTGATAACATCAAGTATACCTACTTTTGTTGCAATGTTCAACGGCAGGGAATAATTATAAAGAAAGCTATTATCTGTTACACCATTACCATGTAAAGTGTTTACCAAAGGGTGGTGTTTGTGTAACAATTATAATTGACATGTGAACTCAGAACTCAGAACTCATTTAATTGTCGTAAAACCCATCATAGGAATTATGGACGCTATAGACTAAACACAACGAACATATGTGTGTGTGTGTGTGTGTGTGTGTGTGTGTGTGTGTGATTCCTGACGTATCCCCCCTTGATGCCGGTTCATTACCATACGGCATGATTCCCAGTCACCTTGTGAAAGGCCCAGGACAACCGGAAAATCTGAGTTGTAGATATCGTTCTACGTGTGTGTAGAGCGGGTATGTGTGGGGTGTGTGTGGGGGCGTGGGGGGAGGGTGGAGGGGGAGGTGTATGTGTGTGTGTGTGCGTTCATGAGCGTGCGTGCGTGCGTGCGTGCGAGTGTGTGTGTGTGTGCGCCGCCCCCACCCCCCACCCCCGGGAAAAACGCTTCCACCCCCTCCCCCCCCACGCCCCACCCCCGTTTCTGCTCTCTGTCGCTATAATCCCCTTGGTCCAACCCCCTCCCTACCCCCACCCACACACTTCCCCTCGACCCTCACTCAGTCCCTCTTCTTCTTCACACCACATCACAGCATCCACCATTGTGCTGCACGAACACGCAACAGACAAAGATTGGGATCATGGGTTGCTGTACACTGAACACACACACACACACACACACACACACACTCAGACAGAGAGACAGACAGACAGACACACACACACACACACACACACACACACACACATACAGACAGACACACAGACACACACACACACACACACACACACACACACACACACACACTCAGACGGAGAGACAGACAGATAGACAGACAGATAGACAGACAGACAGACAACACACACACACACACACACACACACACACACACTCAGATGGAGAGAGTGAGTGAGAGAGAGAGAAAGAGAGAGAAACAGACAGACAGACAGACAGACAGAGGCAGAGACGGAGAGAGTCACAGACACAGAGAGAGAGAGACAGAGAGAGGGGGGAGACAGAGAGATCCTTTAAGCTTTATGTTTCTCTCTTGTTTTTTTGTTTGTTTTTTAAGTCATCTTTACCTCATTACCATAAACAGCGCACGTGCAGAAAAAAACGTGAAATAAAGGATTAGCAGCAGTGTCGACAAACATCCAAAATACCACTAACTGGCTTTCATGAGAATCGCGTGGTATTATTATTGTCAAGTTCCTCGCAAACAATTGTGTGTGTGTGTGTGTGTGTGTGTGTGTGTGTGTGTGTGTGTGTGTGTGTGTGTGTGTGAATTCTTGACAGACAGGTGATGTGTGACACTGCATCAGATTTCATGCATCATAAGCAACCTTGAAGCACGCTTTTTGCCGAGCTTTAGAAAACAACGCTCCTTCTGAAGGAATGAGAAGTAAGTCAGAATTTCCTGGAGTTATGTAGTGCTGTAACGCTTTCGGTTTTTGTTGCTGTTGTTTTGTTGTTGGTGTTGTTATTGTTGTTGTTGTTGTTGTTGTTGTTGATGATGGTGCTGTTATTGACAGTGCTTTCGTATTGATAATGATTAGAACATGAATAATATGAACATGTCCATGCACGCGCGACGGTGTGTGTGTGTGTGTGTGTGCGTGTTTATATATATATATATATATATATATATATATATATATGTGTGTGTGTGTGTGTGTGTGTGTGTGTGTGTGTGTGTGTGTGTGTGTGTGTGTGTGTATGCGAGTATGTGTATGTGTGTGTATGTATGTATGTGTGTGTCTGTGTGTGTGTGTGAAGTTTTGACAGATAGGTGATGTGCGACACTGTCATCAGATTTTATGCATTATAAGCAACCTTGAAACACGCTTTTTTTTTTGCTGAGCTTTAGAAAACAAAATCTCTCCTGAAGGAGCTAGAAGTAAGTCAATATTTCCTTGATTGATATTGCTGTAAGGCTGCGGTTTTTGTTGTTGCTGTTGTTGTTTTGTTGTTTTTGTTTTTTAAATGATGCTGTTGTTGTGTTGTTGTCGTTGTTGTTGATGATGCTGTTGTTGTTGTTGTTGACAGTGCTTTCGTATTCATAATGATTAGAACATAAACATGAACATGTTCAAGCGTGCGTGGATGTGTGTGTGTTTGTGTGTTTGTGTGTGTGTGTGTGTGTGTGTGTGAATTCTTGACAGACAAGCGAGTGTGACTGCGTCAGATTTCATGCATCATAAGCAACCTTGGAGCACGCTTTTTGCCGAGCTCTAGAATACAACCCCCCCCCCCCCCCTCCTGAAGGAAAGAGAAGCATGTCAGCACTTCCTGGAGTCATATCGCTGTAACATGACGGGGTGAATAAACAAAACGGTCTTACACGTAAAATGTTACACGTCTGAGTGTGTATGCGTGCGTGACTTAAACCTGACTGAATGACATAGGAAACGAATGATGAGCGCCCAATGGGAGCTGTCAGTCGGCTCTACCCAGGTAGGCAGCCTGTTGTGCAAATGACCCCTTGCTTGAAAAGCTCATAGAGTTTGGTCTCCGACCAGGGATAGGCGCTGTATTAGTATCCATATCATCATCATCAACATCATCATCATCATCATCATCGTGAAACGCTGCAGTTTTTCGTTGCTGTTGTTGTTTTATTGTTGCTGTTGATGATGCTTTTGTTGTCGACAGTGCTTTCGTTTTAAAATGATTAGAACATGAACATGTGCGTGCATGCGCGCACGTGTGTGTGTGTGTGTGTGTGTGTGTGTGTGTGTGTGTGTGTGTGTGTGTGTGTGTGTGTGTGTGTACGTGTGTGTGTGTGTGTGTGTGCGAATGCGTGCATGCGTGCGTGTGTGAGTGTGGACGCGTGCAGGCCGAGGAGGATGGGATGAGATGGATCGTAATCATCCCCGTCCCCCCTCTAACCCCAAGCTTCTGCGTCTGTGTGACTATTTTGGAGCGGCTGGGCGGTGGTGGGGGTTATGGGCTGGAGTAGTGGGCCATATGATCATTATGAAACACTCCCCTGGAGATGAGGTCGACAACATTGCGTATCACAGCTTTTTCCCCTGTTTTTTTTTTTATACAAAAAAAAAAAAAAAAAAAAAAACAGTGATGAAAGTTTCTGTCTGGCACCTTCAATCATTTTTAAATTATGAGCTCACTGTTGTAATAAAAAAAAAAAACTAAAAAAAAAACTTGCCTCCTCCAATCATTTTGCAAATGAAATGAATAATGAATGCTGGCAAATGGATTTTCCTCACAAGCACCGGGGATACCTCTCACCCTCAACATTTTCTTCTTTTTTTTATATAATTTTCATAGCTGGGGACCTCCCCCCACGGGGGACCCAGAACAAGCATACACCCACAATGTCAGCACCGGTCCATCTCTTCACAGCCTCCCTCCCTCCCTCCTTCCCATTCCGCCATCATTCCTCCCAGCACAAGGGAGGCGGAACGCAATGGCGGCAAACGCCTCACGTATCCGGCGAGATTTGGGGCGAGAGTTGAGTTCCCCGCCGCCGCACTTTGTATGGCGTCTCCAACTGTCGCGTTTTCTGCGGGAAGGCAAAGCGCGCTTAATTATGTCTTTATTAACACCCGCGCCCATTTCGGGGTGTTTTTGTGGTAGCGGACCTTGATCGGATTCGGGCCTGTGCGATCGGCTCCCTCGGGGCTTTAGAGAGGCGTGCCCGGCATGGGGGTAACGTCATTGAGGCGGGCACGAGGGGCCGGGGCACATGCAGCTTGGCTGATGGTCCGGGAGAGGCCAAACCTCATTGCGGTCCACAACACCACAGACACCTCACTGACACCACGCTAACGCAACGGGGTGGGGTAAGGGGTGGGGGTGGAGGTTTGGGGTGGCAAAGTGAAGGCACAGACAGACCTAACCCATCGAAGGGGAGGGGGGGGGGGACGGAAAAAAGGGATCAAATAAAAAAAAAAAAAAAAAAAAGGAAAAGAAAGGATCCGACATAGATAATCTACAACGTGTCTGTATTTCTTCTACTGTTCGGGGCTTGTGGGTGTGACGTTTTTCCCACTGACTCTCTCTTCCTACCCAGCCAGTCTCGGAGGATCAAGCGTTCGTTTTGTTTTTGCACCAGAGGGGGGAGGGAGGAGAGGGAGGGGGGGCTAGGGTTTGAGGATGGGGTGGAGATAGACAGAGGAAGAAAAAATAAAACTGAAGGAGATATAGACTGGGGGGAGGGGCGAGGGGGAAAGAAAGTAATGAGAGTAAGGAGAGGAAGAGAAAGCGAGAGAGACGGAAATAGAGAGAGGGACAGAGAAAGAGGTAGGAGACAGAGGGAAAGAGAGAGAGCGAGACATATAAGAATGGGAGAGAGGGAGAGGGAGTAGATAGTGAGAGACAAAGACTGATAGAGAGAAGGATAGAGAAAGGGATAGAGAGAGAGGGGGACCATAAAAGAGTGGGAGAGAGAGAGAGAGAGAGAGAGAGAGAGAGAGAGAGAGGCCCAGAAAAGTACAATTTCGGTCTCCACTTTTCAATTGTGACTTTAATGAGAAACAAAAGTGCCATTCTTAAAGTCCGGATAGCCATTTTAAAAGTGCGCATTAAAACGGCAACCCAGAAATATACAGTGCCTTAATAAAAGTCTCCCCCTCATGAATACGCAAATTTAACATCGGCAGAATTCGGTGTCATTGTCTTCAAACCAAACAAAATCTTCTTCAAGATCTGACAACACAAATGACAACACTAAACACGAGGCAGAGTTTCTTCCTTCTTTCGTTTTTGTTTTTGATAGCTCTGCAAAAGGGTTTTTTTCTTTGAATTGAAAGTAAAACAAACACCAGAATGAGCATTTCAAATCGCAACTCACCACTCAAGTATGACTGACGTATATTGCAAATCTATTCGAAGACTGAATTAAAGCAAACAAATTTAAAAAAAAAAGAAACATTGTTATACTGGAAAACCCAATTAATACTCTCGTCTGTTTAATACTGAAATAACGCGGTAGTTTATGGATGTTCTTTTTTCTGTTGCTTGTCTAGTTTCGTTTTGGAATAAAATCTAACGTAAAATGGTTTTCCCCGAAGTTTTTTTTTCCTCATAAAAAAGACGAAAACTACAGCAATTATCTAATTTGAGCAGTCACTTCCGAACATAACAATGATGATGATTACGAAGGATGCTGTTTATTGTCATTGGACGTTTCGTTCTGTTGCAAATGTTACAGAAATAAGTAACTGACGTTGCGTTATTAATTCTTGTTTTGATATTTGTGTAGTTATCATACACCTGCTTGCCTGCTTGCTCGTTTGCTTGCACGCCTGCTTATCTATCTATATAAATATATGCTTTTTGTAAAATAAATGAATTCCTGACTTTGATGGAATATAACCTAGTTTTGTTGTTGGTGGTGGTGTTTTGGGTTTTGTTATTTGAAGCCTCTGCACGTGTACATATTTATAACATGAAACCTGTGACATGCTTTTAACGTTCTTAACGACTTGATATTCATTTTATGTCGGCTTGGGATAGAGGCCTTTAAATAACTTATTCAAAAACTTATTGCCAGCCTACTATCCGACCTTCACGAACTTGGACAACTATTTTGTGAAATCATTTCAGAGACGTATTTCCGGAAACTCACTGCAAAGTTATGTCCGGGTAGGAATGAGAAATGATACTGACACCAAATTCACCTTCTGGTCCATTACACTTTTCCCTCACCTACCACTCACAACAACAACGACGTCAGCAGCAGCAGCCGTAGCAGCAGCAGCAGCAGCAGCAACAACAACAACAACACGTAGGTATATCTCAGGTTAAAGAACAAACAAACAAAATCATGAAATGTGACAATGGCGTCACACCTAAACCATGCCATTCAACTCAAAAAATATTGTCGAAACGTCATCGTTTTCCAGAAAGTGCCGAGCCCACTAACACGTTGGCTGAATGCATGAGAAAAGCCCTCTCCATCCCCACTCACAGACGACCACACCAGCAGGCTGACATTATTCCAGACACCACCGTGTGTTGGTATTCTGTTTGTTTCAGCTGCAACAAAGCGGAATATCAATATCAGTTCTTTGTTGTTGTTTGTTTCGGCCTCAGTTGCATTGCAAGTCCACGGAGCACGTGTGTGTGTGTGTGTGTGTGTGTGTGTGTGTGTGTGTGTGTGTGTGTGTGTGTGTGTGTGTGTGTGTGTGTTGGGGTGGGGGAAGTGTGTGTGTGTGTGTGTGTGTGTGTTCGTATGTGTTCGTATGTGTATGTGTGTATAATGTGTGTAGGTGTACGTGTCAGTGTGTGTCTGCGTGCTTGCCTACGTGTGTGTGTGTGTGTGTGTGTGTGTGTGTGCCCCATGTGATGTGTCTCAAGTATACATGACAAGGTACACTTGATCAGAAAATGACAGGGGTGATGAACATCAATATCATAACTCTCAAATGCCTGCACAACAGGTGGTAATCCATGCATTTTTTTCTTTCTAACTTTCAGTTTATCATCATATTGTTGTTGTTGTTTTTCCTTTGCTTTCAGCTAAACATGATTGCATCTGCATGCTCAAATTATCATCCAACTGAGAATTGTGTCCATTATCGCGTTTTGGTTTTCGTGTATTTGGCCGCTTAATTATTCAACGGAGTGAAAACAATATCTCCTTCTTGAAGTTGAGCCAGGCTTACACACCGCCATCTTCTGTTCAGCTGGAAGCTTTCTGTTGTGTCTGTCCCTTCTACTCTCTTCCTATCTTCCGCCTCCCCTCCCCCCCACCCCCCACCCCTCTTGCCCCCCCACCCCACCTTCCAATCCGTGTATCCCTCCCCCCACCCCTCCCACCCCCCCTCTTTTTTCACATGGCGGCAGAACACTCAACAATCGCCATTCGCACCGACCGGATTTCCGATCATTTTGCTCATCTCACCTCCCCAACCCCATCCCCCCTCTCTCCTACCCCCCCCTGCCCCCACTGTCTCCCCTCTCTCTCGCTCCGCCCCCCTACAAGCCGCGCACTGCCGCTTTTTGCACCCCGTCGCCAGTCCTGAAAGCCATGGAAATTAGGTCCCCGGCCAATCAGCGTTCTCGTAACATCAGTGCCTTAGGCTTGGCGGAGGGCAGACGACAGTGTTGTTGGCCGTGGTTTATGTGATTTACCGTGTGCGGTGTCTTGTTTTTGGCCTCCCCCCCTTTCTATTCAGGCCGGCCATTATCATGACCGTGATGGATGTGGCGCTGTGTTGTGGCGAGGTTGTGGTTAAACACGTGAGTGAGTCAGGGCAACTACCGTGACCGTTGTCAGTGGACGGAGCTCGACTCGGAGTCAGCCCCGCTAGTTTTTCTGTCTGTCGGCCTTGTTTTCTTGTGTTCCTGACGGGCCGCATCAGTGAGAGCCGTGCGAAGACCGGCTGTGTTGACTGACTGGAGGTAGATGGTGCAGTCTTTCATCTGCACGTCAGGTAAGCACTGATGCAGACAGAATGCGTGCAGCACGACTCTCAAAGCCTTGACCAGCTCGTTTGGCTTTATTCGTAGGTTCGGCGTCTGCTTCCTTTTATTTTGACATATTTCTCTTTTCTTTTCTTTTAAAATTTGAAATACATGTGGATCAGTCCGTACACGCTTTGACACCTCCATGAAACTGAAACTAACATGGCGTACCACTGCAATCTGTTGGACCCAAACTGGACAGTCAGTCAACACACATGGTCTGTCTTTTTTCCATACTATGGTAAAAAATCCTAGATCGGCAAGTTTACAGTTATGTGGTTCAGCGTATATGGGTCAGTTCGCACGCTTTTACACCTCCTTGAAACTGAAACGGAACATCTTATCCTCTTACCCGATCCGTCAGATACGAACGAAAACGTTTCACATTAACTAGCTTCATATCTGACATTCATTCGGGTGATAAGAAAGAAGGTAATACGAAACTACTCACAGATTTGCTTTCTGGACAGTTTGAGTGCAGAGAAAGCAGTTTCACAAAGAACAATCGACGATGCAGTACCAGTGACGTGATTATTACAGAATACTGTAGATGTGGAGGACATCAATCATCTGAAGTGAAAAATCATCTTACAGTATGACATTTTGAGTTGAATGCATGCAGCGCAGACCCGCCTCAGCACCATAGGCCTTCAAACAAAAACCCTCAGAATGATTTAAGCCATTCTTTCTCAACAATAACAAATCTATAACAACAACAACAAACGAACAACAAACATACCAATAGCAACAGCAACAAAGATATAAACAAAATGTGTAGACCTTCTGCCCCATACTGCAAATCCCTATTATTTTCAATGAAATAATTGTTATACATTTGCAAAAAAACAAACAAAAAACAACAACCAAACAACAACAACAAAAACCCAAACAAACAAACACCCACCAGCCATTGGCGATGATTTCGAATCGTTTATCGTTGTTTTGAATGAAACGACAATTGATTTCCCTCATGTTAGGTTATAACTAGTTAAGCACACAGACAAATAGTCTGCAGGAAGAAAAGGGGAAAAAATCAAAACAAAAGGTCACACGCACAGACACAAGAAAGACACAACAGTGACGCAGTACCAAACCAAAGCCCATACCATGAAATCAACAGAACGCAATAGCAGGGGCCCCCACAAAGGGTTCCACATAGACTCCATCATCGGAACTAAGGCCCCGCACAACTCTCAACACACCATCGACATGCCCACCACCACCACCAGCGACAACAACAACGCCACATGCCCGACGCCACCACCACCTCCACCCCAGGGCAGCAAGGGGGACAAACGCGGCATCGCCAAGCCCACCCCCACCCTTCTCCCCCCACGGCTGGCCTTCAGGGAAGCGGCCCTGGCAGCAGCAGCAGGAATGGAGGGCAGAGTTGTCCCCCTTCCACTGCCCCCGTCCTCACACCTACACCACCAGGAGCTGTTGGGGCAGAAGGCAGAGGAGCGAGCGTCCCCGGGACTCCTGGCCTTGAGGTCTTTGGTGTGGGGGGCGGCGGGCTCCTCATTGGGCCGGTCCGCCGTGGTGGGGGGAGGAGGAGGAGAAGGAGGAAGAGGGTCATCATCTTTCGGCGGCGGCGTCTTCCCGGGGGCAGGGCACCGCCGCCCCTCCTTGCCGCTCCAGCCCGGGGGGTCCCCGGCCGTTCCTCTCCCTCTGCCCCTGCCCCTGCCCCTCTCACTGCCCCCCGGGGGACTTCTGGGCGGCCTGGGCCCCAGGGACAGTCTGCACCTTCCTCTGCACCCCTGGCTGCTGGCACGACATTCTCACTGCCTCGGCTTCCCCTTCACTGGTGGGCGTGTGTGTGTGTGTGTGTGTGTGTGTGTGGTGATGGGGAGAGGGGGGATGGTGTGGTGCGTGTGGAGGATGGGGGAGGGGTCGTGTTTGGGACGGGTGTGCGGGGCTGAGGGTTTGGGGGTCGTGTGGGGGGGAGGGCGTCGGGTGTGTGTGTGTGTGGGGGGGGTTGGAGGTGGGGGTCGTGTGTGTGGGGATGGTGGAGAGGGCGGGTTGGGGGTGTCGTGTGTGTGTGTGTGTGTGTGTGTGTGTGTGTGTGTGTGTGTGTGTGTGTGTGTGTTCGCGCTTGCTTGCTTGTTCTTTTTAGCGCATACGGGAACATACGTATTTGTGTGTACACACACACACACACACACACACACACACACATCTATATATATATATATATATATATTGTGCGTGTGTGCGTGCTTGTGTTTGTGTGTACTTCTGTGTAGTGGTGAAGTTGAGATCACTGCACAAATATATGAACGTGCAAAAGAACAATAATATGTTACGTCCAAGTTGAAACACGGGCCACCAGAACTTAATGGAGTTGAGATATGGTTCCAGGGTATAAAATGTTTTAATTGACTACATCTTTTTTGTGTGCAAAATATCACATCAGCTGTGGAAATATCGGCTTAAAACATGTAAGATACAGAGATACTTTGTTATCTCTGAAACAGAAATCGTTGACATTTTTACTGATAGAAAGGGGACATAGAATACAGCATAAGCATCACAGGCACAGCACTACACAAGATAGATGTCCGATTCAAACATTTCCTCTATCACAAAAACTCGATTCAGACGTTATACTTTAAGCATGCATTGATATATTCCGATGATCAACAGACGCTATGAAGTACACAAGAAAATGTTGAGATTTCACCTCACCATGACAAATTCTATTAATTAAGTCCCATTGATCACAGTCGCCCCAACAGAACTGTCAGAGATGTCAAAGTAAGTCCAAGGGAGTTTAATATCACAATGCTGTATTAATTAAATTAAACCTGAGACTAACTTAAAACGTACCAATGTTGTGTTGTTGTTGTTTTTTTCCCCTTGCAATAAAGATTCTCTTGTGCATAATAGCAAAATCAACCAAACACAAAACAATAGTCAGATTGAATGGTTAAGGGTAGTTCATTAAGTGCCATAAGATAAATCAAAGTTCAAGGGCTTTTTATTTTATTTTTTTTAACATTGTTACCCATCCATGCTCACTTACAAAAAGAAAGAGACAAAGGAAAGGGGAAGATGGAGGATGGAAGGAAGGAACAGAAATTGATGGAGGGAAGCTAACGCAAAGTTAACCAATGTGTATGGTTCACACACACACACAGACACACAGACACACACGCACACACACACACACACACGCACACACACACACACACACACACAATCACAGAATTTCTATCCCAGCTTCAGATCATACATATCACTCAGTAATAAGCAAAGCAGTTAATCTGATGAATCCCACCCCCCCACCCCCCCCCCCCAAAAAAATTACATGGTCATCATACGATGGGTTGTTTTTTTTTCCAGAAAAAAATTTAAGTTTTTATGTTTTAACATACCTGTGTTATTCACTAACAGCGTGTCCTCTCTCTCTCTCTCTCTCTCTCTCTCTCTCTCTCTGCGTGGCGTATGTGTGTGTGTGTCTGTGTCTGTGTGCATGTTTCTTTCATTTTGTGGGGGTGGGAGGGGGTCTTTGAATATAAATAAAACTATAACAGAAACAAAACAAGAAATCGTCATATCAGTAGATGCACATGTTATCACAGGATTCCGATTTATATGTAATGTTCTGATCTGTCGAAATATTCTCATGCTTAATAAATGGTGCATATTTACTATTTACTTTATGACTTAAAACACTGTCATCATGGAGAATCAAGAGTGCACACACACACACACACACACACACACACACACACACACACACACACACACACACACACACACACACACACACACACACACACACCAACGCACAAACATTGTCATTAAACCCGTATTTTATAGCGCATAGAGCTTCAAGAATATGCGCTATAGCAAGAAGTCTGAATAAATAAATATTTTCATGTAATCAAATGTCGTAATGTCCGTAAATTACTAACACGAATCAGAAATCGTACTCTGCCACTACGTTCACACTTTCTGACTTCTCGTACCGTTAATGTGCATCGAAATGTCACCTTCCTTTTTTGTCCAGATATACTGGAAACGCGCGCGTGTGTGTGTGTGTGTGTGTGTGTGTGTGTGTGTGTGTGTATGTGTGTGTGTTTGTGTGTGTGTGTGTTTCTGAAATACATTGAAATTTCGCGGTAAACTCATATCTGTTAAATATCATAGCCATCCTTCACTATTCAAGCTAGTATTGCTGCTGTCTAGCGCATGCAAGGACTTAATTTTAAGACTCGGTAAATTTGTGTACAAAGCCTTTTCAGTCACGAAAGCACTCGGGAATGTATGTGTTCATTAACTGTTTTCAGTACCTTCATGAATGTGAACTTTATTTGTATGGGCCCTAAAGCCTAACAAATTAAACCATTTTGACTTTGACACACACAAACGAAGGTTGTTATGATGATGATGATACTACTACTACTACTACCTACTACTACTACTACTACTACTACTACTACTACTAATAATAATAATGATATTATGATGATAACGACAATGATAATGGAATATTCATTTTGCTCTTTATGACATCTCGAAGCGTTTTACAATAACACAACTTGCACACATGTCAGGCACAAAACAAACAAAAACACACCGACCCCTCACAAACCAAACGCTCGCGCACACGCACATACACCCCCGCCCCTCCCCCCTCACACACACACATACACACACGTCTTCAGGAAATGCAGTAAGAACGCCTTGGTTATGTACAAGACTTCTGTCTAAACTGATGAGAAAGATGGAGTGTGACGAACGGAGAAAGACAGCGAGCTCCACGTTTGTACAGCTGGAAAACTCCAAGCTCTTTTTACTGGATGTGTCTCTTCGCAACTTACAAACGAATCGCATGAATATTTGTACGTATACAGCGTATAAAACACAGTTTAGGTTATGATTTATATTTCACGAATTATGTCATTTACATGTGTTTTTTATATACCATGATATGTCTTTTTATTTTATTTACTTTTCTTTTCGTTTATATGTCTATTGTGTTATGAGGAAATAATGTCGTTTAAAAAATTAAAGAAAAAAATAGTGGGTTTTTTTTCACATTTCCGCTTTATAAATAAACATTCACATGAGCATTGAATTACTTTGGTAATTTTTCTTCTTTCTTTCTTTCTTTCTTTTTGTCTTAATTGCATTTACTCTAAAAATACACAAGCTCCATGAAAGAGAGAACTGATGGAAGCCAGGAAAACGATACGTGTTGAGTTACCCACGTCGAGGTAGGCCAATAAGCGGTGCTAATCTTACACCTAACTACCTGTTGTTGGGACGAGAACAGATGGGAGCGACAAGATATAAACTGGCCTAAGTACAACACACCCACACCGCTTAACCCCCCTGTCAGTATGCATGGGCAGTTGTAACGCTGTGCTCAAGTCGCTAGCGCCGTGACTCCTATAATCCGCAATTAGCGATTTTAGCAGTAAACCGTGTGCGTGTATGTGTGCGGCGCTCATAAATCTCGCCCCGTGTGACTACAATCAGTTCTTACCTCTGGACATATAATAATAATAATATGGCATTATCAGTTAACGATCGTTGTAGTTAACTAAGTGTGGGCGGGGGTCAGGAATCGGTGATGCATTGAGATCTTAGGTGTCGACGTGGGTCTTTTTTAAAGACGGACAGGCAGACAGACGCATGTCACTATAGAACATGAACAGTTTGACAAGTTTGATAAGAAGACAGCAGGCTAGCGATAGATAGATCGATAGATAGATAGACAGACTGATAGGTATGTCAAGATAGATACCACTCAGATAGATAGATAGATAGATAGATAGACAGAAACACTCACTCACTCACTCTCTCTCTCTCTCTCTCTCTCTCTCTCTCACACACACACACACACACACACACACACATATATATATATATATATATATATATATATATATATAGAGAGAGAGAGAGAGAGAGAGAGAGAGAGAGAGATTCGTGGTCTCACATCTAGTGTGTGTGTGTGTGTGTGTGTGTGTGTGTGTGTGTGTGTGCAGTAGATGTGAGACCAGTATTTATATAGTTTACATTTCGAAGAGGGAACTGAACTGGTTGATTGTCATCATCAACATAATTATTGTTACGATGATTATGATGATGATGATGATTGTTACTACTACTACTACTACTACCACTACTACTACTACTACTACTACTACCTCTGCTGCTGCTGCTACATTACTGCTATCATTATTACACTACGTACTTCATTATCTCTTCCTTATTTATTCATTCATTTATTTATTAATTTATCTATTTGTTTATCTGTTTGTTTATCTATTTATCCATTTATCATTATTATAATACTACTACTACTACTACTACTACTACTACTACTACTACTACTACTACTACTACTACTACTACTACTACTATCATTCTTGTTGTTGTTGTTACTTTCATTTACTATCATAGATACATTTTAAAAATATATTTCCGGCCGGAATTTCCACGTATTCAATTCAAATAAAAGAAGTCATCAAGCACGAACCGTGCAGTGTGTGGAAGTTGTCTTGGCATGAAACGTATTCCATTTCAGCTGGAAAGACTTTATTGCCTGCTTCAGACAATTACAATAGGATATTTTTTTTATTGTGTTCAGAATGCTCATCAACAGGTAGGTCTAAGTAAGTGAAATGAAATAAATGAATGGCCCCTACACCATTCCTCGATTTTACTTTATACGTAATTATCATTGATCTTGTAACAGGAAAACATTCAGTTGATAAAGATATAACATTTTGATTAATGCACAAGCGAATAAAGCCAAGTGAATTTCCCGTATACTTTTCTTTGATCATTATGTAATAATAATGATGATAATGATGATGATAATAATAATAATAATGCTGCTGCTGATGATGATGATGACAGTGATAATAATGATGATAATGATAATGATAATAATGATGATGATGATGATGATAATGATAATAATTATAATGTAGATTAATTTTGCATAGCGCCCTTTCATTCTAAGAGCCCAGGGCGCTTTATATGAAAGAAAAACTACAAATTGTATGAGCCATTCATGGGCACTCTTTCTCCCTCCCCCTCACCCCCTCACTCTCCCCTACTCCCGCCCCCCCACCCCCACTCTCCCTCTCTCATTTGTCATACATAAAAAATGAGCTGACATGCATTCGGGATGATGTTGGAGAAGAAATATATACTGAGAGTGCTTGCATATAAGTTTCAAACAGATGAATTTTTGGTGAAGAACGAAAGGCGAACGACTGTAACGTATTTTGTTTTCACAGTTTATGATAACCTTACTCTCTTCCACATTGTAACACACAGATGAAATTGTAAAAAAATAAAATAAAATTAAAAAAACCAACAACCCCCTAAAACAACAACATAGAATAAAACACATACACCCAACTTTACTCTCTCCCTCTCTGTCTGTATCTTTCTGTCTGTCACTCACTCATTTCATTTGCCCCGAAGAAGAGCCTGTGGCTCGATACGTCGCCTCGCCTCTTTTTATCCCGCGTAAATCGACTTTTACCCAGATTCTTTTAGTCTACCACTTACTGCCTCACATACCCCCTCCCTTGACTGCTAACCCCACGGTAGGCTCTCCAGGCCTGACCAGCGCGTTAGGTTTATGCCTATGTCAGGCAACTGCGTGGTTTTTTTGTTTTTGTTTTTTTTCTCTCCCCCTCCCCCCCCCACCCCCCGCAGAAGTGGCGAAGCGTATACGGATGAGTCAGCACTCTTCGATACCTCCTTGAAACTAAAACTGAAACTCAAATCGTACACGTTTCCTTGTTTACTGATAATAAACCAATCGTCATGTAAAAAAGGAAAAACAAAAACAAAAAAATCAAGTAATAAGAACAGAATATTTCAAGGCACAAGTGAAAGAAAACTAAATGCAAAATACATACACCCTTCCTTGATTACTTTGTGATGTATTTAGCTTTCAACAGTTTATGATAAGCTTACTCCAATCCGTCCTCTGCTCTAAAAGCGGACAGTGTAAAATAAAAAAACCAAAAAACAAAACAAAAAAAACAACAAAAAAAAACAACCAAAAACAGTCAGACCATACAGCATTGACGATGACGACAATGATATGATGACGATCGGCCTATTGCTATCAATTATCATTGTAGACGTTGGTGTTGTTGTTGTTGAAAGGGTATTGAAATATTTCTGAAGCCAAAGTATGTCGCTAATTTACAACGTCAATGATTCAACCGAGTTCATAATATCGCATGAGAATTTTTGTCTTAGAATTGATATACTTCGTGCCTTAAAAAAAAAATCAAAAAAATCAACAACCCGAAACAGACGATGGTTGCTTAAGTCGATTGAAACAAAAAACTAAAAAACAAAACAACAACAACAACAACAAAAAGGGGTGGGGGTGGGGGGTGGGGGGGCATACATATAAAATCCCATAGGATTTGAAGCTCAAGAACGAAAAAAAGGATACATACTTGACCCTTGTTATATATATATATATATATATATATATATGTGTATATATATATATATATATATATATATATATAACAAGGGTCAAGTATGTATATAATAGCCTCGTTTAAAAAAAATAGGGAACAGCTTTGAACCCGTCCATCTAACCCCCACCCCCTACCACCGCGCAGGGAAGAAGAAAAGATTAACTAAACAACAAAATAACTAAATAATAAAGAAAGAAAGAAAACACGTGTGTGACCCTCACACAACGCACACAGTGTTCGCAGGGAAAAAAACTGCAGTATTTGTTGCGGTTTTTTTTTAGGTCAGTTTCAGATTATTCTCGCAGCAGGCGCGGGAACGTTCCAGTCTTAAGAGTTCATTGCATGATAAAAGCATTTGCGAAGCTTCCCACTTTCCACCAGTTTTGAGTGGATGAAATAGACTCCAAACTCATGATTCAAAACCGGTTTATTGTCTGTGCACAAATACAGAAATTTACTATTCAGTATATGCGAAAAATGAAAGAAGATACAAAGAAATTGAAGCTGGATCAGTTTTGAAAATAATATATTTCACACACACACACACACACACACACACACACACACACACACACACACACACACACACACACACACACACACACACACACACTGTTTTCCTCCTCCAATCCTTCGCCCACAAACTCCCCCATGCTCCCCGATTCCCCTCCCCCTCTCACTCCCCGAACCCTCCACCCCCTTTCGCCCTCAAAATGATATTGACTTTCAAATGTGTTATCTCCATCTGAAGTTTCTTTTACTGTGTAGCGTGTTAAAATCTTTGGGTTGACATACAACTTCAGTATTTGTTGTTGTTGTTTTTTCTGTGGTTTTTTTTTTATGAAATGGGTATTCAGTGTCGCTGCTGATGTTGGTTACTGCATGCTCTAAAAGCGTGGAACTCTTCGCGTTTGCAATCTGCTACGTATATGTATATAGCAATATCCATTGGTTTCTGTCACACTATCCAGTCACAATCTTTCTAACATAGCACTGAAAATGATCATCTGATGATCTATATGCAGACTGATAATGTTGATATGTACACGGCCTTGTGGTGACAAATATTACTACGTGGCCTGATAATGCTGGTATCTACATAGCCTAATAATCCAGTCTTTTGAACGAGACGATAAAGCAAGGTCCCGTGTGCAGCATGGACTTAGCGCACGTAAAATAAATAACCCACAGCAACAAGAGGATTGTCCCTGGCAAAACGTTGTGAAAAATCCAGTTTGAAAGTAAAGCAAACACTATAGAGTAGCCCGAATTTCACACAGAGAAATGTGTTGTAACAAAAAAAACAACAACAACAACAACAACAAAAACAAACAAACAAACAAACAAAAACGCAATGCAATGCAGCACAATATGGTGTAAAATGCAATGCAGTGCAATACAATACAAAGCAATAATTATTTCTGCACAGCCCAATGACAATGAATCAGAAGTCCAACGTCTTGCCGATCCTGCCATGGCACCTCATAATAGATAAATAAATAATCAATACCCGGCCTAACAACACATATTTTTGTCGTCGACTTTTTGAAAGACACCCCAAAGAGATGTTTTCAGAAGAAATTATGAAATGATGAAAATAGCACTGTGCAGTGGTATACCCGAATCGTCTAAAACAGATTTCGAGCGTTAACGAGCACACCGAAAAAAAAAAAAGAGTAACGTTTTCTTTTTAATTGGACATCATAAAATAGAGAAGTACTTGCTCGAGAAAAATTGTCTTCTACAGAACAAAAACAACAAAACAAAACAAAACAAAAAACAAACAAACAAAAAAACAAACAAACAAACAAAAAACAAAAACAACAGCAACAACAAAACCCCAAAAGAAAACAGAAAGATCAGAAACAAAGTGAAAAATACTCCGTCATGCAATAAACAATGACCTGGATTATGTATAACAAGAGAAACTGATCCTGAACATGTGCTTAAGAAATAAAGACAAACAAACAAAGAAACAAACAAATTCCGTGGTGTTAAAAAAAAGAAAAAAGAAAAAGAAACGTAAATTTGGTATGTGTTTCGGGCCTGAGGGAAATGGGGGAATAGCGTGAAATAGTCTGATCAGACCTTGATAATAAAATAAGGGCCTAACAGATTTTGATAATAAAATAGGGGTCTTACCTAGAACAAATTCAATTAAAAATGATTCCAAGTGTACTCTACAAAAAAAAAAAAAGTCTTTGAACTGCAGAAGACAGGGGGATACGAATCCGGCGAGACTGCAGAACAATGACAGCAATAACTACTTCCGAGGCAATGTCTTATCAGGACAGAGCAGTTCCCATTCCGCCTATTCCCGTTTGACCTACTCTTTGATCGTGCCGCCACCTTCAACAGTTTCAGTTTCAGTAGCTCAAGGAGGCGTCACTGCGTTCGGACAAATTCATATACGCTACACCACATCTGCCAAGCAGATGCCTGACCAGCAGCGTAACCCAACGCGCTTAATCAGGCCTTGAGACCCTCAACAGCCTATCGAGAGTTTGACTCTTTATTCTAGCCTGGTTCGCCTGCTACCCGCATTTACCGTCTCGTCAGTTCAGCTCATCTCTCTGTGTCTCTGTGTCTGTCTCTGTCTGTCTCTGTCTCTCTGTCCCTGTCTCTCTCTGTCTCTGTCTGTCTCTCTGTCTTTGTCTCTGTGTCTCTGTCTTTGTCTCTCTGTCTGTATGTCTGTCTATCTGTCTGTCTGTCTTTGTCTCTGTCTCTGTCTCTCTCTTGTACGTAATGCTTAGCTGAATTAATTTTTTACAATGCGGTTTCGTTATGTTTTTCTGTCAGTATAGTTATTACTGTTTGAATAAAGCCATTCTGTAAATTCGTGTGAATTGTTTATATTCATAGTTATTTACTGTACCCCCTTCAGAATGGGCCATGGTCTTTTCTGATTAAAATTTTCGATTCTCTCTCTCTCTCTGTCTCTCTCTCTGTCTCTCTCTCTCTCTCTCTCTCTCTCTCTCTCACGCACACACACCCGCAGGTACGCAGGTACGCACGCACGCGCACACAATCCACTGGGGAAAGACTTTTTTTTTTAAACACACACACACACACACACACACACACACACACAGACACACAGACACACACAGACACAGACACAGACACACACACACACACACACACACACAGAGCAACCGAAGCGAACTGGAAATAGACAAAATCGGGATCACCGCTGATTTGGTAATAGTCGATTCGGGAATGCACTAATTAGGAGCAGACGAAACAGGGAAAGGCAAACCGCGATGACAGTTTTGGACGCGTTGAAAAAGACCCAGAAAGGGTTGGTCGCCGACCAAATCTGACAATAAGACAAGTTTGCCCATGTCTGACCACATTGGACATCCTTTGAAATAAAATGACAAAAGAAATGGGAGAAGTTCGCTGCTCTGGCGCAGCTTCATACTCAGGGGGAGTAACCTAATGAATATATATATATATATAATATTATATATATATATATATATATAATATTATATATATATATATATATATATATATATATATATATATATATATATATATATATCAGAGTGCATAAAACTGTCTTAACAAGAAAAGCTTCGTGACGTCCCCTGAAAAAAGAAAAGAAAAAGAAGAAAAAAGAGCAGAATAACACAGCATGAAATGGGTATTTATGGCTCAAGGAAGTCTGTCTCACGAGAGGAAAGAACATGAACAGAAAACGTAATATAAATGATAAGGGGGCAAAATCGTTTCCTGCTGGGCTGAATCTGAATATCAAACAACCCCAGCCATTGTGTATTGTGTTGTATTGTATTGTATTGCGTTGTGATGCATTGCACTGCATTGAATTGTGTTACCTTCAGTCACAACACATTACTCTGTGTGAAATTCGGGCTGCTTTCCACGGGGAGGGCGCGTCGCTACACTACAGCGCAACCCATATGGTCCCCCCCCCCACCCCCCACCTCCCCTTTTTTTTTCTTCTTCTAAATATAAGTGTGTTTGTAGATTTTTCTGCACAATTTTGATTTGAATTTGATTTGATTTTGCAAGGGAAACACCCGCTTTTTTATTATTTTTTTTTTTATCGTGGGTTTGTTTTCGTGTGCAAAGTGCATGTCTAATCCGGAAGATTAGTACCCAGACCACCACTCACGATGGAGTAGAGGGAGGGGAGAGGGGGGGGGGAGTGATAATCTCGGTCCGTGTGTGGATAAGAACTCGAACCTGTGGACATTCGCTTTCTTGTCGAGCGTATTAGTAGGGTGGCATGGCACTGGGTATCTAAACAATGAGTCAGGATGTGACTGAACTTCTTTGTCATACATTTGCGGGACTCGTGGCAGTTCCGACAAAAAGACCCTTTTTTCAAAGGCGCGTCACTGTTGCCGTTTCCTTGTGTGCAGTTGCGAGTCAAAATTTGGGTTACCTTCCTTTGTTATGGGCTGAAAATGAATATAGCGTCTTTGGTTCCAACGAGTTCAGACCAGTAAATGTTTACAGGAGTCTGTGTTCTTCTTGAAGTCCTAGCGGGCAGAATATCATTTGAAAAAAACAACAACAAAAAAAAAAAAAACAACAAAAAAAACACGCACACACAAAACCCGAGTCACTATGAAAACTTGCTCGCGTTTTGTCATCGAGTCGGCGGCCTGGTTTTCTGCAACCCAGTAAAGACTGGAGGTTCTTTCTGTCATTGATTGTGTCAGTGAGAATGATCACCTCTTCGTGTTTTGATAAATACACAGACTTCACAATAAGTTTCATAAGAACAGTTACGTTTGTCATAAAATTCATGAAAAAAATCGAGAGATAAATCAGTTTATACATGATGTATAATGGTCTTCCACTGACCTTTGTTTAATTTAAAACAAAATGGCTCTTTCGCGTACACATACACGATGAACAAAATGAAAAATGCGTTTGAAAAAAAAAAGAAAGAGAAAAAGGTGTTTCAGCCAAAACATAAGAGTCATTTCGTGTTTGTGCAGTCATTTCGTGTTTGTGCAGTCATTTCGTGTTTGTGCAGTCATTTCGTGGCTCACAAACGATAGTTGGGTTCAAATGGAAGTGACTCGTGCGAGAAAGCACTTCGTGTTGTGAGTTGTGCTTATCACAATGGCTGAATACATCGCTTTTTGCCGGATAGTTAGCATCATTTCGCCATGCCCCCAAGAAAAAAAAAACTGTTCAAGGATCCATGTGAACCTTAAGCTTTTTGTGAACCCTTATTTCTCTTCACACATTACCCCATCACAGTCATCTGGTAGATAACAAACAAACAAACCCCCGCTTTATCTGTAAGTCTTTTTGGTTGTTATTTGAAGATACGAATACAGTCCCCCCCCCCCCCCCCCCCCCCCCTCCGTCCTCCCCCATCCCCCCAACTCTCGCATGCTTTACAGTGTTATCTTAAAATGAAATTACGAATGACATTGTATTGTACTATATTGTATTGTACTGTATTGTATTTGACAGATCATATTTCTCTATGTGGAATTCGGGCTGTTCTCCCCGTAGAGAGCGTGTCGACACAGGGCAACACCACTCTTTTTTTTTTTTTTTTTTTTTGCCTGCAAGTGTATTCGTTTTACTCTCAAAGTGGAATAATTGTAAGCAGATGTATACGGGACCTGGGTTTATCGTCTCGTCCGAAAGACGACCACCGAGACCACCAAGTCCAGTGGAGGTGAGAGGAACAATTCCAGTCCAGCTGTGGGTGGGATTCGAACTTGCGGATATTTGCTTCCTATTCGGGCGCATTACCACTAGACCACCTGACAGGTTCACAACTATGATATGTATGCATGCACCCAATGCCTGACCAGCGCCTGCTTAGCAGATGTGGTGCAGCGTATATGGATTTGTCTGAACGCAGCGGCACCTCCTTCTGAAACTGACACACCACTGTTTCATCACAGTGCTTAAGAAACTGTGCTGAAACCTCAGCTTTGACAATATTGAAAATACTCAACGTATCGATCGATAAGT
>NC_134877.1:45043475-45045975 GCF_041734735.1 Babylonia areolata
AGGATCCGCACGGCCTTCTCCCCTGGCCAGCTGCTGCAGCTGGAGCAGGCCTTCGAGAAGAACCACTACGTGGTGGGTCAGGAGAGGAAGGAGCTGGCCGACAGGCTGTCCCTCAGTGAGACTCAGGTCCGTGTGTGTGTGTGTGTGTGTGTGTGTGTGTGTGTGCCGTGGAAGCTACGTTACGTAAGATGAGGAATGTGTGTGTGTGTGTGTTTGTGTGCGCGCGCGCGTGTGTGTGTATGTGTACGTGTGTGTGAGTGAATGTGTGTGTGTGTGTGTGTGTGTGTGTGTGTGTGTGTGTGTGTGTCTGTCTGCCTGTCTGTGTAATTGTCTCCCTCACTGAAATACAGGTTGGTCCTAGTCCTGTAGAAGGATGTGTGTCTAGTCTGTGTGTCTGTCCGTCTTCTTGTTTGTGTCTGTCTGACTGTCTTCCTGTGTGTCTGTCTGTAAGACTGTGTATGTGTATCTATGTCTGTGTCTGTCTGTATGTGTGTCTGTGTGTATGCCTGTGTCCGTCTGTGTTTCTGTCTGTGTCTGTATCGCTTCAGTAAAACCTGACTGACGCACCACTATGAATTCTCAAAGCATTGCACCTTATTGCAGAACGTGTTTTGTGAAAATAAAATAAAGTAAAATAAGATAAATGAATAAATACAAACAAATCATTAGAAAAGTAGCAACTCACTTGAATATTCCGGCGGTCTCTCTCTCACCACCTTCATCAGCAAAACTGATACAGGAAAATGTTGGGCTGGACAGGCTGTGAGTGGAGTGACTTCACTGCTGCATCAAGGTGTTTGCCTGGCCACAGGCGCCCGACCGTGGTGTAGCACCTGCCCTTGTGACGGTGGTTTTTGGTCAGGTAGGGTGACATTGGTCATATTTTGGTCTGCTCACAGGAACATGATTTTGCCTATCAAGAAAAAAATACATATTGCAAATTTCTTGACGAAGTGGCATATCGATGTACAACATCATTGAACATGTTGACTTTAGCCTTGGTCACAAGACAAAAGAAACCATTGTCCATCAGTGTGATAGTTATTTCAACGTTGTTCTGACTGCACAGCTTTAACTCAGGAATGCAGCATTCTGAGTTGTTAGGGTCGAAGAAGCTCGTGAAGAGTCCTTGGAAGAAATAGCAAGGTCACATGGTGATAATTCGTCTGGGGGTAAAGTACATGGTTACCCAACGGTTCAGTACACAGACAGATACATAAAAAGCAGATTATGACCAGTACGTTACACCAGCTGTAGGGTGCAGATAATGCACATTACCAGTCGAATTGTGTGGACGATGGTACGGTATCAAGAATAAGGACGAGGCTGCAGACAACAGCGTGATATACCACTTGAAGCAAGCAGACAGTAGTAGCACGTCACCACACGCGGGATGAACATTTAAAGATGGCCGCACTGTTACCCCTGGAGAACCAGTATAAGACACAGTGAAGTTCCAGCCATGGTCGTCTTGGTACAGGAAGGACTGAGAGGGCGAGAGAACACGCAGGGGAAAATATTTATCCTCATCTGTCTTTTCCTGATGAGTTCGTCGCCTTCTTTGCCTCCCCCGGGGATAGACGGTAAATTGACCCACACCCTTTTATCAAAACATGACGGTCGGAAATCACGCGCACGCGCACGCAAAAGGCGCGTGATTTCTGGCGCCACGCTCAGTAACACATTGAAGCGAGCCCATGTCGAGGGTCCGTGAGGTCCAATGGAGCTGGCGTGCCGATCCTTAATGAAAACTCCGCCACGCCGCTTTCCCATTCAGCTCCCTGAGTAACAATTTGCAACAGAGTGCACGTTCTAAGTTCGGGTGTCGGAGAAAAAGAGGAAATTAGCTCCGGTGTTTCTCTGGAATTAAGCGCAAATTATTTTATCATGTCGGAACGAGGGGGCAGAGTAATCCTATTTATCAGCCCAAAGTGTAATTAGAAGTTTGCCTTACGTGCCCAAGTGCGCTTGGGGGAAAATGCGCCTATTCACGGCCCCCCCTGTTTACGTTGGCGGGGGCTGGAAGGGGAAGGTTGTAACGCCCCCGGCAGCACAGAAGCTTTGGCCCGCCCCCCGTTTTTCTGGCTCCTTCCGTGGCGATAGAAAGCCCAGTGAACAGGCAGGGAATAAGAGATGTCTTTTCCCTCTCCAAACGCCAGAGGAACAGCCAGCACTTCAACCCCCACCCACACCCCACACCCACACCCCTCGCCCCGGCCCCCTTTCAGACAGCCAGGTCTCCCACTTGAATGTAGGACGGACAGACATCCATGACTTCAACCCTCGAACAACGGAACCTTCACAGAACCAAGACCCAAGTCCTGAACAACTCGGTCTTCAGGACGTCAGCCATCAGGTCTTACTTACTCTTACTTAATAACTACAGGGAGTAAAAGGTGATCCTAAAGACACGCTCTCCAATCAATACCGCAGCATGCTTCAGACTAATGCCAAGTCCACAAGACGGGTGCCTTTGCTCTTCATTGATAATATTGATCAA
>NC_134877.1:45050975-45078475 GCF_041734735.1 Babylonia areolata
ATGCACACCTGTTTGCATTGTGGAGGGCGACACGTTGATAGTGCATATTAAGAGCCTAATTTATGGCGGCCTGCGAACAATGGAAAACTAATACATTGGATCTTTTCACCTCGTGCGTCACACCTCCCCGCCCCTTGTCTCCCTTTCAGGGCCTGTCTTAGCGGCTGAATGAAGACAGGTCCCCTCCTCCGACACGACAATGATGATGTTGGCTGTGTGGGTTTTTACCCGCTCATTTACAACAACTTATTAACTGTGCACGTGTACAGAGAGCCTAACCAATTTGTTTCCACTGACGTGTTGAGCTCTGCCCGGCCCACCCCCTTTTGTGGGGGCGAGAAAAGCGTTGTGAGGGCAAGCGTTCCCGGGCTGTCTTCAGACCCGAAAGACGATCCTGGCCTCAGCAACAGGAGGTTGTGCTGACAGGCCAAGTATAGAGAGACAGAGACAGAGAGATAGAAGATAGGGGGAAGGGGGTGGGGATGGGGGTGGGACGGAGGGGGAGAAAGAGCCCTCTCGGGCTCCCCTGACACTAATACCGTTCAGAGGGCGAATCCCCGCTGTCTTCGTCTGCAAAAATCGTCGTTTACTTAGATGCGAGAAGGCGACGAGAAGATGGCGGGCACAATGTAAGCCATCACGGCCCGCTGATTGGCGCTTTGTCCCGGGGCTTGTCGGGGCCTGTGGAGCTATGCAAATGGGGGCTGGAGGGGTCAGGCCCCTGGCAATGAAAGGCGGCGCTGAGCGGTAATCACTTTTTGCCTTTCAGCTGTCCGCGGGACGTTGGGGGCGCCGCAATCCATCAGCAAGCCTCCCGTCGTTCGGGCCAGAAACTGAATCTGATAGGTGGGGGTCTTCTGCAGCCAGTCTTCCGCCCTTCCTCTGCCCGCCTGTGGGAACGCACAATGGCGTCAGGGCTCTATAAGGAGAGAGTCACTGGCAGGGGTAGACTGCCAGCCACAGCGACTCTAGCTTTTTCGTTTTGGGACACCATCTAATCTTGGGAGCAAGGCCCAGTTTCTAACTAAACGATGCAGCTAGTTCCATCAGGTGCCTTTCAAACAATGCAATCTTCGCCGAAACAAGACCTCCGAGTCTTGAACAACTGGGCTTTCACTCCTTCACCGCCATAGGCGACTTTTGTCGGCATCGAGGGGTCATGATGTAAAGACCATTTTTCACATTGTAACAAAGCTCAACAGCTACAGCCAGTTTCCCGCCAATAAAAAAAAATAAGTAACCTTTACCCCCTGACCCAGTTTGAAGTGAACAAGTCCATTGTGTTGTTTTGACATGAACCGAAGCCTGTGACTGAGACCATCGTTTCTGAAATATTTGACACTCGGGAGTGTTTTTCACACAGAAACGTGGCGGTGAATGAGTTAAAAGGCGTCAGACAATAGGACGTTAAACTGAGCTCCGCTACTCCATCCACTATGTGAAGTTCTTGTTTCTGAATTCACACAGCGGTCATCCGGTCCTCAATATACATGTACTTGATGTGGGTGTTAACAGTGCTGTGGCATTCCAACTAAAACGAACCGCAACAAATAAAGAAAAGAGAACACAAAAATCGGGTAGGGGGTAGGGTGGGTGTGGTTACTGATTGCATCACCAGTGATAATAAAAGAAGGGGTCCGTTTTCAGTTCTTCGTTGGCACAAGACCTCACAACCTAATTAGGAGAGGACAAAACAAAACAAAACAACAACAACAACAACAAAACAAAAAAAGAGAGAGAGAGAGAGAGAGAGAAGCCCACCCGGCTATAGTCTTTCACGACCTTCAGTACAGTGTATCCACTGTGTCTTGGGATCGGCTTTGTAAGGCGGGGCCCAGTCCTGTCCTTCTGCTGTCGTTTGTACTCAAAGACAGGGGCAGATGGATAATCTGCTTTTCCAAGCTCGAGCTGAGATCTTGCAATGCTATCCTCGTCCTGGTTGGAAACTGTGTTGTTGATGCTGGAAGATATGGTATGTGGATGCTTTGGAGTGTGTGTGTGTGTGTGTGTGTGTGTGTGTGTGTGTGTGTGTGTGTGTGTGTGTGTGTGTGTGTGTGTGTGTGTGTGTGTGTGTGTGTGTGTGTGTGTGTGTGTGTGTGTGTGTCGCGCGCGTGCTGTGTGTGAAAATGTGAGTGCGTGCGCGTGTTTCACACGAACTGCTCCATGTCTGCAGGTCAAGGTGTGGTTCCAGAACCGAAGAACGAAGTACAAGAGGATGAAAGCGGAGGAGGAGGAGGAAGAAAACGACGACAGTGCTCTAAAAGTGACGGAAGAGGAAACGACAGCCTCCCAGGTCACCACTTCGCGTGACCACATACAACTGTCTGCTAACAGCTCTGACAGGGATGTTTGCTGTGCCGACAGCGAGGGACCGTTAGCAGACCGTCTGTTGGTCAGTTAACTTCTTAAATGCTGAACCTTGGTGAAGTCATATCAGTGTCTCGTGAGTCAGAAGTGCATTTACTTCTCCTTGTGCATTTTCGATTTTGCCGTCAAACAAAAGCATGAGTGGTGTCCGACTATGACCATCAGAACAGCAGGGCAGGCATCTGCTGTCCTGACTGTCTGGGCTAGACTTTCATTATAGTGGAGAATGTCTTGTCCAAGTTACACCCCCACTATATCGGCCAAGAGGGTCTAAGGACAGTCGGCATTGCCCAAGGCTGCAGCACCAAGAGCCATTGCAATCTTGCCTCCAAGTTTGAGAGTAATAGTCCTTCACAAAAGACAAAGGTGTAAAATAACGCAGTTGGACATTTCTTGTAGTTGGGCTAGTCCTGACATGGTCCTGTAAGGTCGTCTGGACTATAAGCGACAATGAAAACAATAATAAAGCTGTAAAATGAATCCATAAGAGGAAGAAACTCAAATGGAAGAATGGTGACTGACATCCTGACCTGTAAGCCCAGTTTGGTCACAGTGAGATGACATCCCTTCACTGACATCCTGACCTGTAAGCCCAGTTTGGTTACAGTGAGATGACATCCCTTCACTGACATCCTGACCTGTAAGCTCAGTTTGGTCACAGTGAGATGACAGCCCTTCACTGACATCCTGATCTGTAAGCTCAGTTTGGTTACAGTGAGATGACATCCCTTCACTGACATCCTGACCTGTAAGTTCAGTTTGGTCACAGTGAGATGACAACCCTTCACTGACATCCTGATCTGTAAGCCCAGTTTGGTCACAGTGAGATGACATCCCTTCACTGACATCGTGACCTGTAAGCTCAGTTTGGTCACAGTGAGATGACATCCCTTCACTGACATCCTGATCTGTAAGCTCAGTTTGGTCACAGTGAGATGACAGCCCTTCACTGACATCTTGACCTGTAAGCCCAGTTTGGTCACAGTGAGATGACATCCCTTCACTGACATCGTGACTTGTAAGCTCAGTTTGGTCACAGTGAGATGACATCCCTTCACTGACATCCTGACCTGTAAGCTCAGTTTGGTCACAGTGAGATGACATCCCTTCACTGACATCCTGACCTGTAAGCTCAGTTTGGTCACAGTGAGATGACATCCCTTCACTGACATCCTGACCTGTAAGCCCAGTTTGGTTACAGTGAGATGACATCCCTTCACTGACATCCTGACCTGTAAGCTCAGTTTGGTCACAGTGAGATGACATCCCTTCACTGACATCCTGACCTGTAAGCTCAGTTTGGTCACAGTGAGATGACATCCCTTCACTGACATCCTGACCTGTAAGCTCAGTTTGGTCACAGTGAGATGACAGCCCTTCATTGACAACCTTACCTGTAAGCCCAGTTTGGTCACAGTGAGATGACAGCCCTTCACTGACATCCTGACCCGTAAGCCCAGTTTGGTCACAGTTAGATGACATCCCTTCACTGACATCCTGACCCGTAAGCCCAGTTTGGTCACAGTGAGATGACATCCCTTCACTAACATCCTGACCCGTAAGCCCAGTTTGGTTACAGTGAGATGACATCCCTTCACTGACATCCTGACCTGTAAGCTCAGTTTGGTCACAGTGAGATGACATCCCTTCACTGACATCTTGACCTGTAAGCCCAGTTTGGTCACAGTGAGATGACATCCCTTCACTGACATCCTGACTTGTAAGCTCAGTTTGGTCACAGTGAGATGACATCCCTTCACTGACATCCTGACCTGTAAGCTCAGTTTGGTCACAGTGAGATGACAGCCCTTCATTGACATCCTGACCTGTAAGCCCAGTTTGGTCACAGTGAGATGACAGCCCTTCACTGACATCCTGACCTGTAAGCCCAGTTTGGTCACAGTGAGATGACATCCCTTCACTGACATCCTGACCTGTAAGCTCAGTTTGGCCACAGTGAGATGACATCCCTTCACTGACATCCTGACCTGTAAGCCCAATTTGGTCACAGTGAGATGACAGCCCTTCACTGACGAGCATACTGGCCAAAAGGCATTCAAAGGGGTTAACATGGACAGCCAGCCGACAGCCGCTGTCGACTGCTGACCACCAGCTTCCTACAGCGATGGACCTCCATGGGGGCAGCTGCCGCCAATGACTTACTGGCTTGACGAATTATTTTCTTCAACGGTCATTCCTGTGCGCACATCGATGGGTGCATTGTGAGCATTTCTCCTTTCTTTTTTTCTTTTTATTGTTCTTTTTATTTTTACGCAAAATAAAGTGTTTGCGTGACATTGGGAGACAGAGAGGGAGAGGGAGAACGAGAGCGAGCGAGAGATCAGAGCACACACACACACACACACACACACACACACACACACACACACACAGAGAGAGAGAGAGAGAGAGAGAGAGAGAGAGAGAGAGGAGCATTTAACAAGAAGATGAGGATGACGAAGAAGATGAAGAAAAAGATGATGATGATGACGAAGAAAAAGAAGAAGAGGATGACGACCACTAAAAAGACCGCAAAAGACTGTTTTCACTGGTGTGTGTGTGTGTGTGTGTGTGTGTGTGTGTGTGTGTGTGTGTGTGCGTGCGTGCGCGCGCGCGGGTGCACATGTATATATATATATATATATATATATATATATATATATATATATATATATGTGTGTGTGTGTGTGTGTGTGTGTGTGTGTGTTCATTTTTCATGTGTGAATGTCCGCCTGTTCATGTCAAGTTTTAAGTCTTCGTTAGTTTGTTGCCTCCTGACTTTCAGCAATGCGCAAGTGTGTGGTAATCATCACCCACCCCCACCTTTCTTCTTCTCCGGACCTCTTGTGACCCTGTTCTCTGAATGTCCATGACCTGATTTGTAATCAACATCTCTGCCCATCTTTGCTTTTTGTCTCTTGAATGACACTCTTAACTTCTCTTAGTTGTTATGTTTTTTTGTTGTTGTTTTTTTGTTTTGTTGTTTGCTGCCCCACCATCTGCACAGTTCCAGTGACATTACTCCAACGCCGCTCATTCCGAGTCCCCCATACACAGCCAAACCCGGATTCGTCTCTCGCAGTCCCAGCGTCAGCAATCCGCAGGGAATCACTGACTTTTAGATCGCAAGGAGGCCACACACCAGAGGAGACCCCGCACTTCTGCCGAGTCACGTCGGTGGTGTTCAGTAGCGCATGTTCTGTTTTAATGTACGCCGAGTACTAATCACCCTACTGATGACAATAATGGCTTAGTCGCGGAGTGAGCGTCCCTCCGAGAGTGGAGACCGCCACAACAGCATTCCAACAATAGTCTCCCGTGAATGAATCTGCCGACACGACAGGATTCACCCCAAGCACTGAAGTGGAGGGGTATCGAAACTGAGGTCCCCGTGACAGCAGGGCATGAAAGGCTACAGAAGTTGAGACCTTTTTTTTAATTTTTATTTTTAAATACATTTTTGTATTGATGATGAAGAAGAAGGAGGAGGATGACAATGATGATGGCGATGCTACTGTGGAGGTCCATTTTGGTATGGGACTACATGACAAGGCTGTACTCTACGCTTCCTGTCATGATATCCCGGCGTTAACCAGGCCCGAGAGATACAGGCACTTGCAGTGTTGGTCAGGAAGCAACACTCCCAAAGACGTATCCGTGAAGTAGATGACACTCAACCGTGTGGTCCCAGTCTCCCCATTTAGGCCAATAGCACACTCAACTCTACGAAGGAGCTCTACGCGGGCCGAAAAACCCGCCTCCGCCGAGATTCGAACCCGCGTCCTCCCAGCCGTCAGTCCGAGACGCTAACCACTTCGCCAAGGCGGCCTTCTCTTACGTCTTGTCTTTCCCTCAAACTGTCATATCCACTGATCACAACCGCTGAAGACAAACCTTTGGTCGGAAAAGCAGACACTTCTTATCAAAAGTGATAATTATTTCACAACCCACTTTTTAAAATTTTACAGACATTGTTCATTTGTTTTGTACGCAGTCATCATTTGTTTTATTGTTCTCATTACTTTCAACCCGCCAAAATAGTTTGTATCAGTGAAAAAAAAAGTATAAAGATATAGGGGCCATGCGCATGCCCAGATTGTGTGTGTGTGTGTGTGTGTGTGGTGTGGTGTGGTGTGGTGGTGGTGTGTGTGTGTGTGTGTGTGTGTGTGTGTGTGTGTGTGTGTGTGTGTAGGCAATGGTACTCACAAACAACGGTTGTTTTACGCAGACGAGCAAAGAAAACACGCGAGCACGTATTGCCACACACACACACACACACACACACACACTCACACAGATAGATAAATATGCGTCTAATATTAGTCAAAGTGAAAAGGTGTTAAATCAAAAAAGGAACACACACACACACACACACACACACACACACACAATGAGCACACGCGTACTCGCGCGCGCATGCACACGCGCACACACACACACACACACACACACACACAGAGGACAGGGGTGTCGGGGAGAGGTCAAGGCGTTGATTTATTCCCAGCCACAGCGTGACCTCACGCCTGAGGGAGCATAGCCCCCGTGAATTATCTAATCGCTCATAATTGCAATCACCCCCAATTAAAACACAGCAGACGGCAGAGAGGTGTGTGTGTGTGTGTGTGTGTGTGTGTGTGTGTCCAGCGTCGCTGTGAATACATTAGGTGTCATTGTTTGAAATGTGTGGTAAATTACCTGTGAATATTTGCTTCTTCGTCCACCAAGTTCTCGGCAGGTGTGCTCGGTATTCCGATCGTCTTAAAGGAAGAGTCGCGGCTCTTGTGTGTTCCTTGTTGTTTTGTAGTTGTTGTTATTGTTGTTGTTGTTTTGTTGTGGATGTTTGTCCAACAGATAACCTTTCTTTCTTTTTTTCTTCTTTTTTTTCACCAGCTGACTTAATCCCCGACAATGATCTGTTCGTATCCTCTACCACCACAGATCAATCCATTAAGGATGTTGTTCGTGTATTCATCACATGCCTACAAGAAGAGACTGAAAAGTTATGTTGTTCAGTTGTTTTTTGCTTTTGTTTCTTGTTACCATCGACAGTTAATTGTGTTCAGTTGGAAAATCCATTTATGTTATCACAACAAATTTCTATCAGTCATTTTTTTGAAATATTGATCTTATGATATCCACACCCCCAGACCAATCAATTACGCAACTGATACCGATTTCTTAATAGTCATGCCCATAGAGTAACTAATCAAGCGGTCAGAGTAACAGTCTCATTTTGTCTGCATAAAAAAAAACAACCAGTTAACCACGCTTTTAATAACGCCCATCTTGTTGTGGCCTCACCACCGTTGCACAGCAAACAGGCCTGAAGATCGGCCAGGAGACAGAGCTGATGACATTGAACATTCCTAACCCTTCACCAATCCAAGTAAATGAAACAGATCTATCCACAACTTAAGAGTTTGCATTTTTAACCTGGACAGCACTGTCAGATTCGATGGGAGGAGGGGGTTGGGGGGGGTGGGGGGGGGGAGTGACTGACAGCGACATCAAGAGCTGTCTCAGCAATGCCAGAATCACCTTCCAGAATGCTGAACAACGTGTGGAGATCCAGAGACTGGCCCCAAACAGACAAGAGTGGTGGTTCTTTGTTGCTGCCCTATATGCCAGCTGGCTTGCTGGGTTACTTGTAGGTAAATAAAGATGTGCGGTCGTGTCAACAGATCAGTAACCTGTTCACAATCACTTGCTCGTTGACAAGAGTCGTTGACTTTCCCTTTACGGAAAACTACTTCATATTATCAGCTGAAACAATCACCGTTAAATACAGTTCCAGTTAAAAGAATGTGTCAAAGCGTGGGCACTGATCCATATACGCTACACCGCATGTGTTTAAGAAATAACAATGAAAATAAGGAACAGATGCCTGACCTACGCATGAACCAAACACGCTGGTCAGGCCTAGATAGCCTTCCCTAGTTTAGTTTTAAACACTGACGGGCGCGATAGCTGAGTGGTCAGAGCTTTGGATTCTCGTCCGAGTTTCCTGAGTTCGAGTCCCGGCCAGTTTCGGCGCACCTGGTGGATTAAGTGTACATATTATTTCCGATTTCCAAGGTCAACAAATGTGCAGACCTGCTAGTGCCTGAACCCCCTTTCATGCGTATACGCATCACTGAATACACACGTTAAAGATCCTGTAATCAATGTCAGCATTCGGTGGGTAATGGAAGCAAGAACATGCCCAGTGTGCACACCTCCGAAAACGGAGTATCGCTAATTTAATGGCGGAGTAAAAACGGTCATACACGTAAAAGCCCACTCATACATCTATACGTGTGAACGTTGAAGTTGCAGCCCACGAACGAAGTAGAAGATGTACAAATATGTAAAATGGAAATAAATTTGGTGAAAAACTGAAAAAAATATGCAAATATATTAAAGTATGGAAAAAAAAAGAATAAAAAAGATACGTTGATGGTAAATGATCAAACTAAGAATACAGACGACAAACTACTCTAATGGAATGTGTACTTCTCTTCACAAATGACAAAAATGCAAAAGTTAAGGAAATCGTAGGAATGGGTGGGTGCTTTCTATCATGTGGAGTCGTAGAATTTGGGTGGGTGTTTTTTTTCCCCTAGTGTCTGACGTATCATTACCTTCTTCTTCTTCTTCTGCGTTCACTCGTATGCACACGAGTGGGCTTTTACGTGTATGACCGTTTTTACCCCGCCATGTAGGCAGCCATACTCCGTTTTCGGGGGTGTGCATGCTGGGTATGTTCTTGTTTCCATAACCCACCGAACGCTGACATGGATTACAGGATCTTTAACTTGCGTATTTGATCTTCTGCTTGCATATACACACGAAGGGGGTTCAGGCACGAGCAGGTCTGCACATATGTTGACCTGGGAGATCGTAAAAATCTCCACCCTTTACCCACCAGGCGCCGTCACCGTGATTCGAACCCGGGACCCTCAGATTGACAGCCCAACGCTTTAACCACTCGGCTATTGCGCCCGTCGACGTATCATTACCAAAAAGCATGCCAAAGAAGAGATCAAAAGATGACGCTGCTCATCCTTCAGGATGGTCAAGAAATCAGTGCTGTGTCAGTAGCAATAATAATGAACACATGATTAGTCAAAGGCAATAAACACAATGATAAGACAGAAGACGTGGACAGAACAATAACCTGAACTTCATTCATGATGAACAACTGCAGGAGCAGGCATCGCCTCTTCATTCAAACACAATGACCAATGATTTAGCGTAACGAATAAGAAGGAAAGCAATTAAGGACCACCTGATACTAAAGTACAACAATCATAGGCCGGGGTCAAACACAGGTAATGGAATCGACCATCGACGAGATCGCATTGCGTGTGGGCGCATTCCGCACACCTTCTCAAACAATGAACATTTTATTGTTGTTCACGACGGAGCAACATGGTCTGGTGAAGAACACTTTAACAGAGCTTTGCATTAAATTATCCGGCTATTCCCGAAGCAATCATCCCTTTAATGACCATCGCAGAGTGTCAAACAAGTACTTTGTTTCATGGATCGTGTGGCTGCATGCATAACGTTTGGGGACAATTACTGTCAGGGAGTTTTAAAGCAACACTGGCTAAACCTCGCTTCTTTTTCTTTCTCGCCCATAAAAAAATCGTGAACTCACTAACGACACTCACTGAGTAACTACGCTTGTCTCTGTCTGTCCTGGCATGGAAAGTTTTCTTGTTGTGTGTTGAATTGACGTCAATTCTAAATGCAAACAAGAGAAGCAAGGCCTTTAAGACTCACTTGTGACACACGCTAGATCCAGTAAAGGAATCTTATGAGGGTTGGGGCGTGGAGGGAGGGGGGCGGGGGAGGGGGGGATATCGTTAAAATTGGTCTTGTATTGATAAGCTTGGTATGATTAAAAAAATATATATATATTTAACGGTCTCCTTCTCCAACTTTCCATCACATGTTATCGTGTATTGTCGATTGAAACAAAATGGCGACCTTCGCGTTCGCATAGGAATATGAGCACGCGCTTTGAATATGTATAAATATGTGTACGCAACTGATTTTTGCCCATGACCTTCAGGGCTTAGCCAATAGATCTATAAAGTCCACTCGTAGTATTGATTTTAGTATTTTTTACTATCTGCAGCAAAGACATGCACCAGAAATATGACTTCCATGCTTAGCAAAAGAAGTTCCTGTTTGAACAAAAAGTTATAAAAATGACTGCTCTTGTTGTGTCAGAATATCAGATCAAAGTGCCGAGTTTTCAGAATAAAAAAAAAATATAAATATAACAGTAAATTCAGTTTGCATATAATTTGGCTTCTTTTTTTCTTTTTCTTTTATTTGTGTGTGTGTGTGTGTGTGTGTGTGTGTGTGTGTGCCCATCCCAGAGGTGCAATATTGTTTTAAACAAGATGACTGAAAAGAACTGAATTTTTCCTCACTCACAACTGAACACCGGGTTAAAACATAGACTCACTTTGTTTACACAAGAGAGTCAAAAATAATGACGAATCTTCCTTTTGCTGTAGACATCAGTCAGGCATTAACAACAGTATATAGCGTGTTGGCACATCGACGAGAAATGTCGTTGTCAGTATAACATCAACTGGACACGATGCAGTCTTTCTAGATCTTTACACTCACACTCCTAGTCTTTACGCTTACGCTCTCCTTCTAGAAATCTACGCTCACACTCCTAGATCTTTACGCTCATATTCCTTCTATATGTTTACACTCACACTCATTCTCTAGATCTCTACACTGACTCCTTGATCTCTACGCCCACACTCCTAGATCTCCATACTCACATGCCCTCCCTCTAGATCTTTACGCTCACACTCCTAGATCTCTACGCTTACACTCCTTCCATAGATCTTTACGCTCACACTCCTTCCAGATCTGTACACTCACACTCCTTCTAGATCTCTATGCTCACAATCCTTCTAGATCTGTACACTCACACTCCTTCTAGATCTCTACGCTCACAAACCTTCTAGATCTTCACGCTCACACTCCTTGATCTTGAGGCTCTGCTGCTGATTCCAGAGTGCTGACAAATCCTCGAAGAAACAACAAATCCCACGGTCTGCGTTCTTTCTCCTGTCTTGTATGAGAGATTATGATAGCAGACCTATTTGATGGTTAGTCGTGTCCGACTACAACCATCAACAGCTGAGGAGGCAACCGCTGTACCAACCATCTGGCCTCGAATTTGATTGTCATGGAGTGTGTCTTGCGTAAGTTATATCCCCACTCTCTGGGCCAAGAGGGTTTTAGGACAGTCGGCATTAGGATGGTTTCCAAGGACCAGCTTGTCCCCAAGGCTGCAGCACAAAGAGCCAATGCGATCTTGCCTCCTTGTTTGAGAATCAGTCTTTCACAAAAGACTAAGCTGTAAATGACTTCCCACTGCAATGGAGAAACCAGCTCTCACTTTGCTGTTGGCCCAACTGTATGCTAATGTCAGTCTGTGATACAAACTGAGCGTGGAACAATCTACCCTTCTCATGTGGGTTCCCCTGTTGGCAATAAAAAAAATTCTCAAATTTCATGTGTTCTGTCTTTGCCTACCATTTTACTTACTCACATGCTTCTTGAATTTCTGTTGGCCGTGTGCGTGTGCATGTGTGCATATGTGTTTGTGAGTTTGTGTGTGTGGTATGTTCTACTTGAATGCGTGCATACTTTTGAATACATAGGCTAAGTTCTTTTCTGTGTTGTTGTTGTTGTTTTTTAACGCCATGACCATACTGCCCGGGGGTGTGAGCGAAAGTCCACATGATTGTTGTTGTTGTTGCTGTTTTTGCTGCTGCTGCTGCTGTTGTTGCTGTTGTTGTTCTTGTTCTTGATGTTCTTCTTCTCATCATCACCATCATCATCTTAGTCATTATCGTTCTTGTTATTGTTATTTTTGTTATTATTTTCTGTATGTAAATGCATCTGTTTTACTGAGTAGATATTATGCATAATTCGACAGGGACACTTCTGTTACCGTGGGCTCTTTTACGTGCACTCAATGTATGTTGCACAATGAGACTTCGGTTTATCGGCTTGTTCCGAAATAAGCAGAAAACAGTAGTGTGCATCCTGTCTGTCAGTCACAGCAACGAGAACTAAGCCTATCTTTGTCGATACAACATTAAAATCTGACATAAATGAATCGAAACCGTCGATGATGATGATGAACATTGTATGATAGTGATAATCAGTCGTGTCTGACTGTGACAATCAGAACAGCAGAGGAGGCAACTGCTGTCCCGATTATCGGGGATCGAATTTGATTGCAGTGGTGTCTTGCCCAATTTACATCCCCACTCTCTCGGCCAAGAAGGTTTTAGGACAGTCTGCGTTGGGATGGTTCTCAAAGGCCAATTAGCTCCCGAGGCTGCAGCACAGAGAGCAAGTGCAATTTTGCCTCCAAGTTTAAGAGTCATAGTCCTTCACAAAAAGACTGAGCTGCAAATGAGAAGTCATTGATAATACAGCTCTCACTTTGCTCTTGGCCCAACTGTTAACTTATTTCAATCTGTGATAGACTACTAAAGTCATTGTCGTCATCAGTAATGAGGTTTAGTAGGTGGTGAACTAAGTGCGTGAAACAGGAACAGGCACTGCTGAACACCACCGAAGTGAACACAGTCCCTTTAAATTAACCAAGCGGGCGTGTTGTTGCTGTGCTGTGACCAATGGAAGTCCTGGCAGCCGTCATATCAAACCGTGACCAAGCCCCGTGGGAACAACCGAACACCGCGGCACGACCACACAAGGAGCTGACACTCTGGGCTAATTACAAAGAATGTCTTTGTCATCGTCAGCTCCACGCGTTCAAGCAGTTCTTGAACGCTTGCTCATTAATATGATGACGGTCTACTCGCATCTCGGGCAAGAGGGTTTTTGTCTGGTCGTGGTCGTTACGTATGTAAATGATCTCCCTTGCAGGTGCAACAGGGTTGTCGCAACAATGGCTGCTGCAGCCACTACTTCCCTGTAGTTGTTTAGTGTTGTTGTTTTTTTCTCCCGATCTTCCTGCTTCGTGTGGGTCTTTTCCTTTGAAACCCGGATCTTTCCGTCTGGTTCTGCTCCAAAGCAGATGCAAAGTACGATAATTAAAACACGAGGATCATTGGTAATGGTACCATTACGACGACAGCAACAACAACAACTATTGCTACTGCTGCTGTTGTTGCTGCTGCCGCTGCTATGACTACTTACCAATCGTATTCATTATCGTTGATTTTTTTTTTTAAAGCAATGTAAACATTATTACCTCGTATGTTGCTGTTGCTACTATGACTATTTACCAACCAAACTCATTGTTAGTTTTTAAAAAAGCAAAAGCGATGTAAACATATTCTCTTTCAGGATTTACAGTCACCTTGTATGTTGTTGCTACTGCTGTGATTACTTACTAAGCATTATCATTAATTCTTCAAAGAAAAAAAATGTAACTTAACTATTTACTGTTTCAGTATTTACAGTCACCTTGTACTCATCTCATACTCACTTCACCCTCACCCCTAACACCCTTCCCGCCCACAGGCTCCCTACCCAGTCTTCCAATCCGCATATGTTGATAATGATGATAATAATCCTGTCTTTCTTGCAACAGCCCGACAGTGGCTATCACAGTTCCGTTTGCCTCTCTTTCCCCTCCCCGTCACCTCCACCCCTCTTGCCCTCCACCCTCCCACCCTCCCTTCCCTCCTTCCTGCCTGTTGTGTAGGTGCACGAGGCATCAGCAGCAGCAGCAGTGAAAACACTGGCACCGACCGTGACGTTGCTAGAAGTGACCATGTCCGGCCGCCGGGCATCATCACCACCTTGTTGCAGGCCAAGGTGGTAGAACTGGTTTAGACGCTCAGCTGCCAATACAGAGAGTCCCAAGTCCCAAGTTTGACTGGAAAATGAAACTGAGCGTCTAGTCTTTCAGATGAGACGGTAAACCGAGGTCCCGTGTGCAGCACGCACTTGACGCACTGAAAAAGAACCTATGGCAACGAGAGTGTTGTCCTCTGGGGAAATTATGTTAAAAAAGAAATCCACTCTGATAGGTACACAAAAAGATAAGCATGCACTCAAGGCCTGACTAAGTGCGATGGGTTACGCTGCTGGTCAGGCATCTGCCCAGAAAAAGTAGTGTAGCATATATCGATTTGTCCGAACGCCTCCTTAAGAAACTGAAACTGAAACTGCATGCTGTGTAACCGGTGCTCCACCACCACTACACGGGTCAGCGGGTACAAGGTAGAGGGAAAGCTATGCCCCCTGCTACACCTGCATCCAATGGACAGCACGTCAGCGGTCAGTGGTGAGGGCTGACACTGAAGAAGCCACATCACAACCAATGGACATGCCACGGAAGTCTTCGCCATGGGGATTGGGGGTGGGTGGGTGGGTGGGTGGGGGGTGCTCTGCTGGGAAGAAGGCTGAGCAAAAAGCGTTTTGGGATACGTTGAAGAGAATGGTGGTCGGTGGGCTGGGAGGTCGGGGGTAGGGGGGGGGAGGAGGTTAACTTTCCGGCCTGGCTTTGTGTTTGTGTTGACTGTGTGTGTGTGTGTGTGTGTGTGTGTGCCTGGTGCTTCTTGTCTGTGTTGATTGTACATGACGGTGGACTGATTTTCAGAACGGATTTTGTGTTGATGTTAGTTGCATGTTTAGCGCAATAGCCGAGTGGTTAAAGTGTTGGACTTTCAATCTGAGGGTCCAGTCTTTGAATCTCGGTAACGGCGCCTGGTGGGTAAAGGGTGGAGATTTTTTCGATCTCCCAAGTCAACTTATTCTATGTGCAGACCTGAACCCATTTCATGTGTATACGCACGCAGAAGATCAAATACACACGTTTGAGGTCCTGTAATCCATGTCAGCGTTCGGTGGGTTTTTGGAAACATGAACATACCCAGCATGCACACCCTCGAAAACGGCGTATGGCTGCTTACGTGCCGGGGTAAATAAACAAAACGGTTATACACGTAAAAAGTTACATGTCTGTTTGAGTGTGTATGTGTATGATTGAATGACACAGGAAACAAATGATGAGCGCCCAATGGTAGCTGTCAGTCAGTTCTACCCAGGTAGGCAGCCTGTTGTGCAAATAACTCCGTGTTTGTAAAGCGCTTAGAGCTTGGTCTCCGACCGAGGAAAGGCGTTACATAAGTACCCATATTATCATCACACCTGTTTTTCTCACCTGTTCTGACTGTACGTAATATTGTGTTAGCGTTTACTGCGTGCTTCGTGCTTTTTTCTCTGTGTTGACTGTACTTGACAGAGTAACGCATTTTGCTTATATTAAGTGCATACCGATTTTCTTACCTGTGCTGACTGTACGTGACACAACAGTACACTTCCCATTCTTTACTCGCTGCGCATGACATTTTCACGAGCATCTTCACCACTCAAACGCCATCACACACACACACACTGACTGACTGACTGACTGAAACCATTTATTGTCAGATTAACTGTTTGTTGTACTGACATTTTCGCAACCATTTGAATAAAATATTAACTGAGCAACACAAGGAAATTCTGATTTGAGGAAGGTATGATTTAAAAAACAACAACAACAACAACAACAAACAAACAAACACAAAAAACAAAAAAAACAAAAAACAAAAAAAAACATATTTAACAAATCAAGGTACCAAATTTCATTTATATCATTATCTCCAAAAAATATTCTAACGCACCCACATACTCACATACGTTTCTCCCCCACCCTCTCTCTACATACATCCATGCATGCACACAAATGCCCATTATAATTCCCCTACCTCATTCCCCTGCCCACTCACTCACACACACACACACACACACACACACACACACACACACACATACACTTTCACTTTCACTTTCTCAAGGAGGCGTCACTGCGTTCGGACAAATCCATACACGCTACACCACATCTGTTGAGCAGATGCCTGACCAGCAGCATAACCCAACGCGCTTAGTCAGGCCTTGAGTGCATGCTTACATATTTGTGTACCTATGAAAGTGGATTTCATTTTACGTAATTTCGCCAGAGGACAACACTCTCGTTGCCATGGGTTCTTTTTCAGTGCGCCAAGTGCGTGCTGCACACGGGACCTCGGTTTATCGTCTCATCCGAAAGACTAGACGCTCAGTTTGATTTTCCAGTCAAACGTAGGAGAAAGGGCGAGAGCGGGATTCGAACCCACACTCTCACGGACTCTCTGTATTGGCAGCTGAGCGTCTTAACCATTCTGCCACCTTCCTCCTTACACACACACACACACACATTCACACTGTCTCTCACTCTTTCTCATCAAATTAAGGTTTCGTAATGTAATCAAGACGACATATTACATGTTAGGGTCGAACAGTTTCACTAATTAGAATAATGGGAACTTTGCTCTACAAGTAAATCTGACGCTATCACCCAAAACGAAACACTACTTTGGATTAAATAAAACAGAGGGGAACCTCTGCAACAGAAAGGGGATGAAACAAATTAGAAAAACCGACCAATTGGATGGCTTTTAATTAGGTCAACTGCGGTTTTTGTCAGAGACCAACCATTTTCTTTGCTAGGGTGAAAAACGCTGGACATGACTAATGGAAGATTAAAGGATGTAATCATATCATGAAGGGGTTTGAAATGTAAATGTGTATCTGGACATTCGAGCAAAAAATGTGGGATGTCAAGGGTCGTACCACAAATACATAGTGGTGACGGTTTCAAAAATCTGCATAACCATGCATTAGTTCTTAGCCTGTGTGTCAAGTTTCTTGTGGAAATTGATCCTGGGGGGTTAGTGCCTTTTCTTGCTGGAAGAGAGAGATCCCACCAGAGCTTCTTTTTTGAGTTTTCTAAGAACTGTGTCTGTCTGAAATTCCAGATATATGTTGAGAGAATAGTACAGGCTTCAGAAACAGAAATAGGAATATTGTGATTGATTGAATCTGAATTGTGCGATGCCGCTTCCTTGGCACAAAAATCGGCCATTTCGTTGCCACGAAGATTAGAATGTCCAGGAACCCACAAGAGTGAAATGTCGGAGCCTCGCGTAATTAACTGGTGGATTAAATACAAAATTTCGTACATAATATCTGCTCGTTCAGATGAAGATTGATTATTTAAAGCCATCAATGCTGATTTTGAATCAGATAGTATAAGGATTTTTGCAGGCACAAGAGGCATATCACTAAAAAAGGTGAAAGCCATCAGAATTGCAAACAATTCAGCAGTAAAAATTGAACAACCTTTAGTTAAGTGGAATCTCTTTTTAATGTTAAGCTCGGGGATTACAAAAGCAGCTCCAACTTCAGAGTTACTACTAATTGATCCATCTGTGAAAACACGGAGGTAATATTTGAAACGTGTATTAATTAGTTCTTTGGCCCGAGAGGCAATAATAAGTGGACTGTCACTCTTTTTTAATTGTCCATATGTAAAAATAATATTTGCTTGCTCAGTCAGCCAAGGCGGATGAAAACAATGCGGAATTTTCGCAATCTGGGAAAGAGGCAGACTGCAACTCTCAAAGACTGACTTAGTAAAATCGAACAAGGACGTGTATACAGCTTTGTTACGAATTTCTCTACAGATGTACGTTTCTTCATCAATTTCAGAGACAACCGAATTTGGAACAGCTCTAGCCCTTACCATGTAGTTACAGGCACATAATTTCCTGTGTTCAGGTAATGGCAAAACACCAGCTTCTTTGTATGTTTTGTCGATTGAAGCCTATCGCGGTAAACCAAGTGCAATCTTAAAAGCTAAGGAATCAATACTTGTCAGTTTATGAAGATCAGAGTTTGAAGCAGTGAAATAGATTTCCTGACCATATGATATAATTGAGCGGACTAGTCCCATTGCAGCATTGATCAGATTATTGCCACAATTTATAACAGGGATTCCAGAAAGCACACGTAATAGAGCTATTTTCTTCCTCGCTTTCTCAATAAGGTAGTTTATATGCTTAGTCCAAAAAAGTTTATAATGGAAGATAACACCGAGAAATTTCACCTGTTTACTCGGATATATGATAGTGTCATTTACCTGTATTTTAATAGCATCCCTACCTTCAAATTCAATCAACTTTTTAGTAAATATGACGAAAACAGTCTTTTCAGCAGACAGGAGAAAACCACTTTCTTTCATATATTCCACAATGTTGTCGATGGCATCTTGAAAATGCTTAATAATTTTATTTCGTTTTGATGTATTTTTTGTAATATTACAGTTTACATTCTTCCAGAGAGCTATGTCATCTGCATAAGCTACTAATGTGGCACCATTTGTGTTGATATTTTTCATATCATAAAGCATTAGTGAAAACAGAGTGGGAGAAATCACACTTCCCTGTGGAACGCCCATATTGACGGACCTTGATCTGGATAATATACCACCTAATCTCACCTGGAATGTCCTCTGGGATAAGAATGACTTAAGAAATTTTAGAAATCGACCTCCCAACCCTACTGTATTTGCTTTATGAATCAATTTATAGTGCCACACAGAGTCATAGGCTCTATGAATATCATATAAAACATTAATTGTAGTTAACTGTTACTACCCTGATGGAGTTTCAAGAGGTGAAGCTGACTGGTTAATGGATTTAGATTTCTCCCATAGCTGGATAATTCTAGGGGATTTTAATGCGCACCATGCCTTGTGGTCGGACAAAAATTGCGAATTCACAACCAACAATGAATATCTAGCGAATACCATAGTTAATTCTAACTTAACTATATTAAATGATGGTTCAATAACAAGAATCGCTGATCGGGCAGATCAAAAAAATTCTTCAATAGACATCTCTTTGGTGTCGACTGATATAAATCCATACTGTGAATGGCAAGTTCTCAAAACACCACTGGGGAGTGACCACCTTCCAGTTGAAATGGTATTATCTGTAAAACATGAGATCATAATTAAAGATAATATAGGGTTGAAATATAATGAAAAGAAAGCAAACTGGGATCTGTTTGGTAATATGCTGGCTTATTACTCTGCTGATTTAAATTTCAACACTGATGTTACATCACAAGAAGATTTAGAAATTTGTTATCGGTCTCTAAGGAATGTTATTCTGAAGGCTGCTGATGGTTCAATTCCAAAAGTAAAGTATATAGCCAATCCAAAACGGTCTGGTAATCCTTGGTGGAACAGCTCATGTGAAATAGCAGTCAATAAGAAAACAGAGGCTTTCAAAAACTGGCATAGGTATCGAAAAATCGAATCCAAAGAAAGAGTATCAGAACTGCACAACAAGTATAAACAGGCTAATAGTTTTAGTAATAAAACAGTGGCTGCTGCCAAAAAGATATACTACACAAATCTGATTAACGACTGTACTAGCAACCCAACTGCCTCTTCAAAACTGTGGGGAGAAATAAAGCAAATAAAGGGTGTATATAATCTTCCTGATCCTCCTTTGTATGAAAATGATATTGTGTATAAAACTAGGGAAGAGAAAGCCGAGTTATTTGCGGATACATTCGCAAAAATGAGTCAGACAGAATACTTGCCATCCTATGAGCAAAAGAGAAGGAAACAGTTTGAAGATATGAACTGCCCCTGTGAAATTGATAAGAATGATAGCAGTGCATCTTACATTAATGCAGACCTAACGCTGGGGGATCTATACCGTGCTCTCAATGCTGTTAAGTCAGGGAAAGTTGCGACAGGCTCAGATCCAATATCGTACAACATGATCAGACATTTTCCAAATATCTTTTTAAAAAGAGTGTTAGATTTTTTTCAGATTTGCTGGAATTCTGGTATCCTTCCAACTGATTGGAAGAAAGCAACCATAGTACCTATTCACAAACAAGGAAAACCTAAATCTAGCCCTTCCAGTTACCGACCTGTTTCGTTAACTCCCCATCTTGGGAAGGTTTTTGAGAGAATTTTGAAAACTAGATTAGAACACTTTCTGGAGAAGAAAGGAATTTTACCTACTTTCCAAGCTGGTTTTAGAAGAGGTAGGGGTGTTACTGATCATGTCGTCCATCTAACTTCTCATGTTAAGAAGGCACTCGCAAAGCGTCACTCCACGGTCACACACACACACACACACACACACACACACACACACACCAGAGAGAGAGAGAGAGAGAGAGAGAGAGAGTTTCTTTCTTTGGTTTTTTTTTGTTTTTGTTTTTTTGTTCTTTTGTTGAGTCTAATAATCCTTTCACGAGTTTCACGACAATAAATAAAGTCGAGTCTCTCTCTCTCTCTCTCTCTCTCTCTCTCTTACCGTTTCTTCCTTTGTTCGTTTTGCTCTTTTGTTGTGTCTATTAACCCTTTAGGATTTCATTACAATAAGTGAAGTCGAGTCGAGCTGAGTCGAGTCGAGTCGAATCAAGTCGAGTCGAGTCACACACACACACACACACACACACACACACACACACACACACACACACACACACACACACACACACACACACACACACACACCTGATTAACTTGGGACACACCTGATTAACTTGGGACACTTCACTCACACTTATCTTTGCTTTGTACCGACATGCAAACTTTGGGGATTTGCCTGTGACAGGTTCCTGTTGGTAAGTGTTTTTCTTCTATTGGGCCAATTACTTTGGTGATAATAAATTTAATCTCATGTTAATATTGATATTAGCATTATTTTACTATATTATGTACTGTTTGTTTATTTGTTTTATTTCATTATTTCATTACTTACTGTTTATGAATGTTATTTGATACAAGTCATAATATGGTTCATCAGCCGTCATGATAAAATTGAAGTGCAACGTTGTGAGCACAGTATAAGCTTTAAGCTTGTTGATGCTCTTTTGTTATTCATTGCATTGTAATCATGTGTATTGTTGAATAATTAGAGATTATTTAAACCAAGTGAAGAGTGGCAGAAACGGTTAGGCTTTGAACGTATGATCCAGTGTTCATCAGTGATTCTTGGGACACTACGGTCAAATAACGACTTTTTTTTCTCCGACTATATCTCTGTGTTTTGTTGTTGTTTTTGTTGTTTGTTTGTTGTTGTTTTTTGTCTGCTAGGTGTATCATCACTTGTGGATCACAAAAAAGTGTTCTTAATTTTTTTGTGAATACCCGTTGCTGTGGAAACAAATAAAATTGGCCGCCAAACAATGTATCAAAGAAACCGGGTTTGTGGTCCATGTGGTGCATGCAGACACTTGAAGCAGCTTCGCCGCCGCACATGCATGTGATTTTGTTGTTGTGCTGGTTCTTTTAAAAAAATAAAAATAAAAAAAATAAAAAAAGGAGCAGTATGACTGCTACTACTACTACTACTACTACTACTACTGATGATGATGATGATGATGAAGATGATAATAATAATAATAATGATAACAACAATAATAAAAAGCAGGCTGTGATACTTGTTGTTGGGGGGAAAAGGTACAGTACTAGTCGTATATTTTTTGTAACTTTTTTTTTTACACAAATTTCTGTGTGTGAAAGTCGAGCTGCTTTCCACCAAGGAGAGCGCGTGGCAACACTACAGCGCTCCGCACACCCCCACCGCCCGGTTTTGTTGTTGTTTTTTTCCCTGTCTGCAAGCGTGTTTGTTTTTGTAATAACATGTAGTTGCTGAAATTATATAAGGTGGATCGCAATGCAACACACACACACACACACACACACACACACACACACAAGCAGTTTCTAACAGCTTCACAACAGATTACCCCTATCATCCTAATTAATATATACAAGACCTGTGCAAACAGACAGCCCTGGGTGATGCAGTTAGTCAGTTTGACGACATAACAGCCTCAGGTGTCCGGACTGTTCCGGGCATGTACGGACGAGGTGTGTACGCCGAACCCGCTGGTCGTCCCGTGTTGAGAGCCCAACAAACCATTGAGAAAGAAGCGAGTGGAGTGGGGTGGGGAAAAGAAAGGGGATGTCACCCCTCCGCCCTCAGCGGAAATTAACGAGGCCGGCGCCCGGATCAACTACAGCCGGAAATGGGGATCTTAACGGTTAGAGTTACTGTTCCTGCTTGGCAACAAGATTTGTTCTCTCGTTACGGCCAGTGAGGGTGGGGGAGGGGAGCGATATTTCGCCCTGTCTGACAGTCGGGGAGTGGAAGTGGGTGGAGGTGCTGTTTGCCTCTTGCTGTCTTTCATCGAGAAAAGCTCTGCTTTTTTGGCGTAGGTGGGGGACAATCGTGGCGGAGCATCCTGTCTTGAAGGGTAATCCTATCGTCTGATATAATAAATTCTTCTTCCTTGACATCTGCTGGGCTGGGCAAAGTAAACATCTGTCTGTCAGCTGAGAAAAAAAAGGGTTTTTTTCTGTCTTCATTTTCGTAAGCCTCGCTCTGTCTTTCTATGCCTCAATCTGTCTCTGTCTCTCCCTCACCCTTTCCCTCCCACCCCCCCCCCTCCCCCCTTCATCCCCCTCTACACACACACTGACCAGCCAACTGGCCTTTTTATTACCTACTAAGATTTGATGAGACCACAACATTGAAAATTCTGCTGTTCTGATAATCTCTTGTAATGTCAAGTGATATAACAATTAATTCATTTTTATTATGTGAAAGGCATGTACTTAATGTGATGAACTTGATTTTAAGATTAAAAAAAGAAGGTGTTCACGAAATTATGACCAGAATTTTGCATTTTGTGAATGTTTTATTCTTCGTGTTCTTTCGTTTTGTGAATGTTTAATTTTCCGTGTTCTTACACGAGAACTTTCTTCAATCCTCTTGAAACGTGTCTGTCACAAATTTGTGACATTTCTGACCCGTCTAAATAAACTGTTTCACACACACACACACACACACACACACACACACACACACACACACACACACACACACACACACAGATATATAGATAGATAGATAGATAGATACTGTCATGGTTCCAATCCTACCTGAGAAACAGAACAGAAACAGTTGCAGTAAATGGCCATTAATCTTTCCCATCATGTTACATATGGTGTTCCGCAAGGATCTGTACTTGGACCAGTGCTGTTTATTCTTTATACTCAACCACTTTTTGATGTTGTCAAAAACCATTCTGTAAATCATCATGCCTTTGCTGACGATAACCAGCTCTACAAAGAAACGACTTTTTCCGATCTTGACTCATCCACTGGGGCACTTCAACAGTGTATTGCTGACGTAAAGACATGGATGAATCAAAACAAACTATAACTATTTGATAGTAAAACTGAAGCTATCATTATTTCTTCAAGCAGACTGTCTATAAACAACTCTTTACCTTCCTCTCTCAAAATTGGAGATCCAGATGTAGACTTTGTATCTTCAGTGAAGAATCTGGATGTGACGTATGACTCAAACATTTCAATGAAGAAACACATAAATAATCTCTGCAAGGCTGCATACTTTCAAATACGAAAGATCAGTTCCGTCCGACATCTCCTTACTACTCGAGCAACACAAACTCTGGTGTGCTCTCTTGTCTTGTCCAGACTTGATTATTGTAACTCACTCCTCATTGGTTGTCCCCAGTATGCAACACATAAACTCCAGAAAGTTCAAAACGCAGCAGCAAGGTTAATTTTCAGAACCAAAAAGATTGACAAAATCACTCATCTCCTGCATTCTCTTCACTGGTTACCAGTTTCTGCCCGCATTCAGTATAAAGTCGCAAGTCTTACCTTCAGCTCCATTTCGTGTGCTGCCCCTCAGTAATTGAGAGAAATCATTCAAACCAACAACCCCCCACGACAACTCTTCCGATTCACGGCGGCTACTCGCTCCCCGTGTTAAAACCCAGTCCTTGGTGATTCTTCCTTTTCTCATTCAGCTTCATCTGTATGAAACAGTTCACCTCACGACCTTCGCCACTCTTCCTTCTTTTAAAACTGGTCTGGAAACACGTCTTTTTGAAAACACCTATACATAGACCTTCCATCCCTTTCCAATTACATGCAGTTGTAATCCATGCAGACTCCTTGTGTGTGTGCGTGCGTGCGTGTGTGTGTGTGTGTGTGTGTCTGTGTGTGTGTGTGCGTGCGTGCGTGTGTGTGTGTGTGTGACTAAAAAATGTTTTTGTGCGTCAAATCTTTTTTTCTCGCAAGTTATTGCGCGGGCGCGCGCGCGCGCGCGTGTGTGTTTTATGTTTATTGTAAAGCGCTTTGAGCTCCCTTTCAGAGAGGAAAGCACTCAGCAAGTACCCATTATTACAATTATTATTATTATTATTTTATCATCATCATCATCATTTTCATTATATGCATACATGCATACATACATACACGAGGGAGATTATTTTTTTTTATTTTTTTGCGTTATAAAGATAATTTTTTTAAAGTATTCATTTATTTCTAATTAACGGGCTTGATCAGCCATATCAATATCACCTTCGTGGAGAAAACGAGTCTCCCAACACTGTCACCTCTCCGATTATTTCCCTTTGTCATTTTTCCGGCTCATTTTCCCACCTGAGTGCCCTTTCATCAAACCGCCTTCTTTTACGATCTCCCAGGTCAACATATGTGCAGACCTGCTAGTGCCTGAACCCCCTTCGTGTGTATATGCAAGCAGAAGATCAAATACGCACGTTAAAGATCCTGTAATCCATGTCAGCGTTCGGTGGGTTATGGAAACAAGAACATACCCAGCATGCACACCCCCGAAAACGGAGTATGGCTGCCTACATGGCGGGGTAAAAACGGTCATACACGTAAAAGCCCACTCGTGTGCATTCGAGTGAACGCAGAAGAAATATTGTACTGTCTATCTTTTATATAAATATACTATATTTATCGTATGTATTTTTATCGTTCTCAAACATGAGCAATAAACGTTCAAAGTCTAATGTTTCAGTTGAGTTCACTTGATGGTTTAACTGGCATTCCCGACTCCACAGTAACAGTTCAGTTCAGTTACTCATGGAGGCGTCACTGCGTTTGGACAAATCCATATACGCTACACCTCATCTCCTAAGCAGATGCCTGACCAGCAGTGTACCCAACGCTTAGTCAGGCCTTGAGAAAAAAAAAGCACAGACAAATAAATGGATACATAATTGAATTAATGAAGATATAATTAAACAAATAACTAAATAAAAATGAGCAGAAGATATTGAAATAAAATAAAAAATAGAAAAACAAACAAACAAATAGATAGATATTTTGTTTATGAAAATAGAAATAATAATAATGATGAAAATAATAAAATAGAAAGACAATAATGATACAAATAAACTGATAAGCAGATAAATGTAAATAAACATACACACACACACACATACACACACACCAAAACACACACACACACACACAAGATATGCAACAAGCATGCAGAAACATGGCAATCTCATATGAAAGTGGGCCAAATAAATGAGTGTTCGAAAGGATAAAATTGATTAATCATTTTAAATGTTTAAAAACATTATCCTTCTTCAATTCAGGAGGTGGGGTGAGGGTGATCTTTGGGGGAAAATCTTAAAACCCATTTACCAACTTATCTTCTGTTCTCGCAACAACAAAAAATCTACAGAGAAGAGATGGACGTTGATAGAAAACAGTGGAGAGAAGTCCAATACCACAATCATATATCATAACATACTAGACATTCAACTGTATGAAGCAATTTACAGACGCTCAATATTTCAGAAATTTGAGATGCGACTTTTTATTTTTATTTTATTTTATTTTTTTTTTACATATCACATAGACATTTTGTTATTATATTTTTTAACCTATCAATTTCCCCACGAAAAGTGTCAAATACAAGCAATATCCCACCCTGCCCCAAGCAATCTCAGCACGAAAGTGATGAACAACATAACTGCTCTTTTTTTTTTCACATTTACACATGGACAAACATGTATTTACGATTTTTCCCCTTGCTATATTTTTTACCATCACGAAACAAATTGTCCTTTTAATTTCGTTGGACGCATATTCAAGGTACATCTTGTAGTCCTACTCAAGAAAAACAAGGCACGATATGTCCAGTTAGTTATACATTTTGGGTAGTATATAGCAGAATGTAAACACGAAAACAAACTTAGTAAACAAAACAAAACAAAACAAAACAAAAAAAACACCAAAACAACAACAACAAAAAACAAAACAACAACCAACAACAACAAAAAGGAAAAAAAAGAAGAGATAAACAATGAAATACAATTAAAAAAAAAAAAGAGATAAATAATGAAATACAATTAAAAGAAGAAGAAGAAGAAGCGGTTTTAGCCTGACGACAACCGCATTATTTTGAACAGCAACATTCGATACTGATGCCTTTTGGTTAACAGAATAATTTTCGATTGGTTCTTTCGCATCTCTTTCTCGTCTTTACTAGTTAGTATCATTGCTGCTCCAGTTTCATTTTCAAGAACGGACTGATCCATATGTACGCAACACCGCATCTGTTGTGATAGCTGACATGAAAAACAAGAGCATCCTCACCTTTGCATCTTCTTCTTCTTCTTTGTTCGTGGGCTGCAAGTCCCACGTTCACTTGTATGTACACGAGTGGGCTTTTACGTGAATGACCGTTTTTAACCCCGCCATGTAGGCAGCCATATTCCGTTTTCGGGGGACTGACCTTCGCATCAATCCATAGGGGCTGATCAGGCTTTAAAAAAGTCTTTCCCAGGATGTAAAATAGTTTGAAATAAGATAATTAAACAAATGAAACAAAATGAATAAGTATATAGATAGATAAATAAATAAATAAATAAATAAATAAATAAATAAACGAATACTTATTAAATACACTAACATATAATTTTTATGATACATGGAAAGATAAAGGGAAAAAATTCCACAAAAACACACAAACAACAACAACAACAACAAAAACCAAAAAACAAAAAACAGAACAAACAAACAAACAAAACAAACAAACAAAAAAAACACCCCAAAAACAAAAACAACAACAACAACAATAACAGCAAAAACAAACAACAAAAAACAACAACAAAAAACGTGGCATTGCTGCAACTTACATCCACACCAAAGCTACAGCTAACAACACTGCTACTACTACATGTACTGTGCGATTCTGTTCGCCACAACAAAGCCTCCTTCTTCTGTTGCTTATGAAAATGATATATTTTTGATAGAGAAAACTGTAACCTCCACACGTGAAAGCATCCAGACACCTGCGCACTGTTTTAGCTCTTATGGTCGTTTCATTGGGCGGTTTATGGTTTTATTGGTGTACCCACTTGTG
>NC_134877.1:45083475-45130975 GCF_041734735.1 Babylonia areolata
AAATATATTCATACATGCATATGATATAATATGCATGCACTCAAGGCCTGATTACCAAGCGCGATGGGTTATGCAGCTGGCTAGGCATCTGCCTCGCATTTGTCCGAATGTCATGTGATGCCTCCCTGAGAAATTGAAACTTTGAAACCTACGGGGGAAATAAAACGATGAGTGGTGTGTGTGTGTGTGTGCGTGCGTGTGTGTGTGCGCGAGCGTGCATGCGTGCGTGCGTGCGTGTGTGTGTGTGTGTGTGTGTGTGTGTGTGTGTGCGTGCGTGTGTGTGTGTGTGTGTGTGTGTGTGCGCGAGCGTGCATGCGTGCGTGCGTGCGTGTGTGTGTGTGTGTGTGTGTGTGTGTGTGTGTGTGTTTGAACGTAAAATAGTGTTTGAGTATTTTGACTGGACGTCTGTATGATGAACAGGGATATAGTATGCAGATAATTTTTCGTTTTTGTGTTCTAAATGCATGTTTCACGCTGTCGGTTTTTCCACTGTCCAGAGTAAATGAGCATTTAGCCTATTCCATGGAAAGTCAAGAATTAGATTGTTTCTTCTTTTTCTTCTCCTTCTTTTTCGTAAGACTACGGAGTAGCTCAACTGTTTTTGTTTTGTTGTTTTCTCAGAATCCTAATAAAAGATATATCTGATGAAGTCCACGTTATCTACGCTTTGCTATGGTTTTTTTTTTATTGATATAATTTTATTAGTTGATGTTAAAGTATCTCTTCCTCTTCTCTCTCCCTCTCTCTCTAACGCCTCTCCTATTTCCCAGCGGGAGCGTATCGTTGTGCCGCCGACCCGCTATGCCGCCGACCCGTTGTGCCGACCCGTTTACGGATTGTCTTTTGTCACAAAAAAGTTTGTTTGGGACAAACATTGGTTGTTATGATCTTTTATTTCTTTTTGAGTGTGATTGGGTATGTGTCTCTGTGTGTGTATGTGTGTGTGTGTGTGTGTGTGAGAGAGAGAGAGTGTGTGAGAGAGAGAGAGAGATTGTTTGACAATGGGTCTGCGGTAATATAATTTTATTCCCTTTCGGTACCAGGGCATTTTACATTTGCAGTACATTGGAAGATTGTTTCCGCCATTTCCTTGTTTTGGGCTATAGATACTAGTGGAGAAATGATCTGTACAAGGAACTTTCCTTTAAAATTCGTTTCTAGCACACTTTTTTTCTTTTTGCTTGTTATTGGTTTTGTTTCTCATTAAAAATGTAGAAAATTGAAAGTATTACATTTGTCCTGAATACATATTTTTTATCATTTAGTTTGCATTTGCACGAGCCCGCCTCTAAATGGCGAGTTTTAGTGTCATTCAGTGTTTACATCATAATATACGTCATTTGTGAAAACTGCTACTGTCATATATCACTTTTCACGCACATGTGATGAAAAGCGAAAGGGAATAAAGCGGGATAGCGGCATAGCGGGTCGGCGGCATAACGGGACGGCGGCATAACGGGTACCCCCCTCCCTCCCAGCACAGCCAGCATGGTAACACGCACCACTGAAATTGTAAATACCATAATAAATAATAATATGTAACCGTGACAGAGATACGATATATGATCAATAACAATAATGATGACATCTGTGTATCGCATTTCCCGAAGTAAAATTAGACTTAAAGCGCTGACAGGCAATCGCCCATTTGCACTATGGCACGCCCTAAAATGACTAACCATAGTCATACACACACATCCACGAGAGAGAGAGAGAGAGAGAACGTTAAATCGACAGTGAAAAAAAAATCGCAAAATCATTTCACAGAACACAGAGATTTTAGCTGGGATTCGGACAGAAGGAGTGGAGAGAATGGTGCTTGGTGCCGAAGACCTGTACCTGTAATGGATATACAGGTCTGTATGTCACAACTGAAACTACCAACACCCTTATATAAAATGAATAGATGATGGATGATAGATCTGGATATAGATCTAGGTATTTCTCTCTCTCTCTCTCTCTCTCTCTCTCTCTCTCTCTATATATATATATATATATATATATCGACAGTGGATACACAGAGTCAGTATGTCATAACTGAAACTACCAACACCCTTATGATATGAAGAGGTGATTATAGGTATAGATCTAGGTATTGATCTATATCTAGCTCATAATCTGTATGGACAGTGGATGAACAACTGAAACTAACAACACCCTTATGATTTGCATAGGTGACGGATAATAGATATAGATCTAAGAATTGATCTATATCTATCTCATTATCTGTATCGACAATGGATACACAACTGAAACTGCCAACACCCTTATGTATAGGTGATGGATGATAGATCTACATATAGATCTAGGTATTGATCTATATCTATCTCGTACAGGTCTGTTATGTCACGACTGAAACTACCAACACCCATATGATCCGTATAGGTGATGGATGATAGATCTAGATATAGATCTAGGTATTGATCAATATATATATCATAATCTGTATCGACAGTGGCATCCAACAGGTCTGTATGTCACAACTGAAACTACCAATATTCTGATATGTGTAGGCGCTGGATAATAGATCTAGATATTGATCTATACCTATCTCTTAATCTGTATCGACAGTGGATACGCAGGACTGTGTGTCACGACTGAAACTACCAACACCCTTACGATACGTACAGGTGATGGGGTAATAGATCTAGATATAGATCTAGCTATTGATCGATATATATCTCATTTTCATAATTTGTATCGACAGTGGCATCTAACAGGTCTGTATGTCACAACTGAAACTACCAACACCCTGATATGATATGTCTAGGTGATGGATGATAGATCTAGATCTAGGTATTGATCTCTATCTTATCTGTATCGACAGTGGACACGCAGGTCTGTGTGTCACAACTGAAACTATCAACACCCTTATGATATATACAGGTGAGAGATAATAGATCTAAATATAAATCTACATATTTATCTATATCTATCTCACAATACGTATCGACAGTGGCTCGCCACCGTCCCCAACTTTCTGCCCACAGACTGAAGGGGGTTAACTCAACGTGTCGATGCGTGGCATTATCCATCGATCGTGTCAGTCAACAACGGAGAGAGAGAGAGAGAGAGATAGGGTGTGTGTGGGGGGGGGAGGGAGGGGGGGGAGAGACTCAGGACGTTAGATGACGACACGATTGCTCAATAAGTAAGCCTAAAACCGAGTCAACACTTTTTAATTCCATTCTCCGCACTGGCCCACCCAAACAGTGGTGCAGGAAAGCCGTGACGAAGCAGCGATCAAGCTTTTCATTAGTTGCCCACCGACTGTTTGTTCACTCCTCAGTCCGCGCATTACACAAGGCGAGGTTTTGGAGTGGCGGCATTAGTATTTCCAAACGGCGGCAAATATGGCCATCAAGTCGCTCTGAGATGATCCATACAGCATGGTAACGAGGCTGATCGACCCGCCCTCTGTCCCCACAAAGGCTGTCCGTGCTGAGGCAGGGGAGGCCACTGGCGAGGTTGGAGAGGTGTGCAAATGGCGTGTGACGATGTGGGGCCCTCTTGTTCCGGGCCCAGTAGTGCTGACTTGCTCTTGACCACCGTCCACAGCTAGAACTATCCAGTCCGCAGAGTCGGTTCCAGTCACGGTATGTTTAGAAAAAACAAACAAAAAACAAAAACACACACAAAAAAACAAAACAAAACAAAAAACAAACAAACAAAAAACACACACACAAAAAGTAAACGCGGAAACAGTTCGATAGATCACTGCACCCAAATCGTAATGTCAAACCTTCCCCGTGTGAGCTCACGAACAATGCGTTGCAATGTTGATTTTGTAAACGAAGCCATCGAAACTTGATTGAATTGTCATTAGCCTGTGAAAACCTGCTCTTTGTCGCTGGTATTGTAATCCTGGTTGCCATTGGCAAACAAGCAAACAGCGGTGATTTCATTATGGGCGGTGTTCATTTCCAGTAAAATGGGTGGCTGACTTCGCCCCCCCTACCCCCCCACCCCTAGCTGTTAATGTTCCTTGTTTTCTGCTTTTATCGTCATACACAAACTCGTCGACAAATGGTCATGCGTGACCTACTGTTATTCGTCACTTCCGGTTCGTCCCCACGGTGCGTGTATAATGTTGTGAAAGGACTCCTAGACTTAATAACCTCAGATATTTTATGTTAACCTTCCCCTTGAAGGTACAGAATGGTTAACGTCAGGATTAATGAGGGATTTTTAAACTCACACCTTGTACCATGGATAGATATAATATTACATAGATGGTATCTGTTGAAACCTGGAATACATTAAAAAACAACAACACAACAACAAAACATTCTGGTGTCACTTTCTTCGCTGTCTGGAAACTGTTTAATGAAATATCTGAACAGTGTTTAATACTGTACTTTTAGCTGTTGAATACACCTTCATTCCCGTCCCAACACTGATTATACATATGTTGCAGCGTTAAATCTCTCTCTCACACACACACACACACACACACACACACACACACACGCACACACACATATATATCGAGAAAGAGAGAGAGTTTGGACGGCAACAGGCATGCTCATGATACAGCCTTTTGTTTCCAGTAAACAAGACACGCCCATTGCCGTATTGTGCACTCTACTTGCATACGACATGGAAACACCATGACCCAATCATAGAAGAAAAACAAAACAACACAAACACATACAAGAAAATGTGGACTGGCTATAAGTGACAGGTGATTAGACAAATAACTGGGGATAGAAGGAGGCTGATAGAGAGAATACATCAATAGAGATAGAGAGGGTTGTTATTTCACGAGAGAGAGAGAGAGAGAGAGAGAGAGAGAGAGAGAGAGACTCGGATTCGGATTCGAAATCGGATTCGGATTCGGAATGGTTTAAAGAACTTTGGCCATAGGCACACATACACATCATGCATATCTCTCGCTCACACATCATCCTGCCATTTCCCCCCCCCCCCTCCCCCCTTATCCTCCCATCCCTCTCCTCCTCTCATTCTCTCATCCCAGTTTATACTCCACACACTTATACATAATATATTGATGCACATGTAAAAGGCTCATTACTAACATGCTCAATTTGACGGTGTCCAATTGAAATACCAGCAATCCATATCGACAATTCCATGTAGGCAAAATCTGGACATTTTCCTATATAATTTCAAATCACACTGTGTCAATAATCAGCTTACGTATTATTTCGCACCATGATACTATATGAATTTCTCTCGATACGTCTGAGAGAGACAGAGAGAGACAAAGAGCTGTACATAAAGAGAGAGGGGGATGTGATAGAGAGAAAGAGAATGCAGAAAAACACACACACACACACACACACACACACACACACACACACACACAAAGAGAGAGAGGGGATACGTAAGAGAAAAAGGAGAGAGAGAAACAGAGAGACACACACACACAGAGATGTACACAAGAAACAGGCAGGGACAGAGACAGAATAAGAGAGAGACAGACAGACACAGAGAGAGAGACGGTGAGACAGACAGACAGACAGACAGAGAGAACCGTGAAGTCGTTATCCCCATCATATGACCATAAAATCCCATGCTATCAGTTTTACACACAAGCCACAACACGGCTGTTCAACTTCATAAACCCCGCGGGAAGTTTCAGTTTCAGTCCGCGGGAAACAACAGCCGTCAGTTTGTGCGACCTCTCGCCATCCCAACTGCCAGGTTCAAACAGTTTAACCTCTCAAATACCATAAAGCTTATATTTTACAAAATAGAAATAAAACTATTGGAAAAAAAAATACTGACCTTCTGCTTTTGGCGGAAGACATGAAACATATACATACAAAAACTCGTCCGCGTTCTTTTGCACAAACGCACGCGCTCACACGTTATATACATGCATTCAAACGGATTTTAAGCTCCCCAGTATAATAGAAATGTAGACACACACACGTCAGCACTGTTTGAGATGGGATGAGAATGGGGTAATAAAAAACGGGAGAAAAAAAAAAGAGAAAAAATAAAAAGAGAAAAAAAAAAAAAAAAAAAGAAAGTGTGTGTGTGGAGGGCGGGGGGAGGGGGGGGGGGAGGGGATTGGAGAATGGTAGAAGAAAAGCGGAGCAGTTTCGATTTTCACGCTTACCTGTCTATACCCGACCAGCTCGGTTTATATCAGAAATTGGGCCAACAGCAAAATGGGAGCTGTATCATCAATGGTTTCTCCTCTACGATCGGAATTCAATTACAGCCCAGTCTTTAGTGAAGGACTATGACTCTCTCATACTAGAAGGCAAGATTGCAATGGCTCTAAAAGTGCTGCAGCTTCGAGGGCTAGTTGGCTTTCGGGTGGCTATCCTAACGCCGACTGTCCTAGCCTCTTGGCCGAAGCAGTGGGGATATGAGTAAGGCAAGACATTCTCCACTATAATCAAATTCCATCCCAGATAGCCAGGACAGCAGCTGCCTGCACTGCTCTTCTGACGGTCATAGTCCTACACGACAGACTATCATACATACATATCTCACATCACAGTTCATTTAATTCAAGCGCGTATGGTGTTGTTGGACTTGTGTGTTAAGTACGCGCGCCCGCGCGCGCGTGTGTGTGCGTGCGTCCGTCCGTCCGTGCGTGCGTGTGTGTGTGTGTGCGTGTGAAGGGGGTTCGAGTGTGAAAGTGTGCGCATGTGCGTGGATGTGATTTTGCTCACGCTGTGTGATTCATCATTTCATTTGTTTCTCCGTGGCCCACTCCTTTGTTGCAGTCCGGTGGCTGAACAGGTGAACTTTGTCACTGTCAATGTCACTGTCATCAGAGACGACAATGAAAGGACTTTCAGGCCACATGGTGGGCCGTGTCTTAACATTTTTTCCCCCTGACCAGTCTCACTGTAGACTTCCGTCAGATTTTTCTCCACTGATCAGCCTCATGGTGTATCTATTTGGTGTGTCTCTGAACAATCCGTGGTTGGTATGACACACTCATGCGTTTTAGCCTTTTTGTTTTAAACAATAATCTATTAGAAAATGTCACAATGCAAATACAATGAATTCAACATAACAACGAAGTCTTATGGTTTTAGCATTTCACTGATAAAGACCCATACCAGGTACAACCATTTCAAGAAGGTTTGTGTGTGTGTGTGTGTGTGTGTGTGTGTGCGTGTCCGCGCACGCGCGCGCACGCGTGCCTTTTCTTTTTCTTTTTTTTCCCCCTTCTTTTTTTGTCACTGACCAGACCCCGTGGCAGACATACTATCTGCCAACATTTCTCACTGACCAGCGTCACGAGACGGAAAGCACAAACAGTTCAGTCCAGTCCAGGGATTGTGAGGCTGCTGACCATCCCCCCTACTACTGTGTCAGGCAGGAGGACTACAGGACCACTGCTACAGGGCCCATAGATCTCTTTCAGCGATCAGCCTCATGCCAGCCGCTGCAATGGATGTGGCTGCTCGCTCAGCGGGGCCGCTGGTCTCGAGGATAATGATTCGCTACTTTATCCGCGCAGGGCTCTAAGCGCCCTTCCACGCCCCTCCGCGATCAGGTTGCCTGGCAGCCTTTACAAAAGGGCCGTGGACAATCACTTTGTGCGTTATGGGACCGGACCGGCTTGAGACAATTTAGCACGGGTTGGGGCGCACAGGGGGGAGACATTGGCCTCCATCTATTTAATATGAGCCGAGGGGGCCGGCACCAACAACACGCAGTTTACCCGCCCACACAACCGCCCCCCTCACTCCCTCTCCACTTCTAACCCCACCCCCTCCCCCTCTATCTACTACAATGTCCCCCTTCGGGCAGCCTCCCCTCAGGTGGTACATCCGCAAGGCCCGATGACCAGGGCGTGTCCGTGGACAATGACCGTGTCGCCTCCCCATACATTCAGTGACCATCAGTACTGACCGTTTAGTTCACGCCCTTTCCCCGGCTCTGTGGCCCTGTCATTACTCAATGGTCACCTCGTGGTCAGCAGCAGCAACAACAGCCGTCAGGAGCTGTCTTGATTGTTGCACACCACACTACACACACACACACACACACACACACACACACACACATTATAGTGGCGATGTCTGCCTGCTGCTTCTATTCCCCTCACCCCCCGACATCCCCACCCCCCACACTAGCCTGTGTCGTGTCTTGTGGAAGCGAAGCGGCTCATTTGATGGGGGTGGTTGTGTTGGTTGGGGGCAGTGTGGCTAATTGGGCGTGATGACAGTCTGGCGTGTTGCTGGTCATTTTTTTGTTTGTTTGTTTGGTGGTGAGGTGGCCTGGCATCAAGGCTTGCTTGACCACTGGTTGCATTGTTTGTTTGCCCTGTTGATTCCCAGTCTACCCCCCTCCCCTCCGGAGTTTGGCTTTGAATGATTAATTACCATCATTATTATTACTATCGTTGTTGTTGTAGTTGATTTTTGTTCTTGTTTCCACCCACCGCTCTCTCCACATTCAATTACACACACACACACACACACACACACACACACACACACACACACACACACACACACACAGGGAGGGAGGGAGGGAGAGAAAGCAAACAGCAAAGAGAGAGAGAGAGAAAAAGAGAGAGAGAAAGAGACGAGAGAGAGAGAGAGAGAGAGAGAGAGAGAGATGGTGTGAGACGTCTGTTAAGGTTTTGACGAATTCAGAATGAATCCGTTTTTGTTGTTGTTGTTGTTGTTGTTGTTTTCACGAAGTGTGTGGACACCGCGGGCACTCCTGAACAGTTTTCCTCAGGCTGAAGACAAACAACAACAACAAAAAACAGAGAGAGAAGGAGAGAGAGAAAGAGAGAGAGAGAGAGAGAGAGAGAGGCGGGCGTCTGGGAATCAGAAGTTGAAGAGATTTCAGCATTTCACAACCTGAAAACGGCCATTAAAATAGATGTAAGCTTGTATGCACCCTACCGCCACCCTCCACCGCCCACCCACACCGCTAAAACTTAAAAGGCAGCATTTCCAAATGTTAGTTTTTATGTGATGACCCGGAAACAGACTCCCTGACCCTAACCTATAAATAGTTTCCTCACATATCCCTCCCACTTGCAGCTGCGAATATCTTCGCACACACCTTTAAAACAGCTGAACCATAGGTTATTTCCAATCACACACACACACACACACACACACACACACACACACACACACACACTACACACATATATATATATATATATATATATATATATATATATGCCCTGGCGATTGCTTTGTTTGAAACTCCACAGAAAGTTTGTCGTTCTCACAGCTGTCAGGTATCAATGTCGCGATGTACAATGCATGATTTTGACGCCTTTAAGTGTGTGCGTGACCTCTCATTCTCCACCTGTGATATGAAGCCTACTAATGTATATAACGAGCCTGTGATTGCACTACAGAATTTCCATGAGGATTAATAAAGTATTTTGACTGATTGATCGATGGACAGATTGATTGATAAATTGATAATGCTAGGGAGATAACTGGTTTGAACCTAGATGTGGGTACTTAGCTGCTGCTGTTGTTGTTGTTGTTGTTGTTGTTGCGCTCTCTCTCTCTCTCTCTCAAAAAAAAAAAAAAATATATATATATATACATATATATATATATATATATAAAGCGCGCGTCAAAAGGGGAGGAGGGTGTGTTATAGCTGTACCAGTGTTGACGCTTGTTCACTGGTTCAAACAGTATTTCTAATAAAATTTGGAACATATCACAATACACACACAGCTGTAGATGAACAAGACAAGAAAATATCACTCAGTCCTGTCCTGAGGTAAGTATCAATTATTATCTTTAGTGTGTGGCGGATGTCTTCCAAAAAAAACAACAACTGACTATTGATGTCCTGCACCTTGAAAACCTTCAAAGATCATAAGCCATAAAGAAAGCTCAGAACTGATAGTTTTAAACGCGACTGTCACACCGGTCAGTACAGTCGTCTTACTATCCAGTCAAATACGCATGATGAATGATGATGCCACACGCGTTCGTTTGTGAGACAAGAACTACTAGCTCACATGAATGCCACGCTGACACAGATACACTTACTACAAAGTAATCAGTTGTAGTTCACCCTAACTGGAATGACAAAGGAGCAAAAGAAGGGAGAGTTGAATAGGGAAAACAACAAAAACAAACAAATGATACAAACAAAAAGAAATGCAAAAACAAACAAACAAACAAAAACAAAACAAAAAAACAACAACCACACATACAAGGAACAAATCCCAATAGTTGTGCAAAAACAGACGGGCACCAGGAAAACAGTACTATTCGGTATGGACCCTAGGTATACAGAACGCACCTGTCACCATCTGCAGTTTGCCTGTATGCGTTCTTTTCGCCAGTTGGCAGGCTTGAGATGATTGTGGTCATCGGCTTAGTAAGGTGGAGCCGTGTTAGTGGGAAAGCCCCCTCCCCCTGTGACTGTGTCCCGCTTACAGACGTTTGATGGCAATTACCTTTGATGTCCTGCCTTGGCCACAACAAGTCAGATCGTAAGACGAAAGCAGTCAACGCCGTCCAGTCCATATCTCTCCTACCCACCCCCACCCCCACCCTCTTACCCCCCTTGACCACTGCGGTCACTGATTACACGGTAGTGGTCAGACGGGTGGACGGACAGAATGGTATTAACCTCCGTGATCGATCGCTCAGTTTGCCGCCGGGGTCGTGGGAGAGGGGGAAGGGGGAGGGGGACGGGGGTTGGGGGGAGGGTGGTGGTGGTGGGGGGGAGGTATCCAGGCCTCGCGCCATGCAATTAACTCTGCTTGTTGTGATGTCGTGGGGAGAGTTATGCAAACAGGGTGATCAGGCGGCGAACAATGAGAACCAAGTGAACATAATTGCCGTCAAGCCGTGTGGGGCAGGCGGGCGGGGCGGGCGATCAGTATTATAAGGTTTATTGAGAAATGTGTGGCTTTGGGCGGCCTAGTCGCTTAAGTCGCCAGTCCCGACAGGATATTACTGTCACGGTACGGTAGGCCACAGCCCGACTAGGTGGTGACGGAGAGAAGGGAGGGGTGAAGGGGGTGAAGGGGGTGAAGGGGAGGCCATGGTGTCTCAGCTGTTATTGTGGTGGTGGTGTGGTGGTGGTGACAGTGTGGTGGTGGTAGTGGTGGTGGTAGTGGTGGACACGTCACACGGCCCTGATGGTAGGCGTGGCTGCTTTGGGTGGAGGCCGGTCTTTTCTGCGTTGTTGCACGGAATATTCTTTTCTTCTCAAACTGTATACGTTTTCTTCTTCTTCTTTTTTCTTTCCCCAAATAACACACCACTCGACTGCTATGCGGATTCAGGACTATATAATAACATTTTTGGAGAAATAAAAAGCAAGGATCAATCCAGATTGCAGAAAAAAACACGTCATTATTGTTCTCGATGTTTTCTGATGAGAACGTACGTATACCATTACGGATATCTAAAAGTAAGAATATCAACTGAGTATCGTATGAAAATGTCACGTTCGCATCTTTGTTGATCAAGTGTTCGTGAAATCCTCCTCCTCCTCCTCCTCCTCATCGTCATCATCATCATCAACAACAACAACAAAGCAAAAACAAAAACAAAACAAAAAGAAGAAAATTCACAATCACCATCAGGAAAGTTGTGGATTTTGTGAGGCGAGTTTTTTAAAATTATTTTATGTTCAGCAATACATGGAATTATAGTACATTTGGATCACTGCAGAAAAAAAAAAAGAATCGTTTACGTCTGCAGAAAAAAATAGAAATAATCTCTCAATGTGATTAAAAGGGCATGGCGGCGGAGCTCTAGGCATACTATGTAACACGGGCAGAAACAATGGAAAGATTTCCAAAGTCTTTCTTCTTCCACCTCACCCCCACCCCTACTTTCCCCCCCTCCCCGACCACCCCCCTCCCCCCTTTCTTATCAATCTGACCCAAGTTTCACATATATGTGTATGAACAACACTTAGGCCCTAAAGCGGAACGCCGCTGTAAGCAAACGCATGCACGCGCGAACGGTCAGCGGTCTTAGTTAAGTGTTTCACTGCGTGTGCGTGTCGCTCGCTTCTCAGCAGTTTCCGCCCGCCGTCTGTCTGTCTGTCCACCAGGTTTGTATATCCAATATCGATCTGGTTTCCTTTCAAAGCCGACAGACTCTCGCTGTGTGTGTGTGTGTGTGTGTGTGTGTGTGTGTGTGTGTGTGTGTGTGTGTGTGTGTGTGTGTGTGTGGTTCGAGAGAGGGTGGGAGGGAACACGCATTTAAATATTTGTTTAAACGTCCCTGGGGAGGAGAGAGAGAGAGAGAGAGAGGGGGGGGGGTGAGGGAGAGAGAGAGGGACAGAAAGAAAGGGAAAGAGAGAAAGTGAGAGAGAGGAGGGTGAGAGAGAGAAAAGAGAGAGAGGAGAAAGAGAGAGAAAGAGAGAGAGAGACGCGGGAGGAAGAGGGAGGGAGAAAGAAGGGGAGAGAGAGACAGATACAGAGACGGAGGGAGGGGGTGGGGGTAACTTCCAACTGACTTAGCTAACTTCTCACGCCCGGCATGCAGGATTGGGGGTCGGTCTGGAATCATCGAAGAGTGCAGGCAGAGTGGTTGTAACGCGGACAGAACAGGGAAACAGCCAGCGACACGGGCCAGTGTCGAGGCGTGCAGTGGAAGATTGAACACTCCAGTAATTGCTGGCAATTACCTCACTGCTTCAGTGGCACGGGGGCAGGAAAAAGCCCCCAGAATGTACGGGGTAAATGTTCCGTATAACGCCATGTGTGCCGACTCGTGATACGAAAGCGAATTGCTTACGAAGCTAGGGTCTGCAGAAACCTACAGGCCCCAGACCCTTAAAACGCCCAAAATGGTCATCATGGCCCAACAAAACGTGCCTTGGCAAAGGCGACGATCTCATCCAGGGGATGGGGGTGGGGATGGAGGGGGATAAGGGGATGGGGAAAAAAAAGGCGACGACTTTCAGCTGCAAACAGCTGCCAGCGCGATTAGGGGTTAAAGAAGCGGACAGAATTGTTCACTTGCCATCCTCCCCCCAACCCCTCTCCCTCGCCGCAAAAAGCAAAGCTGGCTTCTAGAATCATGCGCGCGACAAGACATGATTTGGACAATCTGGCCTCTAAATTAGTCTCCGTCCCGGCCCCGACTCTCCGCAAGGCACGGACAGACCATTCCAGACTTGCAGGGGAACGGAGCGAAATGAAGCCGAAAAATGCCAGGGCTGTGTCAGCATGCGCCGCCGCCTTTTAGGTCTGTGGGCTTTTCTGAGAGGAGGGTGGCGGGGTGGGGGTTAGGGGGGGATGTTGGTGGCTGGGCAAGGGAGAGAAAGCGACTAAGGGGGCTAATAGGGGGAGCCAATTAGCGGGGGAAAGGTGAGTGTCGTCGTCGGCGCTGTTTATGGCCAGCGGTTATCGCCCGCTACGGAAGGGTTTATTGTCCCTGCCTTCTGATGTCGCCACCGAGGATGAAGTGGTTTGCAGCTGAAGTCCCTGCTACAGTGCTGGAGACATCAGTTAGAGACAATTAGGACCCCCCCCCCCCCCCCCCCAGACCCCCAACAACACCCCCTGCCTTCCCTACACACACACACACACACACACACACACACACACACACACACACACACGAACCCCAGTCCCCAGCACACACGTGGATAGACACTGGCCTTAGAAAGGGGGGGCTGGGGTGGAGGGGGGAGGGGTGGTGTGGATGGGGTCCCCAACTTCCTGAGCTCTTCTACTCGTGTGGTCTGTTCCCCCGTATTTGTCTAGTCGTCTACATCACAGGGGTAAAAAGGAAGGAAGGAGAGGGAGGGAGAGAGAGGGAGAGAGAGTGAGTGAGAGAGAGAGAGAGAATCAAATCATGTTTCTCTTGCCCAGCCGACGACAAAAGGGCCATTTTAGAGAGAGGATGAGAGAGAGACATGGTATGGCATGATGATTTATTGTCAAAAGCATTTGTAGCCATTTTGACAAGGGTGTGTGTGTGGGGGGGGGGGGGGGGGGGGAGGGCGTTACAAAACGAAACTCACACCGCAACAACTGTAGGCTGAGAGAGGGAGATAGACAGAGACAGAAAAAGACAGAGAAAGAGAGAAAGAAAGAGAGAGATATAGAGAAAGAAAGAGAGAGAGAGAGAGAGAGAGGGGGGGAGAGAGAGAGAGAGAAAGAAAGACAGACAGACACAGACAGACCGACAGAGACAGAATGTTTGGACTGTTTCGCCGATAATAATTTATATCTCTTGCAGTCAAGTTCTTGCTTTGTTTTACAAGTTTATTTGTTCGATGACGTTTGTGATTTCTGCGAGCGATACAATTATTTTGTATGATTCCTCATTCATAGACACCTCTCTTCTTTCTCTCTCAACTTCTTTCTCTTACAACTGTCTACGTGGATTTGATGATAACATCAATGTGGCTTTAGTCATCAGGTTGTCGATACTGATGACATATTTCTCTTCCCCTCCCCCCTCTCATTCTTTCTCTCTCTTATCCATCTGTCAATGTGTGTGTGTGTGTGTGTGTGTGTGTGTGTGTGTGTGTGTGTGTGTGTGTGTGTGTGTGTGTGCTTTACCACATTCCTTCTGCTGGACTTCTTTCTGTATTTTTTTTTCTTTTTCTTCTTTATTTCTCCTCTTTCCATGATATCTCTCTCTCTCTCTCTCTCTCTCTCTCTCTCTCTCTCTCTCTCTGTGTGTGTGTGTGTGTGTGTGTGTGTGTGTGTGTGTGTGTGTGTGTGTTATTGTAATTAATGTAGATTAGTAAGGGCAGATTGGAAGAATGGGCCATGCCTAAAATCTTCATCCTTGAATAAAAAACGTTTTGAATTCTGAGTTCTGAGTTCTCTTTCCTTCGCTGCAGGCTGAAAGCTCTGTTTGCAGAAGGCTCAACTTGGAAAGAAAAAAGGATTGAGAAAGAAATGATAACAATGTGATAACAATGATAATACTATAATAATGATAGTGATAATAATGATAATACTAATAATAGTGATAGTGATAACGATAATATTACTAATAATGACAGTGGTAACAATGATAATACTACTAAAAAATGATAATACTACTAATAATGATAGTAATGATAATAATAATAATAACAATAATAATAGTGATAATATTGATAATACTAATAATAATTTACTTTACATAGCGTCTTTCAGTCGTAAAACATGGCCAAATGCATTGTTCAATATAAAAAAACAACAACCAAACAACAACAACAACAACAAAATCAAACAAACAAACAAAAAAACCACGACATGAAAAACATGAATTTAAACACTAAAAAAACAAACAAACCGACAGTACAACTCTAAACAGACATCCACTCCAGCCAGACATTCAAACACTCATGCACTCGGTAATTTTACGTACACAAAACCATCACGCACACAGCACAACACTCTGGAAAAAAAAAGAAAGAAAAAGAAAAAAAAAGCCATACCACATGACCGGCGCAATAGCCGAGTGGTTAAAGCGTTGGACTTTCAGTCTGAGGGTCCCGGGTTCGAACCTCGGAAACAGCACCTGGTGTGTAAATGGTGGGAATTTTTCCAGTGTCCCAGGTCAACATTTTTGCAAATCTGCTTGTGCCTGAACCCTCTTCGTGTGCATACGCAAGCAGAAGATCAAATACGCACGTTAAAGATTCTGCTATCGATAACTAGGGTTCGGTGGGTTATGGGAACAAGATCATACCCAGCATGCACACACCCGAAAACGGAGTATGGCTGCCTACATGACAGGGTGTAAACGGTCATACACGTAAAAGCCCACTCGTGTACATACAGGTGAATGTGGGAGTTGCAGTTCACGAACGAAGAATAATAATTTATACTATATTTGTTAAATGCGCTTAGAGCCACAGGTTAAGGGCTTTGTGAATTAACATTATTACATCATCAATGACCAAGCCATTGATATATCAACTGATCAGTTAATTAAAGACTTCAGACCTCAGTCTTCCTCAATTGAACTGGACAACTTCATCAGTCAATAGAAATAACGATTGACAAACTGATTGGTTAGGTAGATACTATATTCACAACTAAAAACAGTTGTCACGACGGATGGTAAATCTGTTGATCCAGATTTTGAAATGTTCAGAAAGACAGAGAGAGTGAAAGAGGGGTGTGAGGGATTTTGATGGGGTCACAGAGAGAGACAACGGGTGGGGGGTGGGAGGGGGGTTAATAGGCGATCACATCGCATCGGATTGGGGTTAGCACAGATTGTTGGTTCACAATTTGCTGAAGGAAAGCTGAGAGGAGAACCAAGGAAGAACATTTAAGAAAGGACAAAGAAAGTTACGGTAGATCTGTGACATGTATAAACCCGCGCACCAGTGGAAACATTTGTTAGTTTTAAGAAGAAGAAAGGTGTTGTATCTATATAAAACAAGTTTAGAGTTAAGCATGCTTGTGAATGACTGGTGTGAAAGCGCTTTGATTTGTCTCTGCACAAGATTCAGCGCTATATGAATGCTTAATCTTATTACTATAAAAAAAAAAAAAAGCTTGGGTACGGAAGAAAGGAATTTGAGGACAGAGTGGAAAGGGTGGAGGAAGAAGGGATGGTGTACAGGGGGGCGGGGTTGGGGGGATTGGGAGATTTTACCAAATGTGAAACGGTCCACAAGGATGTCCGTATGGACCAGCGGTGCTTGCACTGAGGCAATTCAAGCCGTGCATGCTGTGAGCCTTGCCGTCCACATTAGCTGGATAATGGACCACGGTCATTTTTCTTCCTCTCTCTCTGTCGCCTACACTCTCTATACTCCTCCTCCTTTCTCACTTTACTCAGCCAACGATGCTATGCGCCCAAGTTAACCGTATCAGCCGACTTAAACAACGTCGTTACGACACACCAAACCGTTATTGCCGACGGCACAGACGTCGCTGTTGGTCTCTCTCTTTAGGTTTGACATAGTGTCAGAAGTAGCGCGCGGATTCTTCTTCTTCTTTGTTCGTGGGCTGCAACCCCACGTTCACTCATATGTACACGAGTGGGCTTTTTCGTGTATGACCGTTTTTACCCCGCCATGTAGGCAGCAATACTTCGTTTTGGGGGGTGTGCACGCTGCGTATGTTCTTGTTTCCATAACCCACCGAACGCTGATATGAATTGCAGGATCTTTAACGTGCGTGTTTGATCTTTTGCTTGCGTATACCCACGAAGGGGGTTCGGGCGCAAGCAAGTCTACACATGATTATGTTGACGTGGGAGATATGAAAAATCTCCACCCTTTACCCACCAGGCGCCGTTACGGAGATTCGAGCCTGGGGCCCTCAGATTGAAAGTCCAGCGCTTTAACCGCTCGGTAATTGCGCCCGTCGGCGCGCGGATAAAAACGCAATTTTTCTAAATCAGTTTTCGGTCACTTTCCCCCATCATATTTCGGTTGACTTTATATAATTGTATTATACACTCATAAACATTACACAAAAAGACCTTAGAAAGGAATTAGTTTGCACCAAAATTCTCTTCTGTCAGGACTGTAGGGAGGTGTCGTGACAGAATCGGTTTGTATGATCCAGTGTTCACCAGTGATCAGGGTTCGAGGCCCCGAGTTTCGGCATGGTGTTGTGTCTTTGGGGAAAAGGTCTTAACGGTTTTCCTCACTCCACCAAGGTTGTGAGTGGGTAACTGACGTCGAATTGGGGTAGGTTCAAAATCGGCGGAAGGAGAGAATTGAACTCAGCGCCTTCCAATGACGAGAGCCCTAGACACAGTGGAAATAAACACACTGCCCATATGACCGTGAAATTAACAAGCAATCTTAATAATTTCCTGTAACAGACGGTACTTCTGGAGCCAGTTGCATTGCTTGGTTCTTCTTCTTCTTCTGTGTTCGTGGGCTGCAACTCCCACGTTCACTCGTATGCACACGAGTGGGCTTTTACGTGTATGACCGTTTTTACCCCGCCATATAGGCAGCCATACTCCGTTTTCGGGGGTGTGCATGCTGGGTATGTTCTTGTTTCCATAACCCACCGAACGCCGACATGGATTACAGGATCTTTAACGTGCGTATTTGATCTTCTGCTTGCATATACACACGAAGGGGGTTCAGGCACTAGCAGGTCTGCACATATGTTGACCTGGGAGATCTAAAAAATCTCCACCCTTTACCCACCAGGCGCCATCACCGTGATTCGAACCCGGGACCCTCAGATTGACAGTCCAACGCTTTAACCACTCGGTTATTGCGCCCGTCAATCTTGGTTCTAACGTTTTAACAGATACACGTGATTAAATGCCTACGTTGACCGAACCACTGGTCAGCTCCATACTACACACAGTTAGTAGCGGGTTACGACCATACTAAGCTCTTCCGTCCGAGCAATGCAACTGGCTTCAGTCTTTAGGCTTGTCATAGAAGTAAACGAGAAATAGTCTCTCTCTCTCTCTCTCTCTCTCTCTCTCTCTCTCTCTCTCTCTCTCTCTCTCTCTCTCTCTCTTTCTCCACACTGTTATATGAAGGAGTCCCGTATTCAACCCTCCACTGTTCATTCGTGATTTCCTCTGCATCCTTTCTGGATACCCAAGCAATAGATGCAAAGATTGTTTTCGGGGTATTCCATAAGTTACTAATATTTCTTTTTTTTTGGTTTTCCACAATAACTATCTATATTTTAAAATATTGTTTGAGCAATCGTATTCCAAAGTTAAATTTGAAAGACTTGATAGCGGAACAGTGTTATGTCTTTTTGTTTTGTTTTTGTTTTAGTTCTCCGGACTTGCTACTTGTTTTTGGCTGCCAGGTGAAGTCAAATATTCACACTTGCACGATGAGGAGCTATCCATAATTCGATAGGAACCTTTTTCATGTAAAGAATATATCTCAGACAAAAAAAAAACATACCAAAAAACCCAAAAAAACAAAACAAACAAACAAAAAAACAAAACAAAAAAACAACAACAAAAAACCCACCTAAGACAAGCCCTCGTTGAGCAGGAAATAATTATATTTTCGCACTTGTTTATTGATTATCTGTAATGTAGAAGTATTTGTAATTGAAGAGGTTAAAAGAAAGGAGAAGGGAAAAAACTGAAAAAAAGAAGAGAAAGGGAGAGAGAAGAAAAGAGAAAAGAAAAAAAAAGCAAGATTGAGTCTAAGTTTGGTACACATAATTGTATGATTTATGATATGGTATGATATTATATATCATATGATATTGTACGGCTTCCTTCCATATTATTGTCTTTTTTGTCTTAAAAAAAAAAAACCACACACAAAAACAAAAAAAACCAAGCCGAAAATCCGTAAATGAAATGTATTTATTCCATAAATGCTACTGATTACTATGACATAGTTATTATGGAGTGCCAAGTATTGGTTTGATTATTTCCATGTTGTTTAGTTGATTGTGTAATTTATATACAAAATAAAATATTTATATACAAAATAAAACGGTGGTCGACCCAAGAAAGTCCGGGTAAACCTTAAAAAAAAAGTATTTGTAACTCATTCTCTCTCTCTCTCTCTTACACACACACACACGCACACACACACACACACACACACACACACACACACACACACACACGCACGCACGCACGCACGCACGCACGAGCGACAAAAACCAAGCAGCAGAAAAATCACAACAACAAAACTTTAGACTCGAATACAGTCATGATAATATTAACTCTCTCTACTCTGTCTGTCACTGATCACACGTACATGGACTGGCAGCTAGACACACGTCACTTTCATTACCGGTTGGGTAGAGGGGGGACGGAGGGAAATGGCTCTTTAATTAAATCGGATACGGGTCTCTGCCGTCCTGCGCTCTCCCTCTGACACGCTTGTCCGACTCTCCTTCCTGCACCCCCACCCCCACACCCCACCCCAAACCCACCTACCCCCACCCCCGAACCCTCCTACACACCAGCAACCCCCTACAAAAAGCTACATAGTTGTCAGATATGACGGGAGAGGGGGAAAAAAACAACACACACACACACACCAAAAAACCCTCCCACAACGTCCATCATATGGGAGATTCATTTAAACTTGACCCTTCGCCTTGCGTGAAATTACACGTATTCTTCCGCCCGCCGCTTTGCTGCAGATGTCACGTGATCCCAGCTTCCGGGGAAAGCCCATGGTGGCAAAAGTCAGCTTTTTAATTTCGCAGGAGCCGCGGGCTCGTGTTTTAAGGTATCGGTTGGCAGAGTGGTCAAGTTATGAATTTAGCGGCCAGATTGTTGGAGGAGGAGGGTGTGGTGGTGTGGGGTGTGGGGTGTTAGGGGTTATTGCTCATTTTTGTACATCAATCGTTTTTCGATTAGCTGGCGGAAAAGCGGCCGTCTCGTGGAGGGTAAAGGGTGATGGAGGGGGGATTGATGGGGGTCAGGGGCTGGGGTCTGGTACGGTAGGGAGGGAAGGAGGGAGGACACCCCCTGTCCCCCCCCAACCCCCGCGACCCCCTACGAGCAGCCCCCCGTCACTTTGGACGGCACCAATCGATCGCCGCCCCTATCCGAGATGCTTCCATAATGATATTAGTTTTTTGGTGCTTTTCTTTTTCTTCTTTTTTTTTTTTTGTCTTTTTTTTATGGGGATGGGGGAGGAGTGTATGGCGGGGTGGGGTTGGGGGGTGGGGGCGGGGGCGTATTAATTTCATTTTCGCTATGATTTTTACCTCTGCTTCACTTGGGAGAGTTTGCTGCTGGGATTTGTTTTTTTTGGGTTTTTTTTTGTTTTTTTGTTTTTTGCTTTTTGCTTCAACCATGATCTTTTTAGTCTGTTTCATTCGTCACTTGGGTGAGTTTTTTGTTTTTGTTTTCTTCTTAAACTTTTTTTTTAAATCATGATTTTTCATTCTGTTTTATTCGGTTTAGTTTTGATTTCTTTCCCTCCCTCCCTCCCTCCCTCCCTCCCTCCTACTTTCCCTCTCTCCCTCACTTCCTACTCCTTTCTCACCTCTCTCTTTCTTCCTGTAACTCATTCTTTCTCTTCTCAGTTTTAGCTAGGAATTTTTTTTCTCTCGTCTTTTTGATGTCATCTTTATAAAATGTTTATCCCTGAAACAACTACCGCCCCGCCTCCCTCAACCCCATCCCTTTTGCACCATCCTCTCTGCTTGTTTGTGCAACGAGTTTACAAGTTGCCGGTTCTTAAAATGCGTTCTGCTGTATTTCTTTGTTTTATTGGTTTAAACAGTATGCATTCGGAACATGTCACAACACAACACAGTTGTGGATGAACAGGACAAGTAGATCTTATACAATGAAGTCCTGTCCTGATACGTGTACATTGTAAGCATGTGACGGATGTCACCATAACTAGACGTTTGAAACTGACCATACGTGTTTGTTTTATTCATTTACGTTTTGTTTAACCTTGAGGAAAGGTGTGACGTGTGGGTGAGGGGCTGGGGGTGGTAGGAGCGTGTGAAATCTGATATTAATGATCCACTTCCCTCAGCTCATCCGTATTAGTATTTTGAATAGTGTTGTCGTGGTTTGTGTCTGACTAACAGTATTGTAAAGCTTTCTGAGATGTGTAAAAAAAACAAACAAACGCTGTTCTTGTTCATGTTCATGTTCTTCTTGGTCTTCTTGTTCTTGGTCTTCTTGTTCTTGTTCTTCTTGTACTTGATCTTCTTGGTCTTGGTCTTGTTCTTGTTCTTCTTGGTCTTCTTGTTCTTGGTCTTCTTGTTCTTGTTCTTCTTGTACTTGATCTTCTTGGTCTTGGTCTTGTTCTTGTTCTTCTTGGTCTTCTTGTTCTTGGTCTTCTTGTACTTGATCTTCTTGGTCTTGTTCTTGTTCTTGTTCTTCTTGGTCTTCTTGTTCTTGGTCTTCTTGTTATCATCATGTACAGACATATCAAATAGATTTGTGCAATAAACAACCATCTGCCTGAAGATCTAGTCATCAGCCCCATCCACATGTAATATGCGGCTTCTGTTCAAACGTGTGTGTGTGTGTGTGTGTGTGTGTGTGTGTGTGTGTGTGTGTGTGTGTGCGCGCGCGCGCGCGCGTGCGCGCGTTCATGTGTGAGGGTGCACAAGTTTTTTTGGTGTATTGATACGAACATGTATGTATCCTGATTCCTACTGTATCTGTGTTTGTGTATGATTTTCGATTTATGTTTGTACCTTTTTATGTACTATCCCCTCCGACACCCCCCCCCCAGCCACTCCCCTCCCCCAATATTCCTTGTGACCCTGGTACACTTGGTAATAAAGACATATTCTGTCATGGTTGTTTTTGTGCTGCTGCTGCTGATACGGGGGTCATCACAGTAAAAAGACAGGCTGTGGGATGTGGATCGTGGTGTGGGGGTTGGAGGGGACACATGGTTATGGACATGCAATGGACAGCAGAAAAAAGGGGTGGGGAAGAGGGATGAGGTGGACAACTTCGTAACGTCCCCACCCCCCACCCCACCCCCTCCAACCACTCCACTTCGTCCTTCCCTCCCCCCGCCCCCTTCCCATCCTAGAAATCCCTTCTTCTCCTCTCTCTATCCCCGCTACACCCACCCACCCACCCACCCTCCCTCCATCCCTCCATCCGTCCACCCACACCCCACGCACTCACCCATCACCTCTTCTTCCCTCTCATCATCATCATCATCCACCCTCTCCTCTTCCCTTGCCTCTACCACCACCCTCCTCCCCTCCCTCTCTCCCTCCTTCCTTCCTTCCTTCCTTCCCGATGGTCCCCTCATCATCCACCCTCTCCTCTTCCCTTGCCTCTACCACTACCCTCCTCCCTTCCCAATGGTCCTCTCATCATCATGATCCACCCTCTCCTTCCAACCTTTACTACCCCCCCCCCCCCATCCCCAACCAAACCTCAACTCCATCGGACTTCCCTTCCTGCAGACCCCCGAGTCTTCTTTTCGGGAGTGGCGGTCGCAGCTAGCTGGCTGGTTCTGTCACATGGCAAAAAGCGGTGGACAAAAAAAAAAAAAAAAAAAAAGGGGGGGGGGGGGGGTGAGGGCTGGGGGGGGGAGGGGGTTTGGGGAAGGGGTTTGGGGGTAAGGTCAGCTCCACGGATCAGATTGTTGATTGATGGATCATTTCTGCGGACATCGCCATCCATTGGACATGCCAGGGACCCAGCCAACGCGCCAATGATCCGTTCAAAGAAAAGGCGCGCGTCAATTTCGCGGTTTTATTTCTTCCGTTTTTTCCCCCTCCCTCCCTCCCTAGGCCCTCCCCTCCTCTCCCACCCCTCCCACCCCTCCTCTTCCTCTTCTTCTTTCTCCCCCTCCTCCTTCCCCTCTATTTCTTCTTCCTCCTCCTCCTCCCACTCCGCTTCCTCTTCTTCTTTCTCCCTCTCCCCCCCCCCCTTTCTTCTTCCTCCTCCTCCTCCTCTTCCTCCTCCTCCAGTTTTTCCTCGCCTTCTCTCCCCTCCTTGCTTAGCTCCTCTGCTGTCCTTTTCGCCGCTTTGCCTTCAGGTTTGGTGGATGTTGAGACAAATCTCGGCAGGCTTGTGTGTGTGTGTGTGTGTGTGTGTGTGTGTGTGTGTGTGTGTGTGTGTGTGTGTGTGTGAACTTGCTTGTGTATTTAGGTGTTTTATCTGTGTATGCATCTGTTATATGTGTTTGTGGGAGGGGTGGGGGCGGTAATTTGCGTGGGAAGGTGTGTTTGACGGGTGTGAGTGTGTGTGCGTGTGTGTGGAGTGACTGTCTGTGTGTGCGTGCCTGTCTGTGATGTGTGTGTGTGTGTGTGTGTGTGTGTGTGTGTGTGCGCGCGCGTCTATGCGCGTTCGTGCTTGCGTGTGAGTGTGTTTGTATGTGTTGAAATGATTTTTGTTTTGAAAATAAACCGACTTATATATGTATTTAAAAAAAAAGTACAGCAAACTAGAAATCAACCCGTGTGCAACATAAGCGCTTTATTTCCTAAAGACCGTTGTGTTTAATTCCTTTTCTTTCCATTCCAGTTGTATCCACGTGTAGGATTTGATTCACGGCTGTTGCACAGACACAGCAACGTGGGCGTCAGCTGAGAAGCGGGCAATGATATATACCTAACCGCTAAGGCGATTAACTGACACGCCAGGTTGAATATCGGCACCAGTGTCCTCCACACGACAAGACACCACAAGACACCATACCACACCAAACCACACCACACCACTCTAAATCCCACCACACCACACACCACACCACACCACACCCCATCACACCCCGCCACAACTATCTAAACCACTCTACACCACACCACACTACGTCACGCCACACAACAAGACAAGACACGACACGACACGTCACACCACACCACATCACACCACTCTACACCACACCACTCTAAACCATTCTACATCACACCATACCACACCACACCACACCACTCTACACCGCACCACGCCACACCGCACAACACCCCACCACACCACGCCACACAACACAACACCATACCACACCACGCCACACTACACCACACCACACCACACCACACCACACCACTCTAAACCCCACCAAACCACACAGCACACCACACCACACCCCATCACACCACGCCACACCACTCTAAACCACTCTACACCACACCACGCCACACCACTCTAAACCACTCTACACCACACCACACCACACCACACCACACCACGTCACACCACTCTACACCACACCACTCTAAACCTCACCAAACCACACAGCACACCACACCACACCCCATCACACCACGCCACACCACTCTACATCACACCGCACCACTCTACATCACACCACACTACACCACACCATACCACTCTAAACCATTCTATATCACACCATACCACACCACACCACACCACACACCACACCACACCACACCACTCTAACCCACTCTCCACCACACCACACCACACCACACCATTCTACATCACACCACACCACACCACACCACACCCCTGTAACCAATTCTCCACCACACCACACCACACCACACCACACCCACCACACCACACCACACCACTCAACACCACACCACACCACACCATTCTAACCCACTCTCCACCACACCACACCACACTACACCACTCTAACCCACTCTACACCACACCACACCACACCACAATACTCTAACCAACTCTCCACCACACCACACCACACCACACCACACCACACCACGCAGTCATGGATACAGCGCGTCTAAAGTTCGCTTACGGATAATAAGTCGTATTGATGAGTGCAGATCCCGCTTTGCCAGGATCACCCCGTGAAAGATGATGACTTGTAGCTCTTCATAATCTGCCCATGAATCAGATCCCGACAAAGGATGGCAATTTCACCGACGAGCAACATGGCAACATGCTGAGAGAGAGAGAGAGAGAGAGAGAGAGAGAGAGAGAGAGAGAGAGAGAGAGAGAGAGAGAGAGAGAGAGAGAGAACATACCATCTGTGACAACGAAATCAGATAACCACTCATCACAGGTAAAGGAATCCTTTTTTTATGGGCTTTTTATTTCATCTTTAACCTTCCTTATCTTTTTTTTTATAAGTTTTTATTTATTTATTTATATTTTTTTGTATATACGCAAGATGTCGAATATGGATCAGTCCGCACGCGAACGTTTTGCCATTCCTTGAAACTGAAACTGGAATCTTCTCTTCGTTGTCTACAATGACTATCGTTTTTTTCATGTGTGTGTGTGTGTGTGTGTGTGTGTGTGTGTGTGTGTGTGTGTGTGTATTCTGCACCCTTTACTCTCTCCAGCACAAAGACTGGTCACAGGTTGAGGAAGGTGATAACTACTTGTGTTGCCTCCATCAGGGAGTTCAAGCAACCATGGCAGAATATAATAGGTTAGGTGTTGAACTTCTGACCAAAGTGTTCGAACACCAGTAATCATAGTTCAGATGCTACGTTTCGGCATGGCGTACTGTACTGTACTGTACTGTACTGTACTGTACTGTACTGTACTGTACTGTCCTCTCTCCACCCATCCAGGTGTGAATGGGTACCCGAAAAACGGCGGATAGAGAGGACTGGTCCTCGCCTTTGTATGCTGGGCCCTTGATGCAGGGAATATGATGGATGGAGTCTCCCGTCGGACCGACGGATGGGTAGGCAGGCAGGCTTATCTGTCGGTGTGTGTCCTCATATGGGAGAAGAGGCCGATTCTGGATGCACAGCACTTCCCACAGGTGTTGCAAGGGAAAACGTCTCCAGAAGTTGAGCCCTGCTTCCTTCGCTCACGATTCTCCTTAATGGCCAGCGTTATCTTGTTTTCAAACGTCTTTATGCCACTAGAGCACGGCATCCTCCAGCGAGAGCGGTCAAGGGCATCAGTTTCCCAGGAAGCGATGTCTATGGCACAGGCTTTGAGGTTTGTCTTCAAGGTGTCCTTGAAGCGCTTGCAGGGTCTTCCAAGTTCGCGGTGGCCTTCGTTCAGCTGGCCATATAAGAGCATCTTCGGGATCCTGCTGTCTGTCATGACCGTATGAAGCAATGGGACTGATGACCTGTTAGGGAGTTAAGAACGGGACGTAGGTGAACTGTAGTATTTGATACTTGTGGTTGTAAGTTTTCTACTTCAGTTTCAGTTTCTCAAGGAGGCGTCACTGCGTTCGGACAAATCCACACACACTACACCACATCTACCAGACAGATGCCTGACCAGCAGCACAACCCAACGCGCTTAGTCAAGCCTAGAGTGCATGCAGATATGTATATACATACATTATTTGTGAACCTATCAGAGTGGATTTTTCTACAGAATTTTGCCAGAGGACAACACTCTCGTTGCCATGGATTCTTTTTCAATGCGCCAAGTGCGTGCTGTACACGGAACTTAGTTTCATCCGAACGTCTAGACACTCAGTTCGATTTTCCAGTCAAACTTGGGAGAAATAGCGAGAGCGGGATTCGAACCCAGACCCTCGCAGACTCTGCACTGGTAGACGAGCGTCTTAGCCATTCTGCCACCTTCCCCCAGTTTTGTACTGTACTGGGTTGTGTTGTGTTGGGTTGTGTTGTGTTGGGTGGGTTGGGTGGGTTAATGTATTACCATTTGTCAATTCAGGCCGCTCTTCCCTGGAAGAGAGCACGTCGCCACAGTGCAGTGCCACACTTTTGTCTTCTTTTTTTTCTGCCTGAAAGTGCATTTGTTTGACTAACAAAAGTGGATTTTTTTAATACATTTTTTTTGCCAGGAACAACCCTTTTACTGTCGTGGATTCGTTTACGTTCACTAAGTGCATGTTGCAGCACACGGGACTTAGGTTTGTCGTCTTAATTAAGCGATAGACAAGCATCCAGACCACCATTTTAGGGGTGTGTGGGTGGGGGTTTTAAAAATCCTAGAGCCTGTTGCATTGCTCTGACGGAAGAGCCTAGTATGGTCGTAACCCGCTACTAACTGCGTGGAGTATGGAACTGACCAATGGCGTAGTTCGGTCAACGTAGGCATTTAGTCGCGTGTAACTGTCAAAAAGTTAGAACCAAGCAATGCAACTGGCAGCTGGTCTGTACATGGGAATCGAACCCATGGACATTCGCCTCCTTGTCGGGCGCATGACCACTGGGCCACCTCTCTGCTGCCTTTGTTCTTAGCTTCCCCGCTCCTGTGGTTAGCCGGACGGTGGTCTGGGTGCTAGTTTTACGGATGATGTGGCAAACCGACGTTCCGAGCGCTAAGTGTATGAGTAAAATAACCCAAAGCAAGAAAAGCGTTGCCCAGCGCGAAATCATTGTGAAAAAATCCGCTATGATAGTAAAACATAATAATTATACGCTTGTAGACAGGACAAATAACCCATGATATGGGTGTCGCTGCACCGTGGCGACGCGTACATTCACGATGATGTCTGTCTGTCTGTGTGCCTCTCAGTCTCGTTTGGTGTTGTGGACTCTCATCCGCACCACGTGTGTGTGTGTGTGTGTGTGTGTGTGTGTGTGTGTGTGTGTGTGTGTGTGTGTGTGTGTGTGTGTGTGTGTGTGTGTGTGAGTGGGCAGGGGAATGAGGTAGGGGAATTATAATGGGCATTTGTGTGCATGCATGGATGTATGTAGAGAGAGGGTGGGGGAGAAACGTATGTATGTGCGCGCGTTAGAATATTTTTTGGAGATAATGATATTAATGAAATTTGGTACCTTGACTTGTTAAATGGTTTTTTTTTTTTTTTTTTTTTTTTTTTTTTTGTTTTTTTTTGTTGTTTTTTTTGTTTTGTTTTTGTTTTGTTTTTTAAATCATACCTTCCTCAAATCAGAATTTTCCTTGTGTTGCTCAGTTAATATTTTATTCAAATGGTTGCGAAAATGTCAGTACAACAAACAGTTAATCTGACAATAAATGGTTTCAGTCAGTCAGTCAGTGTGTGTGTGTGTGAGAGAGAGAGAGAGAGAGAGAGAGAGAATGTGATTGTGTAAGTAAAGGAGACAGAAAGACACACCCACGCAGAGATAGAGAGAGAGAAAGAGAGAGAGAGAGAGAGAGGCCAAGAGACAAAGACGGAGACAGACAGAAAAAGCAAAATTGAAGATGTTATAACGGCTTAAAGCTTGTTATATTTCTCCTGAAACCTCCCCTCTCTCCCCTATCCACCTTATTTCCTCCCGCCCTCCCTATCTCCCTTCGTCCCTCCGGCAAACAATATTTATCAGTTTGCCTGTTTGAGATTCGTCTGGGTGCCAATCGAACCGCGCGTTACCATATGTATCTGTCTGCTTCTTGTTTGCTCTTTGAATCCTGCCGTTAACAGTCAATTTATCTTCTCAATTGAAGTGGGCAACCATCCCTCCCCTGTGATTACAAACGCTTCCTCGCAGGATGATAACACGTATGCCTGTTTCCCCAAGCGACTCAAGTCATCAAGGGAATGCGTTTCGTAATAGAATTCCTCTCCGAGAGAGAACCTAAAAGCAGTAGTCATCAATCCTAATCTGTACACGGGCCTTGTTAGCCTGTCGAGCTGACATTTCACCTTACAATTACCGGGGTAACGTGTGCCGTAAAAGTTGGATCGCTTTCAAATGAAGTTAAAACAGTAAAGTTCTTGCTTTTAAACGAAGTTAAATAGGAAAGTTCTGCGGACGGGGACAAGATATAATTCTCTGTCCAGATTATCCCATTAGAAGGAATAGGGCAAGCCTGTAATCATGCGATTATAACGGGGACAATCCTCGATTATAAAACTATCTCTCAAAACAAGAGACCACCACGCTCGGGAATTTGTGCCAATAAAGGGAGACAAAGCTTCTCGCGTTTCCGTTTCCACCCCTCCCTCCTAGCCGTCCCCTATCCCCTCCCCCTCCGCCTCTACGCCTCCAACCCTCCACCCCCACCCCTACCCCCCATCCCCCACCCCGCGCAGGTTTCGCCTGGCTCTACCTCCTGTCTGAATTTGTCATTCTAATAAATTTGAACTTTTCCTTTGTGGAATGCTGTTTGGGCTGCTGTGATTGCCTATTTGCATAATTGGTCATCTGTTTCCCATGAAGGGGGCTTGGCGAGTCTCCATCCTGCTCATGTCTGTCTGAGCCACTGGCGTACAGTAGTGGTGGCGGCATTGACTCAGATTCTCTCGCTTGAAAAACAGCAGCCCCCATCCCCCCTATCCCTCCACTGCAGGCCCCTCATCCTCCCCCCCCCCCCCCCCATATCTCTTATGTCTGACAGAGAAAGAGTGGGACCCATAAAAGAAGACTCAGGTAAAAAAAACACACACGAAAACTTTATTACTCAAAGATAAAGACTTTTTAGTTTTTGTAGTTATTGTCATATCTTGCAGTCTCTCCCTGTGACAACCCTGCTACTACTTATGATAATAATGATGATTAAAGGAACACACACACACATACACACACAGGGACACACAGACACACACACAGACACACACACACAGACACACACACACACACACACACACACACACACACACACACACACACACACACACACACACAAAACACGCACGCGCGCGAAAGGCAGTGTGTGTGTTGGGGTTGTTGGATGGAGGTGGTGGTAGATATAAGGATGGATTATTATCCACGCCAGATCATAGCTGTAAACGTCACTCCTTCGCTGTGGTGACAAATCCTATTAGAGTGGTTTGAGTTTTAAACCCCTAAAACGTTGAACGCATAATCGGTTTGGGGCGAGAAAAGGATCGGTTTTAAGTATGCCTTACTTCATAATAACAGAATTAACAATGACTACCTTTGGATTGTAATAACTTGGAGGCGGGGTGGCTGTTTCCTGTCTTTTTGTGTTGTTGTTTTTATTTTTTTTTCAATCCTGCTTGATTGATTATCAAAGATCAGGAAGTACTCGTTACAACCGTATGCGTGTGAAGATGTACAGCCTTAAACATTGTGATCAGTTATCTGTTCAACAAATTACTAAGGAAATGTTTACTTGAGTTGTTTCAATCGGTAGATTCAACAACAGCAATAAATAAATAAATAAATAAATAAATAAATTAATAAAATAAAATAAAATATAAAATATAAAAAAGGAAGAACTGGGAGAAAACATGCGTATTTCACCTCAAATATACTTTCTTTTTTTTTCGAAAAGAGCTGCAGATTTAAAAAAGTGTTTGCTTATTGCCAACTTTATTCAACGGCAAAAATGTTGAATGAAAACATGCATGATATGCCGCAGATAGTTTATAATCTTAAAAAAAAAAAAAAAAAAAAAAGAGCGTATTTTCACAAAGTAATCAAAACGAATGACTGCATAGTTTCCTTAAAGAAGAATGATACAGCAATTATCAAAAAGAAAATCTTTTGACGTTTAAATTCGGTCATAATTTTTTCGAGGCGTGTCCATGTGAGGTTGGGCGTACCCTCCTTGTCACAGGTCACAACACTGATGCCAGCAAGCACAGCCAGCGTACAAATGACAAGACAAGGCAAGACAAGACAAGACAAGACAAGATGTGTGTTTATTTCAAGAAACCCCATGGGGGCACATGAAAATGAAAGAAAGAGGATGGTGGTGCGAAGGCCCTTTCTCCCTAGTTTGACTCGAAAAAAATCAAACTGAGCGTCTGCTAATTCGGATGAGACGATATAACCGAGGTCCTGTGTGCAGCACAGAAGAAGAATCCATGGCAACGAATGTGGCATCTGGCAAAATAAATCAAACTGAGCCTCCAGTCATTCGGATGAGACGATAAACCGAGGTAGGTCCCGTGTTAATGCAGCACACACTTAGCGCACAGGAAAAAAAAAAAAAGAACCCATGGCAGTGAAAATGTTGTCTTCTTCCTTTGTAAAAGAAATCTACTCTGATAGGTAGACCTACAGAAATGTACATGCACTCAAGACCTGGTAAGCGCATTGGGTTATGCTGCTGTCAGGCATCTGCCTAGCACATGTGATGCCGCGTATATATGGATATGCCCGAACGCAGTGACGCCTCCTTGAGAAACTGAAACTGGAATTGGTGAGAAGGAAGAAAGGTGTGAGGCAGAGTGGAAGGAGCGACATATGGTACAAAGGGCGACCACCGACAGGACCAACAACTCTTAAGTGATTCGATCTGCATCGACGGGTGTTACTGGCCGAAAGGTTAGAGCTCTGGACTCTCGCCCGAGTTTCCGGAGTTCGATGCCCGGTTTCGGTACACCTGATGGGCAAAGAGTGGATATATATATATATATACTTTTTTTCTAATCTCCTAAGTCAACATAAAAATTATGTGCAGACAATTCCCCTTTGTGTGTTCAGTTCACGCATGCAGAAGATCCAATGTGCAGATTAATTTGAGATTCTGTAATCCATGTCCGCGTTTCGGCAGGTGATTGGAAACAAGAACATACCTAGCATGCACACCACAGAAAACGTGGCGGGGTAAAATACAACAACAAACAAACAAAAACAACAAACAAACAAACAAAAAAACCAAAAAAAAACAATAACATCACTATCCCTCAAGATCTGCCACCCCCACCCCCCACACAACCCACACCCACCCCTTTCTGTACCCACTTCCAACCCTGAAGACTCAATGGCATTAACGGAAGCGAGTAAGTCCTAAAATTTGTATTTGTATTTCTTTTTATCACAACAGATTTCTCTGTGTGAAATTCGGGCTGCCCTCCCCAGAGAGAGCGCGTCGCTATACTACAGTGCCACCCATTTTTTTTGTATTTTTTCCTGCGTGCAGTTTTATTTGTTTTTCCCATCGAAGTGGATTTTACTACAGAATTTTGCCAGGAACAACCCTTTTGGTGCCGTGAGTTCTTTTACGTGCACTAAGTGCATGCTGCACACGGGACCTCGGTTTATCGTCTCATCCGAATGACTAGCGTCCAGACCACCACTCAAGATCTAGTGGAGGGGGAGAAAATATCGGCGGCTGAGCAGTGATTCGAACCAGCGCGCTCAGATTATCTCGCTTCCTAGGTGGACGCGTTACCTCTGGGCCATCACTCCACTCCATTAAGCACGTGCTGAGCTCTGTGACCACTGTGTTCCCCCCCCACCCCCCACCACAACCCCCCCATACTCCCCCCTCTACCCCCACATCCCGTTGTTGTCTCCTAAACTACAGTTCTGCATGTTCTATTTACCCCCCCTCCCTCCCTCCACACACACACACACACACACACACACACACACTCACCTTCCCCCCATTCCTCCTTCCTATGGTTGTCTCTTAAGCCTCAGTTCTGGTTTTGCTACGTTCTTTTCCACCCCCCTCCTTCCCCCTCCCCCCTCCCCCTTGCTCCCCCTCCCCCCCCCTTACCCCGCCTCAACCGCTTCACAGTCTCACAGTAATTAAGATGGGCATGGACAAACCTGCACATTAGCCACAAATTTGTCACCCAGATGACTGACTTGCTACTTTACCTACCACGAAAACAAAAACGAAAACAACAACAATAATTTTCCTCCCCGCCTCTTTTATGGTACGGGGGAAGGGGTGGGATGAGGAGGGGAGGGGATGGGAGGGGAGGGAGGGAGGAAATGGATAGTATGGGGGGGCGTCAGACTGCTGATTACCTCAGTGCGGCCACTGACAAACAATGGCCAGTCTGGCCTCCGCGAAAGGGCCAAGGAAGGTGGAGGGTGGGGTAGGGTTGGCTGGTTCGGGACTATGGCCGTGATAAATATCTATCATAGATAATGAGCGCCATGGCACAGGGGCGCGCCCCCCACCTAATTGTAGGGTGGAGGAAACAATCCCCCACCCCCACCACCCACGGCCCCCCGTTCCTCCCCCACCGGCCCCCTTAATCCTTCATAGTGTCAAACGGTCGAAATAAAACACTGACGCTTCCTCTCCCTCCACACCACACCACACCCCACCCCACCCACCAATTCCCTCTTTCCCTTCTCTGCGTGCTTCCTCCCCCCCCCCCCCCCCCCTCTCCTTCCTCCTCTCTCCCTCGTCCTCTTCCCACCAGTTTCTGATACTGCAAACACTGCCGAACAGCACGTGCTGATCGGATTAGCCACTGACTCCCAATCCGTGTCTCTGTGTGCTCTGTTTTTTGTCTTCACACGCTTCGGGTCACGTCCTGGCCTGGCTTTGCACACCAGCAAAAGAGGGGGTACGAAGTGGAAACTAACTCTTTATTATTACTTCTTTTTTGTTGTTGTTGTTGTTGTAAAGATCGCAATGTGTATCTATCATACAGTGTTAATCCTGCAGCTCCGAGCGCATTATAACGATGCATGTGCTTACTGTATTAGACACAGGAACTTTAGGGAAAATGCTTTACATACAAACTCGCCAGAAAAATAGATTAAAATAGGGAGGTAGTGCAAATCCGCGTTCGTCGGATTCTCGTCGGAATTCCCTGTTTATTTTTTAGCGAGAACCGTGTGCGCATGCGCGTCTCCAGTGCCATGAAGAAAGGCAGTGCACATCCAGAAAAGCCCATGACGTCACATAACCTTTTTTTGTCGCTCTGCAAGCGACGAAATGTTCCCGACGAAAGCGTGTGCACTATCTCCCTATTGTGTCCATTTGATTATGTATCAGTTGTTGGATTGCTTATTTGTTTTATATCAATAATATCTATACTAATCTTGCGTCACAAACTTTCAGGTTGTTCGACGTATTTTTCAAAAATTATATTTATTTATCTGTTTATTCATTTATCTATTTATGTATTATTTTTTTTAAATCAAGGAATTATGTGGAAGCGCAGTGGTAACTGAAACACGCAGATCGTAATTTGTGCGGTGTATCAAACATTGTCTTACTGTTTTCCTTTCTGTGTCAGTTGTCTTTTTTCATCCTTTTCTTTATTCTTCTATTACGATTGCTTGAGAACGCAAGGTTACCTGTACCAGCTGTTAGCTAATAAATCATAGTTTAGAGACTGCTCAGAAGGTATCTTTTTCATGAACGTTTTGTTAGAGCGCACACACACACACACACACACACACACACACACACACACACACACGCACGCACGCACACACACACACACACACACACACACACACACACACACTTGATACTCAAACACCGCACAAATTACTCTTTTGTCGGGAAAAAGGTGCATTTCACACACAAAAACGCACAGTTCTTTTCCCCCTTGCACAGAAAGTTATATTTCCTTTTGAACATCATCACTATGACATTTCCCATCAATACACCACATCGGTATAACAGAATGTCAGCTTACGACACATTTGACAATTGCATTACATGTACTTCTGCTTCTTCTTCGTTCGTGGGCTGCAACTCCCACGTTCACTCATACGTACACGAGTGGGCTTTTACGTGTATGACCGCGTGTTGTTGTTTGTTGGTTTGTTTTTTTTACTCCGCCATGTAGGCAGCCATACTCTGTTTTCGGGGGTGTGCATGCTGGTTGTGCTCTTGTTTCCACAACCCACCGAACGCTGACATGGATCACAGGATCTTTAACGTGCGTGTTTGATCTTCTGCTTACGTATACAAACGAAGGGAGTTAAGGCACAAGCAGGTCTGCACATATGATGACCTGAGAGATCCGAAAAATCTCCACCCTTTACCAACGAGGCGCCGTTACCGAGCTTTGAACCCGGGACCCTCTGATTGAAGGTGCAACGCTTTAACCACTCGGCTATTGTGCCCGTCGCATTACATTTACAATACGATAACAAGATGCAAAGTTATTTCTAACAACCAAACGACACAAAACATAAACGAAGAATAACACAAAGAACATGACACTTCAATTCTTAATTCACAGTCCACAATGGCACAGTTTCTTTGTGTGGGTTTCATTAACCGCGACTCGAATCTTGACAGAAAGGAATTAAGGAGAAGGGAGAGAGTTTTTTTTTATATTTTTTTTTTTAAGGAACCTAAGTGATATGGGAAATTTAAAAAAAACAGATAAATTGTTGTTGTTGTTGTTCGGATGCTGTAATCCGATATCATTTGATAGAAAGGAAAGCCTTCATCAATTTCAGATACATGTTTATACAATTTTCTTTCGTTTTGTAAATAAAAGGGAGGGAGGTGGCAGAATGCTTTAGACGCTTGTCTGCCTTACAGTGTCCGTGAGGGTCTAAGTTCGAATCCCGATTTCGCCCGTTCACCCAAGTTTGACTGTAAAATCAAACAGAGCGTACAGTCATTCGGATGAGACGATAAATCGAGGCCCTGTGTGCAGCACTGATGGTAACATGGGTGTTGTCCTCAGGCAAAATTCTGTATCTGTATATCAGATCCGCTTTGATAGTCACAGACACAATGCAAGTTAAGCGAACTGCACTGACGCAAGCGTGGCCCGTGAAACAAGAGGTCCCCAATCAGGCTAAATCTGATATGAAGTGTGTTTGTGACAAGGTGTTCAGTGATAGATTTCTAAATGATTCCTGAACCGATTTACGTCGGATAGGTCGCAAAAGAAAGAGCTCAACGCCTACTTTTAAATAAGTATAAAATGAAATGTTGATTATTTAGGATGAAGTTATAATCTTAATTCAAGTCACCTGAACAGGGTCAGTTTTAGCAAGCTCATCGCGGGGGAAAAAAAAATATACATATATATATGCACTCAAGCCGTGTTAGAATCGGTCAAGCGTTGGACTTGTGACCCAGTGTTCATCAGTGATCAGGGTTCGAAGCTGCATTTCGGCATGGCGTTTTGTCCTTGGGAAAAGCACTATACTCCGATGTTTCCTGACTTTTTAACCTTTAATCTATTTTTTTTTAAACATAAAGCAATAAACGGAGTTCAAAGTTTGGTATGTTTGCTTTTTGTTTTTGTGATGTTTGTTTTATGTTAATTTCGACCTTCGTATCTATTGTAATTCATTGTCTTTCCTTGTCTTTTTTTCATTTTTTTTTCATTTTATCTTCTTCTTTTTTAAAATGGGGACTACATGAAATCTTTAATGTGTTTATGTCTGAAGTAAATGTTTTGTTGTTTATTTTCTATTTCTGAGTTGCAAATGCCAGTCAATTATAAAGAAAGCCGAGCATTAAAGTGTTTCATTTTTCGTTGGTTTTGTGTGTGTGTGTGTGTGTGTGTGTGTGTGTGTGTGTGTGTGTGTATGTCTATGTGTCTATGTGTCTATGTGTCTGTGTATTTTGTGTTACAGACAGACATAAAACAGAGTAATATCGACATTTGCTAAAGATGCAATACTCTGTATATCGGAAGTATTGTTTTCTTACATTAGCTTGGTTGAATACTGATGACATTATCATTATTTTTTTTCTTTTGGGGGGAATGTGGGAGTTGGGGAAGGCAGGGGTGGTGGAGAGAGGTTTGTTCAAAATATGCATTGTACAAACAACAAATAGGAAATTATTATTTGCACGTTTTCTGCATTCGTTTTGCTTGGAAAGATCCATATTTTGTGTTGCTCAACTGCAAATTAAGGAATTGCTTGATGTTTATGGTTTTAAAAAAAGTTGTTCATTTTGTTACATTTTGTATGATGTTAAAAGCTGTGTGTTTAGTTAAAGGACCTGCATAATGCGTATCGTATCGTATTGTATCGTATCGTATCGTACTGTATCGCATCGCATCGCATCGCATCGCATCGTATCGTATCGTATCGTATTGCAGATTCCTCTTCTGTTTTAAAGCCTTTTTTTTCTTTGCCTTTTTTGTGCTGAATCTCGATGCCTTTGTTTCAGATGACGTGTTGTTTTTTTTTCTTTTTCAAGTGTGACCAGAGTGACCTCTCTATGTCTCCATCATTCCCCTGCCCCTCCTTACCCTTTCCCCCTCCCTCCCTCCCTCCCTCCCTCTCTCCATCTCTCCCTCTCTCTCTCTCCCACTTTTGCTGGGAAGAGCCAAAGACTATCGTGAGAGAGAGAGAGAGGAGGAGGGTAGGTGTGGGGGGCGGGGGGGTGACCCGGGCAGTAAATCAGCCGGTGCAAGCAGTAAAGGATTGAATTTACAGAAGAAAAAGAAAGAGTGATAGAAAGAAAGAGACGTAAAAGGGCCAGTGCTAACAACTTTCTTTGCTTTGCCAAAGGAGCCACACGCCACCACACCGTTTGGAGCGGTTGACTGGGAAGGACAGAAGGCGGAGGATTGGAGCATGATGGGGTGGGGGTGTTGGCGGTGGGGGGAGGGGTGGCGGTAGGGGTAGGGGGATGGATGGCTTGAGGTCGTGATTTTCCGCCACTTGCCACCATTTTGTTCTGCCATAGTGGCCGCCCCTACCGGGGGCTGATGGATGGCGCTGCCCTCCGTTGAAGACCACGATGAAACGGTTTTAATGGAAACTTCAGCCTGGGGATGGTGCCGCCAGCTCTGGCACCCTGCCTGGCACCGCCGCGCCCTGTCCTGTCCTTCTGGCGCTTTATGTCGCCTGGGCATGCATTGCTCGTGCAGCCCGAACTTCTAGAAGGCCAGGGGGTGCGAGCCTCAGTTATTATTGTGCGAGTGAGGTCTTCTTTGAGATGACTGACTGACTGCGAGACTGTGATCGGCTGTTGTGTCCTTGTATTGATGATGAAGAATCAAGAAACTGCATTTATGGGACAGGGTAGGTGTTTTTTTGTGTGTGTAAGTATACTGTCTCTGTTTGAACTAAAGGACAGCTGTGTCCTAGATGATGTGTCAAGAGCCTGCAGTTATGGGCAGGACAGTTTGTGTAAGTACTGTCTCAGTTTGGACTGAAAGAGAACCCTTATGATGAAGAGGACAAGACGACGACGACGACGATGAAGAAGAAGAAGAAGAAGAAGATCAACAACAACAACAACAAAAACAACAACAATAAAGCAAAAAGGTTAACTGAGAACGATAACACCAACAACTAAAAAAACAAAAAAAACAAAAGCAACAAAAACAAACAACAACAAAAACGAAAACAACAACAACAAAAAACAAACAAACAAACAAACAAACAAAAACAACAACAACAAAAAACAAACAAAAAAAAAACAAGACGAAGAAGAAGAAAAAAAATAACAAGAAGAAGAAAAACTAAAAGATCAAGATGACGACGATAAGAGCACGAGGCTACATGTCAGGCTTCATTGTACAAGAGTTTTCCGTTTAAACAGCGTGTCTTTCTGCCACACTTAACAAACGCATTGTATGAAAGAGACGATACACGTACTATTCTCAAGGAACAACAATTGTTGTAATCTCTTCCATACATACCGTCCCCAGTCTGTTAGGAATGACAGAATGACAGGAAATAGAGATAGAGAGGTGCAGCGGTGCAGGGAGGGGAGGGGGCGGGGGGTCATTGGAGAGGGTAATCGGGGTTGGGTGGGGGAGAGACATAGACAGAGGCAAAGAGAGATTCGGCTGTTGTGTCCTTATATTGATGATGAGTCAAGATACTGCTGTTATTGGCAGGATAGTTTGGTTGGTGTTTTTTTGTTTTTTTTATGTGTAACTACTATCTCTGGACCAAGTCTGTTAGGAATGACAAGAAATATAGAGAGGTGGAGAGGTGGAAGGAGCGGGGGGAGGGGGAGTAAAGGGGAGGGGGGGGGGAGAGAAAGAGACATAGACAGAGGCAAAGAGAGATTTGACACCCCCCCCCCCCCAGCCCCCTCACCCCCATCCTACTTACCCAGAACGTGGTGAAAGGCACAGTGGCAAGTCCGAACAGAGGCGGAGTAACGGGAGTGAAGTGACGCTGCAAATTGTCAGGTGTTGCTGAACGCGGCCCATTTGCTTTCTTAGTTTCATTTGATTCATTTCTTTTCTACTTAGTTTTCTTTTTACTTTTCTTTGAAAAAAAAAATCTTTTTACATTATGTTTTGATATGTTTCCTTATATGTCTATCTTCTTTCAATATTTCATTAATCTAGGTTGAGTTGTTTTTAAAAAAAATGATTCGTTTTTATATCAATATTATTTCATTAATCTAGGTTGGGTTGTTTAAAAAAATTGATTCGTTTTTATATCAATTATTTTGTAATGCTTTATACAAACTTTGGGTCGAAGGCTCTCAAGACCCTATACAGCACGTTGAGTTTATTCTGCAAGTCAGGCATCTGGTGATTTTCTTTTTTTTTACTTTTCCTTCCTTTCTTCCTTTCCCTCTTCCTTCCTTCCTTCCCTTCTTTCTTTCTTTCTATAATTCTTTTTTTTTTTTAAAGCAGATGTGGTGCGAGCGAAAAAGAAAGGATAAGTCATCACCACCAGCCAAAGTCTTTGACACAGCGTTTCTTGAAACTGTAAAACTGAAAAGTGGAAAACTGAAACTATATGGCCACTATATGAACAGACTATAAATAAATAAACGGCGAAGCGAATATGACGCCACTCAGTGAACTGGGTCATGGTTTTCAGCTCAAGCTCCACTTACCTCCATCATCAGGCACGTGGTGAGGGCATGATCCGCGCTAATACCGCCCGATACGGCTAATCGCCCTTCAATCTTTTCCAAACGGTTCAATCATGATTACTGGCCAGAACAGGCTTTTCCAATCAATTTGGCGCCAACAAATTTCTCAGTCCTGGCCGCGGCAAACCCCTCAGTCGGTGGCGGCGCCACTTGCTCAGTGGTAGGGGCGACAATTCTAGAGCAGGGGAGTGAGTGAGTGAAATGATGAAAGCTGAGGCTCGAGTTTTATTTTTACGCGCCAGGGTTCAGACGGTGGGTGTGTGTGTGTGTGGCGGATGGGGGGGGGGGGGGGGGAGGGGGAGGGAACCGGTGGGAAGGGGGGGGGGGGCGAGGGGGGAAGGCGGAGGAAGGGGGAATTGGGGGGAATTGTGTGTGTGTGTGTGTGTGTGTGTGTGTGTGTGTGTGCGCGCACGCGCGTATGCATTTTTGTTGCTTTTGTTTTCCTATCGAAGTGGATTTTTCGACAGAATTATGCCAGGGGCAACCCTCTTGCTGCCGCGGGGTTCTTAAACGTGCGCTAAGTGCATGCTGCACACGAGACGTCGGTTTATCGTCCCATCCGAATGACTAGCGTCCAGGCCACCACTCAGGGTCTAGTGGAGGGGGGGAAAGTACTGGCGACTGTGGTATTCGAACCAGTGTGCTCAGATTCTCTTGATTCCCAGGCGGACGCGTTTCCTACCACCAGGCCACTCGGTCACACTCGGTCACTCCGGTTCTGTTTCCTACGAAACACAAGTTACTGGATGGTAAGTATGAATGTTCCTGACATCTACTGCTGCTAAAATGGACCCAGTATACTCACCGTCTCCTTTGCAGCCAGCTCAGTGCGTTAAAAAAAAAGGGGGGAAAACAACAATAACAAACAAGCCAAAAACACCTAAGACTCATAAAAACATCTCGCACATTTAAAATGGACCAGTTGACCGAACACTTCCTTGTTTGCTGACAAAACCATGACATATTTTAGATATGAAAAGTTTATCTAAAAAAAAAAAAAAAAAAGAATTAAAAATTTTGAAAAGAAGAAGAAGAAGAAATTGAAGTTATGAAAATTTTCTGAACGGTTTTAGCTATGACAAGCTGATAACAGAAACAAAGTACTTGTGATCAGGAATGTGAACAAGAACAAAGAGATGGGGTTCCTGACGATATTCTACAACAAAGACACAACAATACAAAACAGTCAGGGTGAGTATCACCCATACACCACTTCAAGGGTATATAATTATGTAAAAATACTGCCGTGTAAAGTATCACCCAACGGTTGAGTGGCCCTGCTTTATAAACCTGTACAAAAGAGATCGGTGTAGACGGGACAGATGAGGAGGATGATAGTGGTGATGATCATGATCATGATGACAATCATTATAATTTGATGATGATGATGATGATGATCATCATCATCATCATAATCTTGCTCTAGCAGTTCAAAGCTTCACATCAGAAACAAATAACTGGACACGGAGAAAGGACTTTTGGACGTAAACAGAAGCCTTTTCTGAAGGAAAATTGTGTAGCGATTTAAATCTTGTTACCGCCGGGCGCAATAGCCGAATGGTTAAAGCATTGGACTTTCAATCTGGGGGTCGCGGGTTCGAATCTCGGTAACGGCGCCTGGTGGGTAAAGGGTGGAGATTTTTCCGATCTCCCAGGTCACCATATGTGCAGACCTGCTAGTGCCTCAACCCCCTTCGTGTGTATACGCAAGTAGAAGATCAAATACGCACGTTAAAGATCCTGTAATCCATGTCAGCGTTCGGTGGGTTTTGGAAACAAGAACATACCCAGCATGCACACCCCCGAAAACGGAATATGACTGCCTACATGGCGGGGTAAAAAAACGGGCATACACGTAAAAGCCCACTCGTGTACATACGAGTGAACGTGGGAGTTGCAGCCCACGAACGAAGAAGAAGAAGAAGAAGAAGAAGAAATCTTGTTACCATTGTATATATGTCCTCATTCAACAATAACAAGAAAAATAAATGTTTGAAAATTAAACAATAGAAATTATAAAGCAAAGTAAACTAAGTATCTGTCTAAAACTGACATGTTGGTAAACAGACTCGGTTGTTGTTATTGTTTAGAAAACAAAAACAAAATTGCTACAGATATTTCTTGTCCAAAGCAAAGAAAGCCATGCGGAGAGAGCAAGGTCACATTACCCGCACAGTCCTTCACTGGACACGAGCAGGGCAGGTAGACGCAAGAGAGAACGGCCAAAGAACACCTGACGCAGAAGTCGAAGAAGACCCCGAAGCACACCTGGGGTACCAACACCTTGGTTCTGCCACGGTGTCTCCTTTAATCCCCCCCCCCCCCCCCACACACCCCTCTTTTTTCTACACCTGCAACTGAGACGAAATTTTTCAAAGAGCAGGAGATGCCTCGGACTTAACCGCCTTTTATGAGAACCAGATCCCTGAATAAAAAAAAAAAAAAATCCACTGAGGAGAACAATGACTTACATTGGAAGAATTACACAAAAGCCAGGAGATCACACACACCATACCGTAGGAGACCCTGCACTGCTGCTGAGTCACTTCGGTGGTGTTCAGCAGTGCCTGTTCCGATTTAGAGTACTTAGGACACCACATACTAAGCCCCCCTACTAACGACAACAATGGCTTACACTCGATGAGTCAGACTGAGTGAGTGTCCTCTCCCCACCCCTCCCCACCCTACCCTCCAGAATGGAGACCGCCATCACGTTCTTCCAACGACAGTACCCCATGAATCTACCGACATTGAAGACCTTGACAAAGCGCCAGCAACGAGGCCTGTGCAGGGCACGAGCACTCACGAACTTTACCATGGGTACCGCGAGCGTGACACGGTCGCTTCAAGCTGTCACGCGGTCAGTCAGTGACGAACCCTCTTTTAACACGGAAGCTGAAGGTGAAAGATGCAACACGTGTGTTGTACACATACAGCCTTCATCACCATCTTGCATTGTCAGCTTCATCATCACCCGCTGTGTTTTTTCTTTCTCTGTTCCTCTCCCCTGAATGATTATGACCCGTAATAAAAATATAAAGTCTCCAGATGCTCTCTCTCTCTCTCTCTCTCTCTCTCTCTCTCTCTCTCTCTCTCTCTCTCTCTCTCTCTCTCTCTCTCTCTCTCTCCTTCCCACCACGAGAGCAAGTGAGAAAGAAAAGAAACACAAGGAGGCGTAGAGAAAGAGACTGAGGGAGAGAGAAACCGAAACGAAACGAAATTCAAAACAAAAAACTAAAGTTTATAAAGAAAAAACAACAAACCTTTTTGGTGGTGGCTGAATCCTCTTTGTACAGTGGGACACGACGTTTCGAAACGAAATTCTATTTATCCAGGGAAATGAGATATATGCAGTTGATATGCTTTTCTTCCACCTGGTTCAAGGGCGAAAAGAAAATGATATATGTTGATAGATAGATCGTTAGATAGGTAGAGAGAGAGAGAGAGAGAGAGAGAGAGAGAGAGAGAGAGAGAGAGAGAGATCGACTGACTGACAAACTATACCACACAGAGAGAATAAAAGACAAAAGAAGAAGAAAAACTATTTCTAAAACAAAGTGTAACAATTATAGGAAAGAACAATCTGCTCGTCCATCGTCACACTGCTGACAGTGTAGTGTTGAGAGTTTAAAACAACAACAACAACAACAAACAAACAGAAGTAATAGTTAACCGTTCGTCAACAACAGGACTTGGGTGATGGCGAAATGAATTGTCGTATATTATATTGTGTTGTATTGTATTGTGTTGTGTTGAGAGAGAAACAAAACAAAACAAAAACAAACAAACAAAAAACAAAACAAAACAAACAAACAAAACCCAACACCAGAAGTAATGGCTAACCGTTCGTCAACAACAGGACTTGGGTGAAGGCGAAATGAATTGTATTGTATTGAGAGAAAAAAAAAACACAAACAAACAAGAAGTAATGGTTAACCGTTCGTCAGCAAAAGGATTTGGGTAAAGGCGAAATGAATTGTATTGTACTGTATTGTATTGTGTTGTATTGAATTGTGTTGAGAAAAAAACAACAACAACAGTAGTAATGATTAACCGTTCATCAGCAACACTGTATTGTATTGCATTGTGTTGAGAGAAAACAAAACAAATCAAAACAAAAATCCCCATAAGTTATGTCTGACCGTTTGTCAGCAACAGGACTTGAATTAAGGTGCAATTCATTGTATTGTCACGGCAGTAATGATGATGATGATGATGTCCTCTACCATGATATATTGTGCTATTTTTGTCTTTTTTTTTCTGTGCGAAATTCGTGGGGCTCTCTTCCGGTAAGAATGTGTCGCCACAGTGCATCGCCACCCATATTTTATATCTTTTTTGTGTCTGGATGAGTTCCAATATATGAACCGTGATTTTTTTTAAAATTCCCCATCCACATCACCTTCGTTGGTGGTCTGGGTGCTAGTATTTCGAATATCCTTAAACCGAGGTCCCGTGTGCAGCATGTAATTAACAGCGCACGTTAATGAAACCGACGGCAACACAAAGGTTGTCCCTGGTAAATGGTTTAGAAAAATCCATTTTGATGGGGGAAAACAACCTCAACAACAACAAAAACAAAAACAAAACAAAACAAAAAAACTGAGTGACGCTATACTGTGACGACGCGATCTACCCCAAGGAGTGCAGCCCGACTTTCACGAAAAAGAAAAAAAAAAAAAAAAAAAAAAAAAAAATGCCGAGCGACAGCTTATTGGATGTTCCACAGCGAAGTTTCGAAAACCAGATCGTGGTATGGTAGTGAGAAGAAGCAATGGGTGGTCTTAAAATCAGCTTCAGATTTTAAGAAATGTTATCAGGTAGTGTATCAGAAAATACTAAGTTTTATTCTTTGATAAAGGAAAGGTCTAACTGAAGAAAAGCAAAAAAACTGCATAAACACATCTACATTTGATCAACAGTAAAGAGTGGTAAGTCTCTCCATGTACAAGGGACACAATTTCAAGTCAATGCTTTAATTTCGATCACATTTTCCTACATCTTATCCATATTATCTGGTCAACGCATTTTCTGTTTCGCATTAAAAAAAAACAAATGAAAGAAAAAAAGTCGTTTATAAATTAAAGAAGCGATTTCTTTTGAATCATTATCGAAAATGGTACAAAAACAAGTGTCACGGTTCCGGTTTTCAGTCATCGCCTTCCTTGACGTATTTGTGATTCCCCCTCCATAATTACCAGAACGTGTGACCAGGATATCTGAAACAGAATTCCGTTCTTATATATCTGCTAAAGCTCTTTATATTTTCAAAATTTTATTTTCCAGCGTGTCAGCAGCCATTCAATGACCTGTCAGCTTTCTTTGTGTAACATTCCGTAATGAGCTGGAACACAACAAAATGTAACAACAGTATAATTCTGAGGAGGAAAACTGATGTCATGTTTTATTTTGATCACAAGATCTTTCAATGACCTTTGACGATCTTTGAGCGAGCAAGGTAGTCACAGAAAACACAAAGAAATATATTGAGACTTAATCATAGAGAGGACTGAATATCTCGAAGCGTAAGAACAACACGTCTGTCTCCCTCCTCGCCTCCCCCCCCCCACCCCCCCACCCGGCCCCCCAGCCCCCCTCTCTCTCTGGTGTGTGCACGCGCGCGCATCTTGTTTATCAGTGGAATGTTCCAAAAGAATCATCAGTTGTGTTAATTAAACATGAGGCCACGGATCTGTGATCATTGAGAGATGAAACTCCATATTGGCGTAGTCTTTATTGCTATCACAGCCACTACTACTACTTCTACTATCATCATTGTTGTTGTTGCTGTTATTATTACTTATGATACGGTTGTTGTTGCTGTTATTATTACTTTCATTGTTATCAACAAGAAGCATCCGAAAGCAGCAACAAATACATTTGTTTTGAAAAATCCCAGCCTACAGGCTTGTCAAGAAAACGATTACAGTACCGCCTAGCTCAGTTGCTGATCTTCCGACAATACAATTAATCTATACATGATAGATCATTAAAAAAAAAAAAAAAAAAAAAAGACTTGTAGAAATATCAATGATGCGAACGGAGATTGATATTGAAATCACAAACTGGAATTGTAACTTTGGCTCTTTTGAAATAAAACGCTAATGAACCACTTCGTGATCCCCAGCTCTATCTAAGCAAGAATAGAATATAGAACACACTGGAACAGAATAGATCAGAAAGATATAGGACAGGATAGAACGGAACAGGATACAATGGAATGGAATTGGATGGAAAAGCATAGAGTACAATAGAATAGAATTAGCAGTGCCAAGCATATCACGAAGTATATAATGATTATGTGATTATATGGATACTTACATAGCGCCTATCCTCAGTCGGAGACCAAGCTCTAAGCGTTTTACAAACACGGGGTCATTTGCACAACAGGCTGCCTACCTGGGTAGAGCCAACTGTCAGCTGTCATTTGGGCGCTCATCATTCGTTTCCTGTTTCATTCAATCAGGTTTCAGAAACACACACATATACACTTATACAGATATAAAACATTTTACGTGTATGACCGTTTTGTTTTATTCACCCCGCCATATAGGCAGCCATACACCGTTTTCAGGGGCATGCATGATGGCTATGTTCTTGTTTCCATAACCTACCGAACCCAAACATGGATTACAGGATCTTTAACGTGCGTATTTGATTCTTTGCGTGCGTAGACTATACACAGGAAGGGGATTCAGGCACTAGCAAGTCTACACATAATTATGTAGACATGGCAGATCAGAAAAATCTCCATCCTTAACCTACCAGGCGCCGTTTCCGAGATTCGAACCTGGGGACTCTCAGATTGAAAGTCCAACGCTTTAACCACTTCGGCTATTGTGCTCTCTCTCTCTCTCTCTCTCTCTCTCTCTCTCTCTCTCTCTCTCTCTCTCTCACACACACACACACACACACACACACACACACACACACACACACACACTAAATAAATAGATAAATAAATAAACAAAATAAAATAAAATAAACAACCAAACAGTCACAGAGTTTATCATAGCTCGTTTCATTTTATTTTCCTCAGTGGGACAGACTTGACGATCAGTAAAGGTGTGACCTGGTCCACGCTGTTTGAGCCTGATTAATACCCAGCTGCGAGGGGCAAAAATGGCCCAGTAGTTAGAGTTAGAGCCTTGGGCGTTTCAGTCTGAGGCCTACGTTTAAAGATCCTGTTAATCCATGTCAGCGTTCTGGAAAATAACGTGAACAGCATGCAGTCTCCCGAACACGGAGTATAGCCGCCTAAGTAGCGGAATAAGAAACAAATTCTCCCCGTGGTAAACAGTTCTGATTTCATATTGAAAAATCTGTCGTGACAAAAGGTAATGCAAAACGAATAAAAAAAACAACAACAACAAAACAACAACAAACAAACAAAAAATCCAAAAAACCAAGCAAACAAACAAAAAACAAAAACAAAGCAATACTCTCATATAAGCCCATCCGAAAAGAGATCGATAGAATAAAAAGAATAAATGTGGGAGTTCGTGCAGCAAAGAAGAAAGTAAGTATGTGTGTGTGTGTGTGTGTGTGTGTGTGTGTGTGTGTGTGTGTGTGTGTGTGTGTGTGTGTGAAGAACACAGTTGTCGTACAAGTGTACTCCGTTACAGAATTACATCTGACTTTATTTTGTAGTTTGCACAAGTCAACAGAGAAATTCTCTACCTGGATACAGACGGTATACCATTCTGGTGTCTTGGTCGTGAACATGGAGGTAGAGACTGGGGATGAAAGAGAAATGTACCATTACCGTACTTGTGAGGCAATGACAGTTGTTTTTTTTTCAAACACACATGTACAGGTCTATACAAATATCCACTCAAATGTACACAATATAACAAACAAACATACGCCTTACTGTATTTGGAAAGAACACTGAAGCTTAGTTTGACCAGTCAACAAAT
>NC_134877.1:45133475-45183475 GCF_041734735.1 Babylonia areolata
TTCTTCTCCGTCTGTCAGCTGAGGTGGAATCATTTCACCACGTCAGTTAAAACATATCTCTTTAAACACACCTCTTCCGTTCTACTTCTGACTGACCAACCATCTCAGTTATTCAGACCTGAATGATATGCTTCAGTCTTGAACTCAGTGCTGCTGCGGGTTATGTGTGTGCGTGTGTTTGTTTGCGCCAGTGTTTGTGCAGTATGTACTACAGTTCGCGCTTGTTCATGTATGGTGGACTCGATGTATGAATATATACCTATGTTTATGTACAGTATGTATTTATAAACGCCAGGGACTCTGTGCCTGGTACGCGTGACTGTCAATCTGCACTCAGTGAAAAAATAATTCACGGTTTCTCGCAAAATAGGTCTACAGTAACAGGTAGTATACTTACTTATCAGTGATGCACACACACTGTTTGTTATATATATATATATATATATATATATATATATATATATATAATTCACAACAGCAAGTGCTACTCGAGTAATCAATTGGTCTTCATCAACGCTATAGTCCTTCCCAGTAGATAGGATATACCAGGCACTACTGAAGTGCGTCCTCCTAGCTATTCTGCCGCGTCATTTGATGCCCAGGGTCGCGTGCTAGTGTTCTGCACTGACGCCTCTCAGTGCCTGGAATGACCGATTAAACTGACGATCTGTGGTCAAACACTCCCCCTCCCCACTCTGCAGACAGTTGCAGACAGTGCCGGATTTCATAGAAAAACAGGTCCAGTTACACCATCAAAGTCCGCTTGCATGAGCCAGAGAGCAGAACCAGAAGTGACAGTCAGCCCTCAACCCTGACACACACACCACCACTGAAGAACCGGTGGGGCTTGGGAGGGGGAGGGGCGGAGTTAACGCCACATGGGTGCAGACGTCCAACCAGTGACAGCGCGTGTTACAAACACCCCGCCCCTCCAGGCCCTGACTGACGTGTACGGGGAAAAAAAAAGGAGGAGGGCGGGGCTTACGTGCCACGCTGTGACGACGGGCAGAGGGAAGGGAGGTAACTAAGGGGGAGGCCGCGGGAAGCAGACGACAAGTGCGGGTGGTTTTGGAAGGAAGTAAAGCGGACGACTGACGTTCAAAGCGCTATACAAACCACTGAGCGCTGCCAGAGCTGTTAGTCACGCTGGAACTGCTATCGCGAGGGGGCGCGGCCGGGCTCTCTCTCTCTTCCTTTTCTCCGCAGGCTTTAGGAATCCCCGTACCGCAAGCGTTCAGTTGTGTGCTGGTCGCCAGTTTGCAGTGACTGCGGCTGTATGTTCCACTCACTGACTGCACGCCGCTCGTGCCCGGAGGAGAGAAAGTCCAGCGTGAGAGATGTGGTGTCCGCACCGTTCATAACAACAATACAGCCTACCTGGGCCATTTCAATTGGGTCTTCTGCATCGACTTGGTTTTTTGCTTCAGTGTGTATGCAGTAGATACCACCTTGTTCGCCGCTGGACGAATTGTATGGTAGTGTTTTAGAGGTCGTTGTGTCAATACCGGGTTTTTTTTTCAAACCGCAGTTTATAGTGGTTGTTTGGAGTGATATGCTGTTGCAGTGCCGACCAACATCCGTTCGTCGCTAAACTGTATACTTTGTGAAAGGGGAAGTAGCTGGGACAGTGAGAGTGCTCAGTTGAGTGGCTGCTGCACTCTCTCCGCCACCAGCAGATACTATCAGTCATAAGTCAGTGTGCTTAGAGCAGCAGCAGGCAGCATGGCTGCTGTGGCCACCTCCACCCCCAAACGTCACGGCTTCTCCATCGAGTCGTTGATAGGACGCCGTGATGACAGTCCTCGACGACAGCCTTTGGCTCTGCTGCCCCGGCCCGAGGACTTCTCCACCCCCAGAGACCTGGTTTGCAAGGACTCCGCGCTGGACGGCAGCGGCCCCAGAGACAGGATCAGGGACTCGATCCGCGTGGACTCTAGTCGGGACAGCTTGAGGGATGGCCACAGGGACCACTATGTGCGAGACAGCCACCACCACCTCCCGGGGGTGGACAGTGTCAGGGACATGCAGCAGCACGCGACAGACGGGCTCAGAGACTCGTTCAGAGAGAGCAGCAGAAGGGACAGCCCCAGGGAGTCGCCCATCAGGTCGAGGTCCCGGCAAGGCACGTTGTCCCCCTCCTCCCCTCCTCCCGCGGCCCATGAGGACAGGGTCGGGAGGAGGTCCTCCTCGCCCCCCTCCCCCTCCCTGGTGTCCCCCCGCATGGACAAAACCCTGCCCCCCTCCTCCCCCGGGGAGGCGGAGAACCGGGTGTCGGGGTGGTCCAGCGAGGACTTCAAACACCTGCTGAGCACGGGGGCCTTCCACCAGCAGGGCGGCCACCCCATGGCGGCATCGGCAGTGGAGGGTTCGAGCCTCTACCAGCCGCTCAGGGTCTGTAACCGCAGTCTGTCGGCCGCCATGAACTCGGCGGCGGCCCTTCTGCCCCACCACTTCGCGGGCCTGCCCCTCAACCCGCTGCTCTACAACCTGCACCGGGACCTGGCCCCCCATCCCACCGCCCACCCGCTTCTGGCGGCGCGCTACCCAGGATTCGTCCACCCCAGATATCCATGTGAGTACAGTATCACAACTACCCCATCCCTCTCCACCCTTGAAAAAAAGAACACAAAACAAAAAGAAAAGAATTGGGGGAGAAAAGAGAGAGCAAGCAAACAGGACTGTTGTATTTACACGAGTGAGGGAATGAGATATTCTTCTTCCGTCGCTCAGCGCAATATGTCCTTACTTGCCTGTTCAGCACAATGGGCGAGGAAGCGTGGAGACCCGTTAACCCCTACGTATATATGTGTTACCAGTGTAACAACGACGATAACTGATTTCAGTTTCGTGGAGGTGTCAAAACAAAGCGTGCGGACTGATCCTTTTACGCTACACCACATCTGTTTAGAAAAGAAAGTATATGACTAATCATAGAAATCTCTTCGGCACAGATTTTAATGATCGATTTTTATTGAACCCCATGGACAGGCACGCAAAAGCGATGCGTTAGTGACAACATTACGATATAGTAAACTGAAAGATGAACTCATTGTTACCATTAATTATTTTTCTTGCTAAAATCTTTGTCTACTCATACATATGGAAACACACACACACACACACACACACACACACACACACACACACACACAGAGGACTCGTCACTCGTCATATGATTTCTGATGCCCTTGAAGGCATTAGCAGTTTGGCGGAACATAATCACCGCCCATCTACCACTCGGTTATTGAGACCTTTTTCATTTATATAAAAAGGGTGCTTTGATCTGTTTATTTCATGTATCGTATCAGCCTGCAACTGTTGTCCGTTGATGTGGTAGCTGTTTATGGCTGATAGGGGTTTAGCGGTGATTTCGTTGATAGATTAAACATGACTTCGGCGGAGCTGGTTCCATGTGGAGCAAAGCTCCAATGAAGAGAGTAAACACTGTTGATATGATACACGGTATGGACATGTTGGAAGTGAACGGCTGCCAGTGGGCTATAAAGAGCAGTGCAACAATAATAACATCATTGTCATTTTGGCATAAGATTCCTTTATAACTGCCTTTGATTATCTCGAGCTGGTAAACTCCTTAAACCAACGCCAGCAAACTGTGGATTATTTTTAGCAATGTAGGTGGTTGTGTGTGTGCTTGTGTGTGTGTGTGTGTGTGTGTGTGTGTGTGTGTGTGTGTGAATGACACAGAGAGTAATTAGATGACTTTTGGAGAAAAAAAATCTGTGGTTGTCCGATTTCATGCAGCTGTGGGGTAGTCTTAGGTGTTGACTGGGCCGTACATATACACAACACGGTTTGATCTGAAAACATTTACCTGTAATGTAATCTGAGTTTCTTTTTTTTTTCCATGCATGAAAAAAAATAATGTTGGTCACAGATCATATGCTGTCCCGGCGTTTCTGATCAATACAACAGTTTTCAGAACTGATCGTATTTTCCCTATCGCTTCCCAGCCTTGATCGATCGCCACCAGCTGATGTTGTTTTTGTATGATCATGATAATAATGATAATAATAATAACAGAACAACAATAACATAATAATAATAATGGTGATGATGATGATGATGATCACAAAAACAACAAATAATAATGATAATAATAATAATAATGGGTGTTTTCAAAGCGCTCTACCTTTTTAACTTTCGGACAAAGAGCACAAACATCAATATGAGATTGATTGTTCTTATGTCATTACTCTGTTCCCCCTCCCCCACCACCTTACCCACCATTCTTCTAAATTTCTTTTCTTTTTTTTTTCCTTCGTGTTTCTCTTCTATCAGGCCGATTACTCTGGTGATAATAAATTTAATCTCATGTTAATATTGATATTAGCATTATTTTACTATATTATGTATTGTTTGTTTATTTGTTTTATTTCAGTACGTAATGTTTATGAATGTTATTTGATACAATTGATAATATGGTACATCAGCCGTCATGTTAAAATTGAAGTGCAACGTTGTGAGCACAGTATAAGCTTTAAGCTTGTTGATGCTCGTATGTCATTGATTGCATTGTAATCATGTGTATTGTTGAGCAATTAAAGATTATTTAAACCAATATGGGATAATAAAAAGAAGATGATAACATAATTTTTTTTTTAAAGGTGACAAAACTTTACAAAACAGGGCACAATTAGCAAGCCTTTCCAGAAAAGACAACCGGACCCCCTTTAGATTTTAAAATAGTTGCAGTTGACGTTTCTTTTTTTCTATCTTTTCTTATTTGTCCCCTTTCTTTCAAAGACCCATCAAAGCGCGCGGGTTGAGCCATATACGCGACACAGCATCTTAAAAAACTGAAATAAAGGGTGTGGGTTGGGGGGGAGTTGGGGGGGTTTCACATGTCAGACCTACACATGAAACTAATAAAGCCAAACGCACTGGTCAGGCATGTGAGAGGCTACCATGGATATACAGTACAAAACATTCACAAAAAAGAAAAAAAAGAAATGATGATAAATAAACAAGAGAAACAAATCAGTGAATATATTAAAACATAATTATAATAACAGTGAAACATACATGTATGGCGCCTGGCTTCAGTTGCAGTGCTCTCTACATTAAACTACAAAAAGCCAATCAAACTACAAAAAGCCAATCAGTTAACGGTATTTACTAAACGTGTAAGGAGTGAAGCAAGTTCTGGTGCGCGGTATCCAAAAATGTTATTTTTCCTCATAAAGATGAAACAGCACCAGTATGAACAAAAACAATAGAACAATTTCATTGAAATGCCCGTGACAAATTACAGCTCTCAGTCCTCTCGCTCTCGTTCTTCCCATTAACATTTAGAACAACACAAGCACAACACATACGCACGCACGCACACACACACACACACACACACACACACACACACACACACACACACACACACACACACACACACACACACACACACACACAAACGCAATCAATTCATACGTATGTGCAATTGATATAAAACAGTGTACATAGCGACGGTGGTTATAACAATAACAATCAGATTGACCATTCCTACCAACAGCAAGAAGAAAACAACAACAACCAAACAAACAGTAATAATAACAGGTCGGTGTGCATATGAGTGGGAGGTCTTGATACGATGCTGTCTATAAGGAAGTGTTTTATATCGAAATGATTACGTGGATCACTTAATGTTAACAGTTATGATTATCTGCAGGCAATCAAGTACAACGGTTCCGGGCTTAGAATATAGTACATCAAGAAAATTGTGTGTGTGTGTGTGTGTGTGTGTGTGTGTTGTTGTTGTTGTTGTTGTTGTTGTTTTCAGGGCTATCTTCCTATTTTTCCCCCACATTCTTTCTTTTTTGTTGTTGTTGTTGTCCTCCTCTCTTTTCTTTAACATTATTCTGTTGATGCACAATACAGCACAAAAGTAATCTATGATTCAAAATCACTATAAAAAAAATAAAAAATAAAAAAAACTAATGTATGTGTGCTTTCCCAACGAAGGACACTTTTTCCCCCCAATTCTTTGATGTTTGATGAATGCTTACAAATGTCTGGGATTTTCTTGCTCTGGTGTGCGTGTTACCTGGGCATAAAAAAAAATCATTGGTCTGTGCTTATGTTTATGGTTGTCTAACTTGTATACATTCAGTCCAGGTAACCACCAACGCCATCTCAAGGCTTTTATTAATCAGCAAGTCACTTAATTAGTTGTGTGTAAGTGTGAGATTAGACAACATAACATGATTTTTAAATAGAATATTAGTTACGGTTTAGGTAAACGCTTTGTCATTTAATTTAGTTTTTATTGTTATCTTGTCGAAATGTCACAGCATATCGAAGATCTTGTTTTTTACAGTTGGAGAATAGGTGTATTTGGTTAATTACTTTGTTTAATTTGTTTTAGGTATGATTGGTTAATTACTTCGTTTAATTTGTTTTAGTTTTTTTTGTTTTGTTGGTGTTGTTGTTGTTTTTTGTTTTTTTGCTTTGTTTTGTTTTGTTTTTGGTTTGTTTGTTGTTGTTGTTGTTTTTTTTGTTATCTTTTCCAAAAATTGTACTTGGAATCACCATTCATGAATATTGATGCAAGATATTTTTAAAAAAAAGGAAGAAAACTTGTAAACGGGGAATTTGGAGGATGGAAGGCTGGCGACCGATAAACCCGAGATTGCAGATTTATAGATTAGAAACAAAGAAAAGAAAAAGTTTCGTAAGATCAGGGGGAGGTGCGGGGGGGGGGGGGGGGGGGGGGTGGTGTTGGGGGCGGGGATGGGGTGGGGGTGGGGGTGGGGGCAATGAAAGGAATGTTGTTAATCATTAATTCTCTGGACTTATTCAATTGATTATTATATAAAATTATGTATCATTTTGGAATCAACTGCATTACTAAGTAAGGTATGCATACGTTATTTTGGAATTAACTGATTTACTAGGTGAGGAATACGTTTATGAAGCCTATCAGATCAGTCTGTGATATTTATAGCCCATCCAAACGCAATAACCATTCCGGAGCCAAAAACACACAATAAATAGAACGATAAAAACAAAATTACGAAAACAAAAAAAGAAAAAGAAAAAGGGGAAAAAATCGGAAAAAAAGTTTACTTCACTCAAATAAAGTGATAACCAAACGAGATGAAAAATATTTCCTTCCTTCCTTCAAAAATTGGAGAAAAAAAGAAGAAAAAAACGAGGGAAAAAAATCCTGAAATTGAATTTTATGGAGCAGAATCCATGAAATGGGCAATGAATTTGTGTGCTGAATTACCATGGTAGTCGTGATATTATATATATATATATATATATATATATATATATATATATGTGTGTGTGTGTGTGTGTGTGTTATATTTGAAGGAAGGAAGGATATAAATGTATATATATATATATATATGTGTGTGTGTGTGTGTGTGTGTGTGTGTGTGACATACTATTTTGTATTTGTGTCTTTATATCTCAGGATTGTTTTCTACGTACGCATTTTCTTTTCATATTCGCATTAAACGGGGGACAATAATGATGATGATGATGATGATGATGGCAACGATGTTAGAAGTGGTAATAATAACAACAAACAGTAAAACAACGAGACAACAGAAGCAGAAACAACAACAACGGCTATAAAATCAAATCAATCATCAATATTATATAGTTATCATCATTATCTATTTTATTATGAATTCTTAATACTGTCATCGTCGTCGTCGTTGTTGTTAAAGACTTAACTGATACGACCGGTTTCATTGATATTACGGAGTTGTTCTTGCGGGCAAAAAGATAGTATCGACTATCAAATTAAACGTCATTAGTAATACAAGCGCGTGCACTGAGTGCATCTGACGTTGTGCTTTTAGTACGACTGGTTGCCTCCAATAAGCCTATTTGATTTTTTTCTCGTAGTTTTTGTCCTTGCTGGTAATATTTCAGGACGGAATCATTAATCGACTGGTCGTGATGAGACTTGTTGATAACGGTATGCTATTCCAAAATTTTAATAATGATAAGATATTCTCGTGTTATTAGTGTCATCATAGTCTTATATACATGATGTATTCTTTATATTGTTATTTTTCAATTGTCGGACTTCGAAAAAAAAAAAAAAAAAAAAAAAGAAAGGGGGAAAGAAGGTAGCCAGGTAATGATAGCAATCTTTTATCGCTCTTTTTGTTTTGTTTTCTTTTGTTTCATATTGTATTTTGTTTTTGTTTTGTTTTATATTGTATCGCATTGTGTTACCTTTTCCCCCCACAACATATTTCTCTCTTTTTTCGCATCTTTTTTCTGTCTGCATGTATACTTGTTTCACTAGCAAAGTTGATTTTTCTGATTAAGTTTGCCAGGTATCAACCACCCAATTGTTTCCGTGGGTTCTTTTGCGCGCGCCAATCGCATGCTACCAACGAGACTTCGGATTATCGTTTCATCCGAAAGACTAAAAGCCGTTATTATTATGTTTTTTGCATGAGGCTGCGTTTTGCTTTAACAAAATGAAATGCTGGAAAGTGGGTGACTGGCCTCCCATAACCCACACAGAGGGGAAAAACAAACAGAAGGGACTGGATGAGAGAGCTAAAAGGGAAGACGGGGTGGAATGGGAGAGACAGGGAGGATAGAGGGAGGGATGTGGGGAGACAGATGACTAGGAGAGATAGGGATGGAGAGATCACACACACACACACACACACACACACACACACAGCCACAAGAAACCAAGACATTCATCCCAAATCCTGTCAAATGAAAATACAAATACAAAAACAAATAGAATAAAATGAAAAATAGAAATAAAAATGAAATGAAATAATAGAGAGGGGAAAAGTCTAAATCCTCCATGAGTTTAAGCAAACATGTTTATCGACTCGATGCACGCGGACACACAGAAAAAAAAAGCAGTTACACAAACAAACAAACAACAACAACAACAAAACAGAAGAAAACTTGTGAAATTCTTGCTTGTTAAGAAGAACATCATGTTTAAAAAAAAAAAGGGGGGGGGGCAGAGAAATTATGGAAAGAGACATCACTGATTACAGGCTGTCAATAAAAGAAAGAAAAAAAAAACGAACAAAGACAAAAACCCGACAAAACGGTGAACTCATAGTTATTATGGAAGCAAAGCAGCTTGCAGAAAACAAAGAAGTTTACACGAAAAAAAAAAAAAAAAAAAACGAACAACAAAAATAGACAAGAAACAAACATGCGAGCAAGCATACACACAAGAGGAAGTCCAGTGCTAGAAGAAAAAAAAGGTTTGTTTACATATATCTTTATCTGCCTGTTGTTTGAGTCAGTTTGTTTACTCTTTTTTTTATGCAACAGAGTCTAAAATGATTTATTATGTATTTTTTCTCTTTGTATAATGTTTACATATATCTTTATCCGCCTGTTATTTGAGTCAATTTATTTACTCTTTTTTTTTTTTATTGAACAGAGTCTACAATGATTTGTTATGTATTTTTTTCTTTTGTATTGCTTTGTCCTTTGGGCGGTTAGGGGGAGAGGGTGGGGAAAGGGTTGGGCAGGAGGGAAGTGGGTGAGCAGAAAATCAATTTCCACGCAGTTGTAGCTTCATATATGCAGGAAAACATCAATTAAAAAGCAGGTTATGATAATCAGTACATCAGAAACAAGAAAACAAGTAAGTAAAAAAACAACGACACTTTATGAATAATTATGATAATCGGTACTGACTACTGAGAAATTTTACACACACACACACACACAGACACAGACACACGCACGCACGCACGCACACACACACACACACACACACATATATATATATATATATATATATATATATATATACTTCGCAGTTTTTTGATTGGTTCATGCACAAACACATCCATCGAAGTTTGTGAAAACAGCCTACTGACACGTTGTGTGTGTGTGTGTGTGTGTGTGTGTGTGCGTGCGTGCGTGCGTTCGTGTGTGTGTGTGTGTGTGTGTTTGGCGGGGAGGGGTGTGTGTAGGTACACAAGCACAGATGTACACAAAAAAGACAAGCGCACACAAGTATGCCAAATTCACCCACAACCCCACCGTCCGCTCTTCACACACACACACACACACACACACACACACACACACACACACACACACCTCTTTCTCCATACACACACATAAATACACGAATCACCTAGGCATGAAAACCAGTTCTCTCTTTCAAAACGAAATGAGAAAAAAGCATAATGCAAACCTATTAACCCTCATTTATACGCGTTGAACATCGAGGTCCTTTTTTCTGCTGTGCGCCTTGTCAGTCTAATGGAAACTTTCCCCCACCAAAACAGTGCTGCGTTGAAATTAATGAGGGAGAAATAACAGAAAGCAGGCAGTCAGGCAAGCCGACAGGCACACAGGCAGGCAGGCAGGCAGGCAGACACACCCAGTCATTGCAGACTTGGTATTGATCCTCCCGCCAAACACTTGATTCGCCGCGAAAACCTCCGTAATTTGAGAATTAGCAATCCATTTCAATCACGTGGGACTAAGAGAAACGAAAAGGCGTGGTGTAGAAGGAACAGGGTGTGAGGTGAGTGTGTGTGTGTGGCTGGGGAAGGGGGTGTGGGGGGGGGAGGAAGAGGGTAGGGGCAGGGAGGGACGTTGTAAAAGATGAATGGGCGCACGCACATAACCGCGGCCACACACGCACGTAACACGCGTGCACGCGCCAGAGAGAGAGAGAGAGAGAGAGAGGGAGAGGTTCTTTTTGTGTTAGACCCCCCTCTCTCTCTCTCTCTCTCTCTCTCTCTTTCTCCGTTCGCTTGATAAGCGTGAAGCCACTATTTGTGGATTTACCTGCCCTTCCCTCTGCTTCTGTCTATCTCCAATTGCTTCCACTGTGTTTTTCTGTCTGTCAGTTTGTCCGTCTGTCTCCCCCACTCCCCCTTCTGTGTGTGTGTGTGTGTCTGTGTCTGTGTGTGTGTCTGTGTGTCTGTCTGTCTGTGTGTGTGCCCGTAGCCTAAACGTGCAAGCGTGGAGTTATTGCTATGCGATTGTCCCTTACCTCTTTTTAAAATTTTTATTTAATGCACTGACGCGGCTGTCATGTGTACAAATTCACGCAACCGAAGTTGAACAGATTTGTTATCTAAGTTACGTAACCGTTCAGCACGCCACTAGATATCAAGATTTGTGAGCTCTTTTTATTATCATTTCATTATTTTTATATATTATATATATATAATGTTCCACAGCTTGTTGCGCCGTTGTAGTGCCCCGTTATAAGTCACAACCTGGTGCCCCAATCGCAGTCAGGAAAGTGTATTGGGTTCCCACCCCACGTTCCCCACGTGTTGCTGCCAATGGGGTACGATCGACTGGAAGACGATACCCGTGACTGCTCACCCGTTATTAATAATAACGAGAGCTACCTGGTGCGACAGCGTCTGTGTGTGTGTGTGTGTGTGTGCATGCGCGCGCCACGCGGAAAGATCGATGAACAGCAACGTGCCAGGCAGTAGTGATTATCGCTCTGATATGTTTGTATTATATGACCGTTTTTTTAAATGTTTTTTTTATATATTTTTAAATTTTTTTAAATATGTATTACTCTCGTTGTTTGAATGAACTCCGGTAACTGGGAATATGGCGAAAGTGAGATACAGTGATTCAAACTTGACGAAGAATAATAATTTATTACGTTTTAGGATAATTATTGTACTGTATTGTTTTGTATAGGATTGGATTGGATTGGATCGGACTGGATTGGATAGCAAGTCAATCGTGATGAAGAAAAAATGATGCTGTCAAGCTTTAGGTTTTTGAAATTGCTCTTATGTAAAGGACATTTGAGTTTGTTTGTTTGCTTTTTTTATTTCGATGACTGGAATTAAATGTGAGTCAAACTTGATGAGGAACAACTGCGATGTCGGTTAGTTTTATGGTTTAGCATGTTAATATTCCTCTGTCTGTAGCATTTAGGGGCTTTTATTATTTCTTTTTTTTTTTAAACTGAAATAACTAGACTGACGATGAAGATACAGTAAAAACCATATGTGGTCTTTGGATCCATTGAGTGAAACTTGATGAAGAAGAATCGTGGCATCGGTCACGATTAAGTTTTAGGATTGATATTGCTCTAATATGATTGTAGAATTGATGAAAACAACCTCTGATAATAGAGATTGTGATGGAGATAATCATTGTAAGTCAAACTTGATGAGGAAGAATCTCGGTATCGGCTACTTGTCACACTTAAAATTAAACGTGTGATTGTGTGTGTGTGTGTGTGTGTGTGTGTGTGTGTGTGTGTGTTCAAATGTATGTCAATGCAGTGATATGATTCCTGGAAGTTTATTATCATGGTCATCGGTCTGAAAATCAATATTCTCCATGTTCTATTCTGTTTGTCGATTTCGGCTTTCTGTTGTGGTTCGTTCTCTCTCTCTCTCTCTCTCTCTCTCTCTCTCTCTCTCTCTCTCTCTCTCTCTCTCTCTCTCTCTCTCCCTCTTTCCACATTTTTCACGAATACGTCTTCATTCATTTGTTTGTATGTTGTTGTTTTTCTTGCTTGCTTTCAAACTTCGTCTTTTTACGGACATATCACTGCGATACATCCCGAGTTCAGAATGAACTGAAAGGCTAAAAAAAACGTGTCATATCAATTCAGCTGCCGTCCAAAGGTGCGAGGTCATAGTGCCGAAAATTGATATTCAAGAGCATGTACTCGTCGGCAAAGTTATGTGTTCACCGAAGACAATCATGATTATGTTTTTTTTGTGCTCTGTGTATGCATTCATGGCTCGGATTTGCGGATCGATTTGCTGATTAAAAGATGATTAATTTAATGAGCGATCCGCTGAACGCATGCAGTTAATTACTTTATGTACTTGATTTACAACCCTTATTTTATTTAATTCTGTTGCACAAAAAAGAGAGAAAAAAAGAAAGAAAGAAAGAAAGGAATTATTGCAACCCCACCCCACCCCCCAAACCTTCACCTACCCCAGTCTCGTCCATGTCACGGTAACGTACCCGATTAGGAAGCGAGTGTCAGACGGGTTCGAGTCTCATGTATGTACGGGCCGATAGTCTTAAGTTTTAAATCTTTGTTTAACTGAGAATTATGAAATGAAATAACCCCAAAATAATTAACATGACAACAGATAAATGCGAGCGTAGTAGGAATTAGCGTAGAGGCGTAGATGAACTAGTTTGCAGTTTCAGCTGAAAGTGAAACTCACCGCTGACAAAACATGCTGAAACTTTTTTTTCCTACTTTGTTTCAGTTTCAGTTTTAAGGAAGTGTCAAAGCGTGTGCACTGATCCATACACGCTGCTTACAAATTTAGGAGAAAAAAATTATATATAATATGACACAACGAAGACTTACGTTCTGGTATGGTGTTGGTTCCAGTGATCCAGCCCGTAGAGTTGTGTAGCACATCATTGAATTAATGTGTTCATGAACAAGTAATGCATGCTGTTTCAGGCACAGGCATGGGAATGTAATGCTGCACACACGAATTTTTATAACTATTTTTGCAAATAATATTGCTTTTGTTTTTGGGACTTTTTTTCTGTAGTTATCTTCTCTTTCTTTCTTTTTTTTGCGACTTCAACCCTCCCCCCCTCCCTCCTCCCCACCACCCCCCTCCCCACAAACAAATAAACAAAGAAATAAAGAGACAATGGCCTCAAAGAAGAACAAACGCTGAGGTATGCTTATATAAAAGAATAGACTGAGAACATGCACATGCAAAATGTCTTTTCGTTTATTTTAGGGGAGACATGTCATAATTATTATTTTGTCCTCTTTTTCCTATTGTAATAGAGATGATGATAACAACCATAATGACAATGAATGATAATAATAATAATAATAATGATAATAATTGACATGATAGAAATGAACCACGCAAGGCAAACCAACTTTCAAAAACATATTCAGTTCCAATATAGAAGGCTAACGAAACCGTGTCTTTGAGAAATAAAAACCGAAACGATTTAGTGCACAACTGAGAGTACGTATTTATGTTAAAGTTTGATTTTGATATTCTGGTGTTTTATGTTGATTGAAATTAGAAATTATGATCAATGGTTTCTTCATTGCAGTGGGAAGTCATTTACAGTTTAGTCTTTTGTGAATGACTATGACTTCCAAACTAGGAGGCAAGATTACACTGACTGTCAGTGCTGCAGTCATGGGGGCTAGTTCAGTAGTTGGCCTTTGGGAAGCATCCCAACACTGTCCTAAAACCCTCTTGTTTGAGAGAGTGGGGATGCTACTAGGGCAAGACATTTTCCACTATAATCAAATCATAACCCAGATTGTCGGAACAGCAGTTACCTCCTCCGCTGTTCTGATGGTCATAGTTGGGACACGACTGACTCTTATACAATACAAAATACACAATATACAATTCTAATTAACTTTACAGGACTTTTACGTGTGGGTTGATACGATTGTTTTAGCGTCACTTTTTCTCGCAATTAACAAGCTTATCAAAGCCAACCACTGTAAGACGTTAAACTGTCTCGGATAAAAAAAAAACAAACAAACAAAAAAACACCACCACCACCACCTTTGTTAGCCTTTGATGATGATGATAATAATAATGATGACGATGATAATAGCAATACTACTACTAATACTGCTGTTCCTTCTTTCACTACTACTACTAGAACAACAACTACTACTAATGATGATGATGATGATGATGATACAAAATATGATCTACTACTACTAATAATGATAATGATAATAATATTATTATTATCCAGCACCAACCCCCTTCCTCACACCCACAACATCCGCTGTCTCAAACACAATTTTAGCACAGTAACAGGCCGCGATTGTAGTGTTGTGCATACAAACCCGAGCATGGGCGAGAGCTCTTTTGATACCAGTGTATTAACACGGAACTCGGGGTGAAAGGGCGGGGGTGAGGGGGTCATCATCTATCTTTGGTGATTCCCTCCCTTACGTCTTAATTGTTTGGGACATAGCTTGAGTCTGTTATTTTCTTTGTCAGAGGGATAGCTAGTCAGTTAATACTTTTAGTGTTTGTTTAAATGATCTTTAAAATTTTACTTTTCCCCCTAAAAAAAGCAAAACAAAAAACAAACAAAAACAAATCCACTAGTTTGCTAGAATCTCGGACTTCTGTCTGTGTTTCTGTTCCTGTGTATGTTGTATCTTTGTGTTTGTCCTTTATTTATGAGAAGAATGTTGAACGATTTTTTTTCGTTCTTCCATTAAAAAGCTTTTTAAAACTTCCAAAAAGTAAAACGAAGACGCTTGGGGTGGGGGGTGGGGGGAGTGCGGGTAAAGCGGGTTGTTTACGAGTGTACAATTTTAGTGGATGATTTTTTTTTTAAGTAGAGTGTGTTCAGCATTCAGTTGCATTAAGCAAGGTAGTGCGCTGTTTAAAAACGAAAACCAAACATTGTTGTTACTATCGTCGGTGTTGTGTTGATCTGTGGTGAATACTGCATACATATCCGCGGAATACCCGTTAACAGCAACAGTGCCTACCCGTCCCGTCTGTGAGCTCCACCCGTTCTCTAAGCCAGGTGGCCTTTTAGACGCGTCACGGGTATTTTGGCCTTTTAGACTGCACAGGTATTTTGAAAATCCTTGGGTGATCCGTTATATACACTACACCAGATGCATTTTACAGTCCATTTCTGACCGCCCTATCACCTGAGGTGTCTATCAATGTAAAAGCTGAATATTCCTTAACAAAACAAAACAAAACAAAAGTAGGCTACAGTCCAGTGTTGCATTGACTGAACCCTTTGCTGCAAGTGTTCTGACCTCTCTATTCTGACTGTATTTCAATCGTTTGCCTTCTACCTTTTTACCATGTCTTAATGCGTGTACTCATTAGTTTATTTTGTGCATTTAATTTCATTATGTCTTTGATAATAATAATAATGATTATATAATATATATATATATATATTATGTAATTTTTTTAAACCTAGAGTAGGGCTCTCGATGCTAAACCATCGCGTTGGGTTTATGCAATGGTCAGGCACTTGCTTTATTTTTTTTCCAGCAAATGTGATGTAGCGTATATGGATCAGTCCGCACTGATAGGAAAAACAAATAAAAAAAACTACACGCAGGAAAAAAAAAAAAGGGTGGCGCTGTAGTGTAGCGACGCGCTTTCCCTGGGGAGAGCAGCCCGAATTTCACACAGAGAAATCTGTTGTGATAAAAAGAAATACAAATACAAATACCTCGTTGAAACTGAAACTCGGCGACCCATCCACTCCTTACAATGTCAGTCGTAACGACGTGAAACATAGATTGAACAAACCAAAACCACGAAGTTCTTAGCCTTTAAAAAGTGAAAAGAAGAAGAAGGGAAAAAAAAAGTGGAGTTAGAAACCATTGACACGTTTATGGTTCTGGATTTCAGACAACACAACAGCAACAACAACAAATCAAGAGCCGCAATGTACAAAGGAAAACCAGTAAGATTATAAGAAAGAAAAAAAGAAAAGAAAAAAAAAAAAGGAAAAGGGGGTGGGGGCTTGAGGGATTAGATGGGGGATGGGAGGTCCTGAGCTTGATTCCATTAACGGTCTTAGATACGCTAAGTTTGCTTAGCTCAGAGAAGACAAGATAATGAAAGTTTATTCCGGGAAACCCCGTGAGGTAACATGGAAAAAAAAGGAAGTCCTAAATCAACGCAAAAGTCTATAGACTAAGGAAACTTGTTAGCGCTAAGACAACTTAGCACGTCTAAAATTGCAGGTGCACATTACTCCTGGGAGGTCTACAGTACAAACAGGAGTGTTAATGATTTTATGTCGGGTCTGATTATTCATAACATTAGCTGTCAAACAAATTAACAAAGTAATAAGCCGAACAGAATGCATGTACACAAAGCAAAATATAGAAGTAACAACAACTAGAAATACAGGCAAATACTTGTTTACATAAAAAAAAAAACAACAAATGACCACAATGGATAAGCAAATGAGGTACAAACATAATTATGTGAAGATGAAAGCCTCTCTTTGTCTGTCCGTCTGCCTGTCTGTCTGTCTGCCTGTCTCTGTCTGTATGTCTGTCTGTCTGTCAGTCTTTCTCTCTCTCTCTTTGTCTGTCTGTCTGTCTATCAGTTTGACAACGAAATCTGGACCCATGCTCAGTAAGAATACCCAGACCGTTCCCGTCGTACTGCTGACGCGTGTTCTAAAACCTGAGATTGTCATTATGGATGGACACATGGGGGAACGACTGTTAAATCCGTCTGAAAGTGTGAATACTTAAATACTTTTGCGGTGACTGAAAATAGTGATAACCTGTTCACCACAATGATTCTGTCCTTCGACAATAAAATGACCGAAAAGGGTTTTCCCGAAAGTTTAGAGAGAAAGACAAGTGTTGCATGAAGGTGCAGGTGATGTACATACCCAGCAGACATATGTCTGCCGTCTGTGTGTGTGTGTGTGTGTGTGTGTGTGTGTGTGTGTGTGTGTGCGGGGAAACAATTATTTAATTCGATTCAAAAGACTTCATTGCCTGCTTCAAACAATTAAAACAAAAAACTTTCTTTGGGCTCATTTAAATGCTCTTTGATTGAGAAACAGGTGACGTAAAATTGGATTGGGGGAATAACCGGTGCACCTTTCCTTGATTACTACGTGCACATCAATCATCGTGTGAAAGAAAAAAAATCAGGTAAGAAAAATATTTTAAGACACAAATGAGTTTTTTTTTTTTAAAGGAGACTAGTTTATGATTGTTAAAGACAAACGATGCAATGTTTGGTGACACTGAACCGCGGAGAAGGATATCTATGCTCCCGGAGGTTAGCTTAGTTTGAAAATATCGATGTTTGTTTTGGACTACGGTGAGTTCACGGTAAGGATGAAATTTACTTTAAATCCAAGACGTCCTTTTCTAACAGTGTTCGCCTAATTGTTCGGAGCCACGTCAGCATGTACGTCACAATATTTTCAGCGAGGCGGTGTCAATTTCAGTTTCAAGGAGGCATTGAATCGTGCGAACTGGTCCACATACGCTACACCTTGTCTGCTTTGGGGGAAAAAATGAGCCGATGTCTGGTATTCGCACAACCCCAACGCGCTTGTCAGGCCTTGAGAGCCTACCCTAGGTCAATATAAAAAAAGAAAAAAAAAGAAAAGAAAAAGAGATAAATGATATAAACTAAACAAGCATGAGTGTGGTATGATGCTCGGGTTAGGGACACTATTGGCACCACGAAGTCCTATGACCTCCACACGGGGTACGACACCTTTAATATTAGAAGTACCACTCAAATTACCCGAGCAGCTCAGCAAGTGGCTGTATCCCCCGGACCTGGCTGACGCCTGTTTACAATACGATTTCAATTCTCCTTCACTTCCAGGCCTGTGGCGAATTCGCGAAACAAGTTTTCGATGTCGGAGAATTCGTGGAGACTGTCAAGAGAAGTAGAGGGACGTGGTGGCGGTCTCCACTGTCGTGGTTCACTCTCCCTGTCTGGTTTCCGTAAAGTGGAGTTTAATATTAACGACCAATTATGACAAATGTTGTGCAGGGCTTGGGTCGTGGTTCTTGAAGGTAGTAGCGTTGTTCAGGCACTGATTGGGGTGAGTCCTGGATGTCTGACTGACTGTCTGTCCGGGTGGGAGTTCAGCCTGACGTCGCACAGGAGAGCCTTGGGTGTGGCTGGGCGACAAAGCAGTTATTATATAATCAGTAGGGGGGAGGAGAAGTGGGAATGGGTGTGTGTGTGCGTGTTGCTTTGAGGGACAAAAAGGTGTTGCATTCCGTATTGTGCAGTCTGTCTTGTCCTGGTATCCGCTGAATTAGAACAGGCGAGATTGGGACACAACAGACGTAACTCAGTCTCGGTGCGTATCATGACAGCCCAACATCCATACAGAATACAGTATATATTTTTTTATTTCAACAACACCACCACCAACAAAAACCATTTGTGGTGGATGTTGCACAAACAATATAACAGAATCACTGTCATTTGATATGAATAAACAAAAGACTTCAAAATTCCTAGATGATGCTAAATTTTAGACGTATACCTCACATAACAATAATCACAGTCACAACAACACCCTGTGGGCTATCTGCTGGAGTTCGGGCTGTGGCAGACCAAGCCTGAGTGTGTTGTGTACATGTGTCAGGTCGGTTATGGAAAAGGTTGTGAAAATGTGGGTTGATGGGAATGAGGGAATATTCAGTAACGTCACCTCGATGGCACAGAAAGTTGATAAGCGAATTAAATGCATACATATGCAAGAAATAAACACATAACTAAGTAAACAAATAAAGAAAGAAACACAAACAAAGAACCAACAACGAAATGATTTCAGTTCAAATTCATTTCAAAATACCGTGTTATCTGTTTCAAACATTTAAAACAGAAAAGTTTCTTTTGGCCCATCCAGATCACACCCACCCACCCACCCATATTATTCGTTGTGCAGTGAACCTCCTACCCGGGTTGCTGTTCCGCCCGTACCGCAAGATACAAGTCAAATGAAAAATGTATTAATAACCCCTAGACCCTACCTTGATTACAAATGAACCTATCAATAATAAACAATCCTCTTCACGCCCCCCCCCCCCTTCCTCCCCCCCCCCCCCCCAAAAAAAAACAACAACAAAACAACAACAACAACCAAAAACAAAAAAACCCACCACAAACAAATAAAAACAAAAGAAAAAATCCTGACCTGGATTCTGAAACCTGGCGACTCACTCACACCCAACAACCCCTGTACCGATGCAGTGCCCCCCCCCCCCCCCCCCACAACTCCCCAACCCCACAGGGGTTGCTGTTCCACCGTTACCGCGAGATACAAGTCAAATAAAAATAAATCATAACCCCTTAGACCCTACTCAGATGAACCTATCAATCACAAAAACAAAACAAAAAACCAGACCTGGGGTGGGTTGTATGAGCGAACTTATAGCGGCTTTAAGTTTGCTGATCGTAAAGAATGTTCCTAACGCCACAGTAAGTTACATATACTTAGAAACATTCTCAACTCAAAGCAAACTTAGCGCTTCAAAGATCGCCTCATGCAACCCTTACCTGGATTTAAAACTTCACAAACTCACACCCACTCACCCCTATTATTCGTTGTGCAGTGGGGCCCCCACCCGGGTTGCTGTTCCACCCGTACCGGAAGCCCAAGAGGAATCGCACGGCCTTCTCGCCCTCCCAGCTGCTTCAGCTGGAGCAGGCCTTCGAGAAGAACCACTACGTGGTGGGTCAGGAGAGGAAGACCCTGGCCAGCAAACTGCAGCTCACCGAGACACAGGTGTGTGTGTGAGTGTGTGGTTGGGTGTGTGGGGAGGGAGGGGTGTTTTGTGTGTGGGTGGGGGGGGGGGGATTTGTGTTGTGTGTGTTGTGTGTGTGTGTGGGGGGGGACTGGTGGAGGTGGGTTTGTGTTGTGTGTGTATGTGTGTCTGTGTGGTGGGGGATGGGTGGGTGAGGGTTGGGAGGGGGAGTTAGGGGTAGTTGTTGTTGTTGTTGTGTGTGTGTGTTGTTGTTGTTGCTGCTGCTGTGGGTTTTTGTTGTTGTTGTTGTGTATATGTTTTTGTTGTTGTCGCCTACGGAGACACAGGTGTGTGTGTGTGTGTGTGTGTGTGTGTGTGTGTGTGTGTGTGTGTGTGTATGCGCGCGCGCGCATATGTGTGTGTTGTTGTTGTATTGTTGTATGTGCATGCTGTAATGTGTATGCGTATTGTATTGCTTTATTGTTGTTTTGGGAGGGCGATAGAAGCAAAGGCGGTGGTTGTGTGTACATGTTGTGTGTGTGTTTATGTGTGTGTATGTGTGTATGTGTGTGTGTATGTGTGTGTTGCTTTGTTGTTGTTGTTTTGTGTAGGCGTGGTTGGGATAAAGGAAGGACTGTGAGCTGTGCGTGTGTGTGTGTGTGTGTGTGTGGGTGTGGGTGTGTGTTCTCTATCAGCGTTTCTAGACATCCTCGGCTATCGGCTGGGTTGTAAACCACGTGATTGAAAGTTCCATCTCCAGGTCTCTCTCTGTCCACGTGTCTATTTCCATCGGTCTCTGTCACCGTCTCCCAGTGTCTCTTGCTGAGTCTTACTTGCTTCATGTCGTTGTTGGGGGTTTTCCTCTTTTCCTGCGTCACCCAGTGTCTGCCCCCATCCCCAGCCCAACCCACTCCCCCTCCCCCTGTCTCTGTCTGTCACACACACACACACACACACACACACACACACACACACACACACACACACACACACACACGGGCACATACACCGTTTATTATTATTATTATTATTATTATTATTATTTCTGCCCCTTATAATATCGCGGAGCGACGTACAACAGATGTTTATGCAGACTCAGGACAGACAAACAGACATACACACGAACACACACGCGTGTGTGAAAAGTCCGAAACCACGCTTTATATAACAGACTTCAGAAAATAAGATTTAAAAAAAAAAAAAAAAAAAAAAAAAACGTCGCATATCGACCCCATCACTTCCTTCACAAAATGCAAAGCGTAACCGGCCCGCCCACTCATAAACTAATTGAGGAAAGTAATTAATGACACGGGGACGGACAAGGTCAGTATCGATGCCATTGATCATGCCGGCTCCCTATCATGTTTGTCATCAACGGCAGACCTGGCTTTGCGTCGTCCAAGATTCTACCCGAGCAGTTTTCCCCACCCCTTACACCCAACGCTGTTTTGTCTTCTCTGTGTGTTAGACTGTGGTGGAAGGCACAAGCGAAAAAAAAAAGAGGGGGTAGAACTTGAGCGGTGTGACAAGTGTCCCCAGTACAACTGAAGTGTAATCGTTGGCTAATTGCTCGGCTCGTTTCGCACACTTTAGTTAGTTGCGCTCGTCACCTTGACAACCATCGACTGTGAGGACGTTTTTTTTTTTTTTTTTCCGCGCTTTAGCGAAAAAAAAAAATCTTGGGTTGGAAGGGGGAGGGGGGGGGGTCATGGGGGGAGGGAGGAGGAGGAGGGGGGACACGTAAGAAAGAAGAAAGGGCAGGGAAGCAGCGGAGAGGATAATCAGCCCTTGACGACTCGCCGGGGCTGACTTCATTTCAGGGGGATTGTTGGGCCATCATTACATGAGCCACACTGCACGCCACATACCCCACTTTTCCCTTGTTCACTCTGTCCATGCTGACTGCCTGTCGGGGGCTGGGGGGAGGAAGAGGAGGAGGAAGAGGAGGAGGAAGAAGAGGAGAGCGGTATTCTAAGCACTCTACCAATGTTTCGGGCCTCAAGAGCGCGTCTGCTTGCTTCAAGGGGGTGTGGTTGGGGGCGCCTGCCAGTTTTCAGTCGTTTCCCAAATTTCGATCGCCATCTGGAGTGTTGAGCGTTGTTCAATGTCTGGCGGCTCATAGTTTGAATAGGGGCTTTAGTTGTTTTTTTTTCGGGGGGGGGGGGGGGGGGGGGGGGGGGGGGGGGGAGGAGGGGTGAGTTTGTGAGAGGCGAAAATAAGTGGAGGGAAGAGTGGGTGGGGAGGGGGAGTAGGGGCGGTGATGGCGGAAGACGCATGGCAGACTCGCTTTCTTAATCGATGGGAATGAAAACCCATAGCTTCAGCAGGAATGAACAGTGTTCTGAGGGACTTTAGAAGGGACGGGGGAGGGGAAGGGGGAGGGGAGCTGAGGGACTTTAGAAGGGCTAAGGGTGGGGGGGGGGGGACTTTTTGCGTAATTTGGGTTGCTCCACCCAGGGAAAGCGAATTTCAAATTGTGGGGTTTTGTTGTTGTTGTTTGGGTTTTTGTTTTTGTTGTTGTTGTTGCTTTTTGCTTGTTGTTAATGTTGCTAGTTGCTGAAGTTCGGATTTAAGTGTGTATTGTATTTTTTTTTCGGTACTATGTGTATCCAACAGTGTAACTGGTCCTGTTTTGTGAAGTCACTGGAGCTTTTCATTATAAGCAAATACTGTGCCTTGTGTGTGCGTGTGTGTGTTGTTGGGTGGAAGAGAGGAAAGGGGGTGTGGGGGTGGGGAGGGAATGAAGGAGTCGATCATTAGTGACGTGTTCCATTGTGTTGGGGACCTGGAGATGCTTGTAGATGTTTGGACAGCCTTGAGGAACGGCCTTCACGTGAGACCTGCAGAAGGCGATAAACAAGGGAGCGGTGGAGAGAGAGAGAGAGAGAGAGAGAGAAACAAAGGACGCTAACTGCGGGTGGTGCACGTGAGACACGGAAGGGGGCGGGACTGTGCAGGGGGAGGACTGCCGGTATTGAGCGAGGAGCTCGGGTGGCAGGATCCTCCCGCCCGCCCGGCCCTTTCACAGTCCATGCCGGTGTCGCAAAGAAAATTAAATACTGCAGCAAAAAAAACATAATTTTTTTTTTTTAAACCCTCTGTGAGAGTGTTGCTTTCCACGGAGTAAAACATCATCTCTCCGTGTTGATTGCCAGTAATTACTATTGCTTACATTCACGGAGAAAAACATCCTCTCCCCCTGTTAATTGTCAGTAATTACTATTGCTTACACTTACTTTTGCACTGAATTTCCGCTTACATTGTTTCTCCAGTGAACACGCAAAAGTTGAAAAGAAGGGCGTTTTTGACTGGTATTACTTTGAACTGTGCTCCAAGAACTGAAGAGAAGCTACACATCTGATCATCATGTCTATTGATCATGAAAAAAAAACCCATATTTTTCCCGTAAGTTTTTTTTTCTTTTCTTTTTTGAGTGTTGATTTCCTGAGGGGGCGGGGAAAAAATCAACGGAAAGCGTGTTTTGTTTTGTTTTTCTTATTTTAGGGCAAAAATTCACTGCGAGTGGGTTTTTTTCCCCCTGGAAGTCTTTGTTTGCTTCTGCACCGGAACCAGTCAGTGGCTTGCAGTCCGTGGCTACACTGGGAGCTATTAGGACGAAACATGACCTGCTTCTGCACATTAGCTGTGTCCTGATGGACGGTCACGTGACTGAACATCCCCCTCCCACACACACACACAAACCCGCACCTCCTCTTCCCCGCCCCCACCCCCCATCCACCCCCACTCCCGTCTTCAGTGCCTCATTTTGTGGGGTGGAGCAGTTCCACCAGGGACTGTGCACTATGGCCAAGGGTTTCGTATAGGTGGGCTGGTTATACGCTGCTGCCAGTAACTGATATAGGCTTGCGTGTCGCCCACACTGTGTGTGTGTGTGTGTGTGTGTGTGTGTGTGTGTGTGTGAAACTTTATCTTAATTTCCCGCATTTCAGTTATCTTCAGAGGTCAAAAACGACGCCCCTGCCATTAATTGACTAATTACATCAAAGCCAGCGCACTTAAACACAGTGTCGATTACACCCGCCATTGGGACTGCTGAACACGCCCGCACAACCCGAACTTAATTGTTGACCAATTTTCAGCTATTGGTTGTTTAAAAAAAATCAAAATTGAAATAAAACACACACAAAAAATTGTTAACACACACTCTCTCTCTCTCTCTCTCACACACACACACACACACACACACACACAAGGAGGGCCTGGCCACACACAGAGGCAAACAAACTAAAACGACGAATTAAGTATGTTCCTGTTGTTCCTAAGTTAATTCCCTCTCTATGTGCGTGACAACAGTGCTGTAATATGAACATGGCGGCACAGGCAGGAGAAAGGTTTGCAATCGGTGTCAATGAACGCAGAGGGCTGGCAGTGGGAGGTAGTGGTGAGAGGGGGGGGGGTTAAGTTGAAGTAGTGGGGGGTACTGTGGGGGAGGGGGGGGGGTCTGCCCCACCCAAGGAGCATCCTGCCGAGAGCACCAATTTGCGGTCCGTGCCTTCAATCATCGCCCACTTCGTCTCTGTTGCCGCTCGTCACGCTTCCACGCCGTAACGAGCTGAAGTCATAGACTGCTCTGGGCCCCGCGCACCCAGGACAGACGGTTCAAAACCATGGGAGGGGAGGGGGATAGGGGGACCTGGGTCCTTTGGGGGGGCTTGCAGGTTGGTGCCATTAAAGAGACCCGCTGTCATCAATCTCATCCCTGGCAGAGAGATTTACAGTCCACGTATCGCCTGGCTAGACGCTCCCTCCCTCCCTCCCTCAGTCAGCTTTTTGCTGCTTGACTGACAGACAGAGAAATGGGGCAGTAATCGCAGACTTAATGCCGTCATAATTACGTCCCCTTTTTCTGCCCGAGTCCCCAAAGACTCTGGCGGCAATTGGAAGCTGGAGGCTGGTGAACGGGTTCCGGTTGCTGCGTGCGCGCGGTGGGGAAGGAAGTGGCGTGCGTGCTGCCCAAATTGGGCCCGGAGTCCTTGGAGAGTCGTACTGAGCCCGCCCCTCCTTTTCTTCTCCCCAACCTGGACATGGGCGATTAGCCAGCGCGCGGTCAGGTGACGCCGTAATGGTCTCCCTTCACATCCCGCAGTCAGTGTGCAGGGGGGCTGGGGGGTGGGGGGGGGGGGGGGGGTAGGGACGGCAATCCTATCACAACTGCCGTAATTGTTCAGTGATTTCGGCTCCTTAGTACCAGATTCTCTTGTTAGACACGGCCCGGCTCGCCCTACTCCCCAAGGCAAAAGACCTGCAACGATTTGTTGAAGAAGGCAGGCAGGGAGGGTTTTGTTGGGAGGGAAGCAGGGAAGCATCAGAGAGCGTGGTCAGCTTTGAATCGTGGCAGGCCGTGTCCCGTTAGCGGCGTGGCCATGTAATAACGCTTTAATTCTACACGGACTCGGCGTCCTCCTGGCCCCGATACCGTCACAGATGAGGTCCGGGGATGTCTTCCGCAAACAGCCCGGGACAGGGCATCAAAGCCGCGCGTGTCATTCTTGCATGTATTTGTTTCCTCTTCAAAGACTGTTGACCGTGTCTCTGTCGGAATTGCCAGTTGCAAGAGCAGGGCAAGTAGGGGGGCCATTTCGGTTTTCTTCTCGCGCAGCATCAAAGTTGAAGAAGGGAGGCTAACGTGTTTGTTCTTGACGCTTGTTCTTTTTAGCACGGTCATTCTTCGGGGGCAAAGCTTTGTTGTTGTTGTTGTTTTTACAGAAAGGCGGGTAATAGGGCATCAGCATTTGACGCTTCTCTCATTGACGAGATCATTTCCTATACCGCCCCACCCCCTTTCTTTGTTCTTCTTCTTCTCCTGCTCATATCTCCCCTATCTTATGTCAAAGAAGCGATTGTCAAACATCGCTGGATCACAGACCCTCATTCCCATTCTCTTCCCTTCACCCCCCTCTCCTCTCTGCCTTACCCCCTCCCCTATACCTCCTCATCCCTCCACACCACCTCTGTACCTTCCCTCAACACTGCAAGACCCAGTGACACGCTTTGTTCGCTTGTTCTGTCTTTGTATTTCCTTTTCTTCCTTGCCTTCTTTCTTCCTTCCTTTCTTTCTTTGTCGCTCGTCCGTCCTCTCCTCTTTCTTCATCGCCTTCGATCGTTCTTTGAGAATCTGCAAATAGACTTTATCGTCTTTTTTGTTTGTTTGTTTGTTTGTTTTGCCAAACATTTAACATACACCAGTTCTTTGCGCCGTTACTTATCATTTATTTATTTGTTCATCCGTTTGTCTGCTGGCAACGAATATCGGAACGTTGCGAAAGTGAGCGCGCGCGTGTGTTTGTATCTGCATAGAGGGTAATGCGTACGTGGGATAGAAAGGCATTCATTTGTTTGTTCCTTCCCACGTTCCTTGGTATATCAGCTTCATCGATACTAAATCATTGGTTTGTCAGTCAGCCATAGATTCGTTATTGCGAATTACAGTGTTGACAATTAAATTATGAACTAATAATTATTAACTGTGTGGATTATAATTGTTTGCGGGCGTCAGACACACAATGCAGACACACAAGATCCGACACAGACAACCTCCCCCTCCCCCCACAACACAGACGCAGAGACACACGCACGTATGCACTCGGTCAAGCACACACACACACACACACACACACACACACACACACACACACACACACACACACACACAGAGAGAGAGAGAGAGAGAGAGAGAGAGAGAGAGAGAGAGAGAGAGAGAGAGAGAGAACACGAATAAACAAACTGTTTTATATTCCAATTGATTTCTGTGTCACTGTCGTAAAAGCAAGGAAACAAAAAAGGATACTCAGTAATTTGTCATGGTTTGTGGACAGATATTTGGCAAATTGATTTCATCTGTTCAGCCTCATAGTGCTCGGCTTAGCGAGGGCTCTCAGTTTCATGAGAGTATAATGGACGGAAATGATACTCATTTTTCATATAACAATTACGGCAGAACTAATCGATAGTATCAAAGCAGGACGAATCTCTCTGTCTCCGTCTCTGTGTCTGTCTGTCTATCTATCTATCTGTCTGTCTGTCTGTCTCTCTCCCTCTCTGTCTTTCTCCTTCTCTTTCATTCGCTCACTCTCTCAGTCTGCCCCCTCTCTCTCTTGTAGTTTGTTTCTTTTGCTTTAGTTCCTAAAGAAGTATTCTTGTTTTTGTTTGTTTGTTTTTTCTTTCTTTCTCACGCTCCCTGTCTCTCCTTCCCTTTGTCTATATCCACAACTCTTTGCCGCCCTCGGTTAAATCAAAACACCCTCAGAATTAAACATTATGACCGATGTTCCTTGAATAAGCCTATACACATCTTCTTAATTTGGGTCATCCGGCCGTTTTAAACTAGAGTTTTTTTTGTTGGTTGTTTCTTCAGCGAAGGAAGAACTGTACACTACACAAAACGTCGGTCACAATGTTTATATATGCCTGCCTACTTACCTGTGCCTTCCTACCTACCTATATATCTATCTATCTATGCTGATACATACTTAAAACCTTTTCCACTTGCATGGTTTTTTTTTACGGGAAAGCAATCACTTATTTTTTAACCTCCACAAGGCCTGACTGGCACGTTGGGTCTATGCGTATGTCTGACATCTGCCCCTCCTCCCCCCAACCCAGAGTTCTTCTTTTCATTTTTTTAATCAGATGTGGTGATCCCTCCACCACACTTTGACAACCTCCCTTGAAACCGAAGCTGAAGCTGTGATTAAACCTTTAACTGACCGGAAGATTTCTCTGTGCCGTGTTGCAGGTCAAGGTGTGGTTCCAGAATCGGCGCACCAAGCACAAGCGCATGAAAGCAGAAGAGGAAGCCAGCGGCGGTGTCACTTCTGGTGACGAGGCGGGCAAGGTGACCAACAGCTCAGACGGCCCCGGTGACGTCAAGAGTGACGCGTCGGACCACGAGCTGCTGGAAGATGACGTGTGCAGCTCCGACGAAGAGGAACTGTCCGTGACGGAGGACAGCTAGATTTTCTACTTCGTCTTGGGCGTGGTGTGTGTGTGTGTACTCTGAGACTTCTTCTGGTTCTTCTTTCACTGACTTTCGTGGATTGAAGCCTCCTCCTGCAACGATGGAAGCGTGTGTGTGTGTGTGTGTGTGTGTGTGTGTGTGTGTGTGTGTGTGTGTGTGTGTGTGTGTGAGCGCGCGCGCTCGCATGTGTGTGTGTGTGTGTTTGTGTTGTGGAAAGGGTTCAGTGAAAACCATTTCACAGACAACACACAAAGAGACAGTCATATAATAAAAATGGGACACAAAAATAAACATTATTATAAAGAAAGCCCTGTGTAGCACTGCAACCTTCACCTTGAGTTGTGGTCTTTGAAAAAAAAAAAAAAAAAAAAAGAAAGAAAGAAAAAAAAAAAAGACCATACTCGTGTGGAAAACAAAGTGATTCTAATTTTTCAAATATGTCAAACTGGAAATAGGGAGAGAGTGAATTCTATTTACTCGAATTTATTTCTCAGAACTACATGGATTGCGAATATCAATGCCGTAATCTTTTCTGAGGCAACCTGTTCTATTGTGTTGTTGTTGTTGTTGTTGTTAATGATGATGATGATGTTGTTTTTACTGTCTGCGCAGGACGGAGAACACAGAAATGTTTTGTTGTTTAGTCAAATGTGACAACTTCAGTCCAGTGAAGTGTCAACACAGCCAGCCATGCTTTTGTCACGTGCAGATGTTCCTATTTAATGATAAAAGAATATCCAGGATTGTGAATTGTTGCACTGCCACATTTAATTTTTACAGATAAAGAATATTTGACGAACGAAATGGGAAATTATGCCACTTTCGAATCATTCTCTTGTCTTTTCTTCTTCTTTTTTCTTATGATAATGCATTTATGTTTTTCAACACGCGTTCAGTTGTACCCTTTTTACTGATGTTGTGACGACGAGAGAAGAAGACTTCTGCTGCCTACAAGAACAAAGATTTTTGTTTGTTTGTTTGTTTCGTGTGGACATTTCAGGGATGGTGCAAAAGAGCGCAGCATCGGCCTGGCATGCCAGTGACCTGGCAAAACTATGAGAGTTCAGAGATGCGCGGACATTGTGTCTTTTGGTTCTGAAGATTTCATTTTGATTTTATGTCATGGATGTGATAAACCTGTGACCTGCTGTGCTGCCCCTTTGGTTTCTTGGAGAGATAGACAACAGAGATTTGGAGACAAGAGAGACGTGTGTGTGTGTGTGTGTGTGTGTGTGTGTGTGTGTGTGTTGTGAGGGAGGGGGAGGGCTGCGGGGACGTAAGTGTGTGGATAAGTAAGTTGATCATAATTTGAATTTGAATTATATTCTTATGTGAGACGTATGTTAGCTTGAGATGCGTGCAAGTGTGCGAATGTGTGTGTGTGTGTGTGTGTGTGTGTGTGTGTGTGTGTGTGTGTGTGTGTGTGTGTGATGCGGTATTGCTGTCTTCTCCGTTTTCAGACTGCTCATGAGGACTTCAATAGTTTGTGTCTCGGAATCACTGTAAGTCGGAGTAGACGTGCAACGAACGTCCTCAGTTCTGTTGATAAACATGAATGAAAAATGAATCTGTGACAGGTTAGAAGTACTCAGGGGTTGCGCCAGACGCTTCAGACTGAACGCGCTGTGAATAATTATATATTGTTTGGGAAAACAAAGGTATAAACGGGAACGAAAGAAGAAAAAGAAAGGGGGAGAACATAGATGGGAGGACGGGAGTTTGATTCTGCAGATTTTTAGGGCATACATCATACTTGAGACCAAACGCGCATTCATGGTCATGTCTTTATGGCGATTTTTTTTTTTCAACTATGCAGTACGATCATAGATCTCCAGCTCCAGTTACGCAGCAAAGCACCGTTCTGTCAAATCAGTTCTCAGTGCTGCAAACAGATAGGGCTTTTTACAAAGTAAAGTCTCCGGCAAAACTCGCCGGAAAACACTCAGGCGGTGGAGTCACGGCGAAAATTCCATTTCCAAACAGACCAGTGACCAGTGGCACTTAGAGCATACAGGAGAAGAATGTATTAGTGTGGGGTGGGTTGAGTAAGGTATTTTGGAATGAGATAGGGTTTAATGCCAGACTTGAAAGCCTGAGTGCAGGGTTTGTCTGATTAGTATTCCGAAGTTGAATAAAGTGTTCACATATAAACTCTAAGCATACTCTCAAGTGAAAGTGAAAAAGTACGTAGTGCAGAATACATCATCGTAAACAGTAATTGCTACGTTTGTTTCGTGTTTTGATTGAAAAGTTGTTTGGTTTTATTTTGTTTTTCATTCACTTCAAATCGGTATGTGTCATGCGCATGCTGAGTGCTAATATTACCGCTGATACCCTGTTTCTCCAGAGAGACACTGAAGACTTCTTCTTAACTCACGTTATTCATTCAAATTCTAATTCATTTTATTCAAATTCATGGGTTAATTATTGTTTGTTTATTTTCATTGTTTATAAACTGGTGTGTGTGTGCGAATAAGCCCGAAACACTCTTCTTGAAGTCATACCAAAAGACCCATTACGACTTCGGTTTGACAGCATATATGTCTTTCTGCTAATAAAAAAAATAAAATAAAATAAAAGAAGAAAAAAATATCTATCTGTGTGTCCGTCTGTCCGTCCGTCAAGCATATTATGTCAGCGAGGGGTTTGCCAATTTCAGCCATCATTTTACTTTTATTGTGTATTTATCTATTTATTTATTTGTTTATCTATTTATTTTTATTTATCCATGTATTTATTTATTGACTCATTTATTTATCTATTCATGTATTTATTATTGTTTTATATACATTTTTTTGTTGAACGCCCTAGCACACCCTAGACGCACCCACTTTATACCCCTTTCCACCCTGGAAAACGGAGTATGGCTGCCTACATGGCGGGGTAAAAACCGGTCATACAAATTAAAGCCCATTTGTGTACATTCAAGTGAACGTAGGAGTTGCAGCCCACGAACGAAGAAGAAGATGATGATATACCCCTTTCCCCCCATAGCTGACAGCTAAGGTCTTTTTTTTTTTTTTACGCAATGAAATAGCGATCAATTTGGCGTGTTTATTTAGTGAACGGTTAGACCGTACGGAACTAAAGAGACTTAGTCAGTGGTGTGAACAAGACGCACTGAAACCTCAGTTGTTTTTCTCTGTTTATCTGTTTTATCACTGTGTGTGTGTGTGTGTGTGTGTGTGTGTGTGTGTGTGTGTGTGTGTGTGTGTGTGTGTGTGTGTGTGTGTGTGTGTGAGTCTATGTTTTCAGATGGTCATTATTTGAATTTGAAATATTGTATGGTGTGTGGCATCTGTTAGCCCCAGGTTGTGTGTGTGTGTGTGTGCGTGTGTGTGTGTGTGTGTGTGTGTGTGTGTGTGTGTGTGTGTGTGTGTGCGTGCGTGTGCGTGTGTGTGTGAATTGTCAGGGAAGAGAGAAAGGAACTTTCTCAAGCCACATGCGAATGCAGTTTCATCTTTAAAGAAATCGTTCCTTAAAAAAAAAAAAAAAAAAAATGTTATTTCCCAATTTGTACAGTGCGAAATATTTCAATTATTATTTTTTTTCCTATCTGTTGTTCATAGAGATGCATTTCATGTCTTTTTATCTGAGCACTTTTTTGTCAGATAATTGGATTGTCTTGTTTTTTTTTTCCTTTTCTTTTTTTCTAATGCTGAATCGAAAAACATTTTTAAACAGCTCTGACTGCATTTGTGATCTATCTTTGATATATAGCCATGATGAGTGTATTTGTGTTGTGTATTGCGTGTGGATGTGCGCGTACGCGTTCGCGGGCACGCGCTTGTGTATGTGTGCGTGCGTGCATTGTGTGTGTGTGTGTGTGTGCGTGTGCGTGCATTATGTGTGTGTGTGTGTGTGAGAGAGAGAGAGAGAGTATGAATGACCTGGTTAAAATTGTCCGTCCATGGGGTGAAAAAAAAGTATAGAGGAGGAGGCGGGTGTGTTTAGGGAAGAGTGTACAGTCGAATAGTCTGATACAGCAAGGCACTGGAAACGTGGACACACACACCCACATACACAGAGTCCTGCTGGATCATGGGAATCGTGAATACTTTGTATGGTGTTGTCATGATGTAATACAGTGCACAACTTGTGTGTCAAACGATGTGTTGAATGAGAATTAAACAACTTGTAAATATCACCTGAGCTTTTTCTGCCTTCTGGTTGTGTGTGGGTGTGGGTGGGGTGGGTGGTGTGGGGGTGGGAGGCGAGGGAGGGACGAGGGGAGGGAGAGGCGGGTGGTGGTGGTGGTGGTTGTGAGTGTGTGTGTTTGTCTCTCTGTTTCTGTCTGTCTGTTTGTCTGTCTGTCCGCCCCCCCCTCTCTTTCTCTCTGTCTTTTTCTGTCTGTCTGTTTTTTGTCTGTCGGTCTGTCTGGCTCTGTCCGTCTGTCTCTCACCCTCTCTCTTACTATCTGAATGTGTGTGTGTGTGTGTGTGTGTGTGTGTGTGTGTGTGTGTGTGTGTGTGTCTGCGTGTGTAGAGAAATGCACACACAGACTGAAAGATTGATATATCCTTTCATTTGAGTCGGCCAAATTAATTTGCAGTGACTTCTTTAAGGTAGTCAATAACTTTTAAGGTTAAATGCACACACAGACTGAAAGATTGATATATCCTTTCATTTGAGTCGGCCAAATTAATTTGCAGTGACTTCTTTAAGGTAGTCAATAACTTTTAAGGTGGCGCCGCGAGGCGGGTGAAGCTATCATATATTAAAAACAAGACATTATTCTAGTGGGATGAACAATAAAGTCAGTGTAAGATATCATTAGCTTTCTCTGGCGATAATGAGTAATCAAGTCAATGTAAGAGACGATTCCCCTTTCTGGTGATGATAATGAAAAAGCCGAGAAAAAAAAAAGCATTTTCAGTTTTCTTCTGACTGTACGATTTCGTTTAACCTACAGCAACACACACACACACACACACACACACACACACACACACATATACATCTCTCTCTCTCTCTCTCTCTCTCTCTCTCTATATATATATATATATATATATATATATATATATATATATATATATCACAAAAGGTTAAGGACTGTTTCGTAAAAGCAGATGCGTTTTTCATAAAATGTTTTGAAAATTATGACGATTATAAAAAAAAATTTAAAAGTTATCACGTTGCTTTTGGTCATACGTGCACATACACATTGAACAGCCTGGAAAATGAGTTCGAAAAACACCCCTGACATCTCAGCTCAAAGATGAGTTATTCAGTGGCTTGTAACCGTGGTTTTTCATTGTAAAGAATGGAAGTAAACATGCAAGAAATCATCTTAGCCGATCAGTGGCGCTCATTATACTGGCTGCATAGTTCACCGTTGTTTCCTGAAAATTGAGCATCATTTCACCATGCCACAAATAAGTAAACTGCAAGTTTCCAAGCGGTGTTTAACTCTTTGTGAACCCTGCAGACATAAAATATGCAGCAGTGTCTTCTGCAGCAAGCAAGCTGATTCAATAACACACGTAAAAAATTGGAGGCATATTTCAGTACAACAGCAAAGTGAAAGGTGTATAATCAATGGTTTCTCCATTGCAGTGGGAGGTCATATTCAGCTTAGTCTTTTGTGAAGGACTATGATTCTCAGGTAAGATTGCATTGGCTCCTTGTGCTGCAGCATTGGGGGCCAGTTGACCGTTGGGAACCATGCCAACGCCGACTGTTCTAAAACTATATTGGCCGAGAGAGTGTGGGTGTAACATGGGCAAGACACACTCCACTGTAATCAAATTTTAACCCAGATAGTCGGGACAGCAGATGCCTCCTCTGCTGTTCTGATGGTCATAGTCGGACACGACTGATTATCATACATTTCAGTTCCACAGCAACATCAAAAACAACAATTTCAACAACAACGAAAATTTGATAATGACAATGTCGACAGTTATGAGGATAATAACGGTAATGAAATCAGTGGCCCGGGCACTCTTGCACATGTGTGTGTGTGTGTGTGTGTGTGTGTGTGTGTGTGTGTGTGTGTGTGTGTGTGTGTGTGTGTGTGTGTGTGTGTGTGTGTGTGTGTGTGTGTGTGTGTGTGTGTGTGTGTGTATTGCATTGTATTACTCTTTTTGTCACAGCAGATTTCTCTGTGTGAAATTCGGGCTGCTCTCCCTAGGGAGAGCGCGTCGCTGCACTACAGCGCCACCCATTTTTTTGTATTTTTTCATGCGTGCAGTTTTATTTGTTTTTCCTATCGAAGCGGATTCTTCTTCAGAATTTTGCCAGGGACAACCCTTTTGTTGCCGTAGGTTCTTTTACGTGCGCTAAGTGCATGTTGCACAAGGGACCTCGGCTTATCGTCTCATCCGAATGACTAGCGTCCAGACCACCACTCAAGGTCTAGTGGAGGGGGAGAAAATACTGGCGACTGTGCCTTGATTCGAACCAGTGCGCTCAGATTCTCTCGCTTCCTAGGCGGACGCGTTACCTCTAGGCCATCACTACCTGTGTGTGTGTGTGTGTGTGTGTGTGTGTGTGTGTGTGTGTGTGTGTGTGTGTGTGTGTGTGTGTGTGTGTGTGTGTGTGTGTGTGTGTGTGTGTGTGTGTGTGTGTGTGTGTGTGGTGCTTGTCAGGCAAAAAAGCAAGAAGGGCAAGAAGGCAAGAAGTTTATTTTCTGTGCCTCCTGGGAGCATAGAAAGATTATACAGCAGCGTCTTTCAGATACACACACACACACACACACACACAGACGCGCGCGCGCGCACGCACGCACGCAAACACACACACACACGCACACACGCGCACACACACACACGCGCACGTACACACACACACACACACACACACACACACACACACACACACACCGTAATTATAAACAAAAAAGACTGATGTTAACAAGTAAACAAATGCAACAAAAGGCCCACACTAGCAAACAGACAGATACACATTAACAATCTTTTTTCCTTCGCAATAGACAAACTCAGGTTCCCTATCAATGTACAAAGTTTCATTGAAAATAAATACGAACAGTGGAGGTAAACACTTGAAATTAAGTTTGAACAATACTCATTTTTGTTTCACCTCTCCACCCATTATCCTGCTCTCTTCCTTCCTTCTTTCTTTATTGCATTACTTATCATGTATATATTTATCCATTCCTCCCTTCCTCCCTTCATTCTTTCTTTTCTTTCTTTCTTTATTTGTTTATTCATTTGTTTATTTATCTATTTATCTCTTTTTTTTATTCATTTATTCAGTTATTTATTTATTCATTTAATTATTTGTTTATCTATTTGTTTGTTTGTTTGTTCTTTCGTTCATTCACTCATTCATTCATCTATCTATATCTTTATTCATTTGCCCAGAACGCCAGTTTTCCGTTGTCATCCAGTCGACGCAGTAAGAGTCAGGAAAAAATAAAAGGCGAATGAGAGAAGACAAAAAAAATAAATAAATAAAATAAAAAATAAAATAATAATAATAATAATAATAATAATAATCCAGACTGGAAAGAACCCGGGTCTGGAGCAAAAGAGAAATAGTTTTATTCAGTCTATATATATATATATATATGTGTGTGTGTGTGTGTGTGTGTGTGTGTGTGTGTGTGTGTGTGTGTGTGTGTGTGTGTGTGTGTGTGTGTGTGTACCCTAAAAAAAATGATTAAAAAATAAGCAACAACAACAACACCAAAAAAGCGTGTCGCTGTGTGGAATGTGAAAAGACATAAAAACTAAAGGAAAGAAAGAAAGAAAGCATCACTGAAAAAACACCTTTAGCATGTACAGGTACCATCAGAGGGGAGGTTAGCATGTACATGTACCATCAGAGGGGAGGTTAGCATGTACAGGTACCATCAGAGGGGAGGTTAGCATGTATATGTACCATCAGAGGGGAGGTCATCTTGTACAGGTACCATCAGAGGGGAGGTCAGCTTGTACAGATACCATCAGAGGGAGGTTAGCATGTACATGTACCATCAGAGGGGAGGTTAGCATGTACATGTACCATCAGAGGGGAGGTTAGCATGTACAGGTACCATCAGAGGGAGGTTAGCATGTACAGGTACCATCAGAGGGGAGGTTAGCATGTACATGTACCATCAGAGGGGAGGTTAGCATGTACATGTACCATCAGAGGGGAGGTTAGCATGCACATGTACCATCAAAGGGGAGGTTAGCATGTACAGGTACCATCATAGGGGAGGTTAGCATGCACAGGTACTATCAAATGGGAGGTTAGTATGTATAGGTATCAACAAAGGGAGGTTAGCATGTACATGTATCGACGAAGGGGAGGTTAGCATGTACAGGTATCAACAAAGGGAGGTTAGCATGTACAGATCCACCTAAAGGGGAAGTTGTCATTGTAAATGTGCCACCGAAGGGGAGGTTATTTATTAGCATGCACTGGTATCATCAAAGGGGAGGTTAGCATGTACTGGAATCAACAAAGGAGAGGTCAACACGTTCTGGTACAAGCAACAGCTTGATATGCTGAACACAGGCGCGCCATCATGAGCAAAATGTTAGTTCAAGTTAAAGGTGACCCGAACACCAGGAAAAGACAACTCAGTGGCTAGGCAGTGAAGATTAAAGAAGACCCCAACTCAAACGGCTCCCCCCCACCCCCCCAACCCCCAGCCCCTAAGCCCCCTGCCCCCTTCACCCCCTGTCCCCTCCCGAGAAAAAATGAAAAGAAAAATATTGTCTGAAAGTAATCGGGGGAACGTAATTATCAGAGATAAGGCTCGTCTGGGCTGTTGAGAAAGGACGATATTCCCACAGATGATTTAAAAGAACATTTTCAAATTGATTCAACAATTTTTTTTAGCATCACACCACCAACCACAAAGACCAAAAGGTCAAGTACTAATGACGCAAAATGAAATAAAATGATTCTTTGTTCTTTACATTGTGAATTGATATCACATCATATTATCACTTTAAAAATCATAGAATCACAAATAGGATGATTTCTTATGAAGCCATGACCAAAACAAAAAAAAAGTAACTATAAGTTAGAATTTGAAACAGGAATCAGTTTTCTTTTTTTTCTTTTTTTTCCTTTTTTTTTTTTACATTTTGTTTTGTTTTCATTCTTACTTTTTTATGTTGGTCTTTTTGTATGTGGTCTGGTCTCATACTTCAGTCAAGCTTGATGAAACATATTGCATTATGTTCATGACATCGTTTCAGAAAGCCCATGCTCAAACAAGTAATCGGCTGCATTTTGATAGTTATTACCATGCTTGAAATAGTTCAGAAACATTCAACAAATGCATCTTCTGTGATTGAAACGGAAAAAAAATAAGGTGTTACCATGATAACTAGCCTTGAAAATATATTTTTAAAAAACAAAAACAAAAAAACTAAAAGCTTGACGTGTTTTCCACAATAATTATGTCGACGTGAGCATAGGGTTAATGTAATCTCTATATGATCAAATGGTTCACTATGCTCGTAAGTTGAAGAGTAACTCACTGAAATCCCCATGTAATGACGGCCACACAAAGGCTCAACTGCTCCCAGTTTTCGGTAGACCTCACCTTGCCAGCATTCCACCTGCGGCAGCGCCAGTGTCCATGACAGAACCCATGAAAACCAGAGGTGTCATCCCGATTCGCCTGTTCCGATTCATCTGTTCCCATTTCGCCTATTCCCGTTTCGCCTATCACTAACTGGCGATCCCATTTCGCCTAATAGTAATCCCAGTTTGCCTGATTGTGTGTGTGTGTGTGTGTGTGTGTGTGTGTGTGTGTGTGATCATCGCGTACACATTTTTGGGTTATTATTTCTGTTTCGGAACCGTCCATTACCATAACCTTTCAAGCGCCTATATGATGTGAGTAATTTTCATGATATATCCACAAAATGCATTGCAAATCACGGCTGTGGTGTGAAAATGACTTCTTTATTTGCAAATACACACCCCGCAGCCTTGCATCCGAAGCAACATCTTCTTGTCTTACACAGGTAATTACGCAACAGACCCAATTTCTCAAAGTTTCTCAAAAGAGAACGTTCGCATGGCTTTCCTGGGACATCTCAATACAGCAGCAGTGAGTGCACCTAGCTGTGTGCCTCCTGGATGCTTTACTGTTTTGCATCCTCCCCTACACAGGCCGCTCAGGCTTCTCTGTAAAGTTAGGCGCCCTTCACAGGGGAAGTGCACAATTTGTAGGCACCAGAGCCAGCTTACTTTCCCTCAGGTGACATTTCCACTTCCTCTGTTTTGCACCGTAGAACACAGTGTTGTGTTTCTCCGCCGAAGGACAAAACAAAGGGGAAAAAACACACAAAAAACCCAAACAAACAAAACAAAAACAGGACGATGCAGAACAGCCTGAAACCCAATGGAGCGTATCCGTTTTCTCCATCATCTTCACTACAAGTCTTAATCCCAACTGTTAAGAGACCAGTTTCATGCTTTCTGACAAACGTTATATCTGATCGATTCCTTGATTGTGACTGTCACCCATTAAGTGATGGTCACCACAGCTGCCCAGTCTCCAACGTGTAGACTGTCCGACCACTCTTTTGTATTTGTGTTTGTTTGTATTTGTGTTTAAATTCGGACTGCTCTCCCCAGGGAGAGCGTGTCGCTGCATGCACTACAGCGCCACCCATTTTTTTGTATTTTTTCCTGCGTGCAGTTTTATTTGTTTTTCCTGTCGAAGCGGATTCTTCTTCAGAATTTTGCCAGGAACAACCCTTTTGTTGCCGTGGGTTCTTTTACATGCACTAAGTGCACGCTGCACACGGGACCTCGGTTTATGGTCTCATCCGAGACTAGCGTCCAGACCACCACTCAAGGTCTAGTGGAGGGAGAGAAAATATCGGTGGCTGAGCCGTGATTCGAACCAGCGCGCTCATATTCTCTCGCTTCCTAGGCGGACGCGTTATCTCTAGGCCATCACTCCACACCCCATGTGGTCAATGGGGTCCACGGTCTTTTTAATCCATCCGTGGGCTAAATCGTGTGGGAAACCAGTTTCCACTGGATATCTTTCTATTGTTTCGCTCACTGGACTATGAAGAAGCGAACAGACAATGCTAGGTATCAGTAGAAGTCATTCAGTGCTAAAGGTAAATGTCATTTGTTTCATGTAATAATGACACACAAAGGTTTCAAAGTCTTGTTCAGTTACTCAGCTGTCTGTCTCACACGCTGGCCCAGTCTACTCCAGATATTTGAAAAATGTAAACAACTTGTTAATGTGGAGTGATGGCCTAGGGGTAACGCGTCCGCCTTGGAAGCGAGAGAATCTGAGCGCGCTGGTTCGAATCACGGCTCAGTCGCCGATATTTTCTCCCCCTCCACTTGACCTTCAGTGGTGGTCTGGACGCTAGTCATTCGGATGAGACCATAAACCGAGGTCCCGTGTACAGCATGCACTCAGCGCACGTAAAAGAACCCACGGTAACAAAAGGGTTGTTCCTGGCAAAATTCTGTAGAAAAATCCACTTCGATAGGAAAAACATAAAACTGCGCGCGGGATAAAATACCAAAAAATGGGTGGCGCTGTAATATAGCGACGCGCTCTTCCTGGGGAGAGCAGCCCGAATTTCACACAGAGAAATCTGTTGTGATAAAAAGAAATACAAATACAAATAAAAAAAATGATAACAATAAAGTTCGATAAATTTAGCATTCCCGCCGCAGCTTTAGCACAAATATAGCACTGGAACTTGTCCACTCACTCACTCTCTCATACCTTATCAAGTGGCCTTTAAATGGCTGGCTCTCAGTTTTCCTACCGTCTTCATGATTGATGATGCACAGGCAACGGGAAAGAATGACTAGGCTCGGCCGAACTCAGGTCAAGCCGGATTGCAGAAAAGGAAATAGTGTTGTTGTTTTTTGTTGTTGTTTTTTGGGGGGTGGGGGGGGGACAACCGACGACTTGAGCGGGACGGAGGCCGGAGAGGGGGGAGGATCGTGCTTTGTTGGGTATGTGGGGAGTGGGAGTGGGGGTTGGGGGCAGGTGGGGCCAGGACAGTAGAATCTACAGCAGGACACAGTAGTGTCTGGTGATCTAGGACAGTAGGGTCTGGTGATGTAGGGCAGTAGGATCTGGTGTTCTAGGACAGTAGGATCTGGTCTTCATGGACAGTAGGATACAGTAGGATCTGGTGATCTAGTACAGTAGGATCTGGTGATGTAGGGCAGTAGGATCTGGTGTTCTAGGACAGTAGGATCTGGTGATGTAGGGCAGTAGGATCTGGTGTTCTAGGACAGTAGGATCTGGTCTTCATGGACAGTAGGATACGGTAGGATCTGGTGATGTAGGGCAGTAGGATCTGGTGTTCTGGGACAGTAAGATCTGGTCTTCATGGACAGAAAGATACAGTAGGATCTGGTGCTCTAGGACAGAAGGATATGGTATTCAAGGACAGTAGAATACAGTAGGATCTGGTGCTCTAGGACAGTAGGATCTAGTATTCCTAGTATTCGAGGGCAATATGATCTGGCATTACAAAAAAAAAACGGTAGGTCTGGTGCTCTAAGACAGTAACATCTAGTATTCAAGGACAGTAGGATCTGGTGCTTTCGTACAGTAGGATCTGGTATTCAATGACAGTAGGATATAGTAGGATCTAGTGCTGTAGGACGGTAGGATATGGTATTCGAGGACAGTAGGATGCAGTAGGATCTGGTGCTGTAGGACGGTATGATATAGTATCAAGGACAGTAGGATTCAGTAGGATCTGGTGCTCTAAGACAGTAGGATGCAGTAGGATCTGGTGCTCTAAGACAGTAGGATTCAGTAGGATCTGGTGCTCTAAGACAGTAGGATGCAGTAGGGTCTGGTGCTCTAAGACAGTAGGAAAAAGGCAGCCAAAGGAGTGGGGGGGTGGGGGTGGCGGTATCGCACCTTTTTGTGTGTAGATGGGGGTGGGTGACATGACGAGAAGGTGCGATGGAAAAAATGGGGAGGGAGGGGGGGTGTTAGGTGTAGTGGTGGTGGTGGTGGTGGGGTTGGGGGGTTTGGGGGGGGTGACACTAATCACTAGCTTCACGCCTTTAGCAAAACAGTTGGGATAATGGCCACGATAATAGACCCCTCCCTACCTCCCACCCCGCCCCTTCCTTCCTCTTACCTGCACGTGTAAGGACGGCCCTGTCCCGTGACCGTGTAGCTGATAGCGGTGGCCGAGAAAGCACACATTTAACGGTCAACGAGGAGGAAGCCAGGGGAGACACCCTATACTGTCAGGAAGACTGCTCAATGACTGACGCCTTGCTGTGTCCCACTTATTAGGTATGGCGCGGGGTGGGACACACAGCTTAACCGCAAGACGATTTTCTGTACCGTGAGGTCTATGTTTAGCCCCATTCCAGAGGCTTTTCCTCGATGCATACAAAATTATTCTTTCCTGTTATTTTCTCCACCACCTCGCCCCCCGGAAAAAAGTCCGATTTTAACAGGAATGTCTTCCGATTGCCCCACCCTCCGTCCCTCCCCTCAACCACCTCGCCCTTCGCTGCCCTTCCCTCTCTCTTCAAGGAAGTGTTGTTTACCACGAAGACTTTAAATTATGTGGGATAAATGTCAAGCTTTGGCTCCTCAGTGTTCTTTATCACCCTAATCATTTGGAGGTTTTATTTTCCTGATACGTCACGCCACACACATCTTCAACACCTGCAATCGGCGTATCAATCTTTTAAACGTTTCTCAAGAATGGCAGATCCAGGATGAATGTGGCGTAACAGCTTGGAAACTCCTCATCTTAAGAAAATACGTACGCAAATATGTTCAGCTTTTCTTTTTAGTTGTTGACGTCCTTCAGCAGTGTCCTATTTGAAAATGTCACAATACAAACACAATGATTACGACAGGACAACAACAAGAAAGTCTCGTGTTCGGTCCTGTCGTCTTTTCTTCGTGAAAAGCCTGTAATCAGTACCTTTCAGAACCGTTTCAAACCTGTCAGACTACGTGACCGTTTTCCTTCTGTTTTTTTGTGTGCAGACGTCTCTTGTCAGTTGTGGACTTGAAAAGCGCTTTGTGAAGTGTGCCAATCAGCAACTGGCTGGAGGCTGCTCTCCCCTTTCTGTGTTGACGTGGTCAGGAGGTCCTGCATCTTATGGCCCTTGAGCTGGGGGATGGGGGCGAAGCATCAGGGGAAGGTGGTGGTGGGGGTTGTGGGGGGCCCCCCTTTCCTCCCATCCTCAAGCATCAACGTGTAATGATGATCCCCACCGCCTTGGTCCACGGCCCACGAGATAGTGCTGTGGCAGGAAGCGATTATTTGTGCACAACTTCTAATCAGAACCGCCGACTTGATCGGTCCGTGTGTCCGCAGTGGACACAATCCAATGTCAATTTGTCGTGATTTAGCCCCATTGGCGCGGCGTGTGATGGACACGATAATAAGGGTCCAATTTGGCTTCAATTACCGACCCATCAGGCGCGTTCCGATAGGCCTCTTAACTAATGAATGGAGCCGGATCAGGCACAATCAGCTATTACCCAGCCTCAGTCTAATTGCTCTTCTCTCAAAACGCGGGCACACAATGGGCAAACGAGTAATAACTCCTAATGTCCCCCCCTCCCCCCTCCCGCCCGATTATACACTGCCTTGCTCCCTCTTTCCACTTGGGACGGCTCAGCCTCCAGTCTGTGCTGTATTGATTTCTCTCTCTCCCCTCTTGCTCCCAGCCTTGGTCAGGCGTGATTGCCGAAGAAAATAATAATATTGTGCCGGAGGCTCATTTATTGGCCGCTTCAGTTTTCCATTTGCCCACGCTGCTCCCCCATTTGGCGTGACAACAAATTCAATTTGTCCTGATTCATGCACCCTTCCAAATCGCGACTCGTTTCTTCGCTCGTCTAAAAGTCGTTTTCGTGTTGAGGGAGGCAACTGGAGGGGTAATGACAGGGCTATGGCCCCTGGATCTCGGGGCCCCCAGCACTGCCACCAAGGCCGCTAGAGGTCTCTGGCTCTACAACTACGTCACTTCCCGCCCCCGCGGCACACAACAGGAAACATCAGACCCTTGTATACTGGGAAGGGTTTTTGCAGCACACGTAGTTCGAACCAAAATGGCCGTTGAGATCTTAGCTTTTAGAGATCTTAGAGATAATAAAATGTTCTTGTGTCTTGTAAAAGAGTCGAAGTAGCCACACAGTAATTCCTGTAAAGCTCCCTCGTCCTCTTCTCATCATTTCCATCCCCTCCCCTCCCCCCCCCCCTCCCCCCTACTGTGTAAACGCTCATCTGATGTTGGTACATTAATGTTCCCACCATCAAGACCTCCCTGGTCAAGTTTTTCCCGTCTTTACTTGGCAAATGATATATTCTAAAGTTTGGATATTTTCTTCTTTTTCTTTTTTTTTCTTTTTCTTTAAAAAAAAAATTTCATCAGGGAGAACGATGCTGGTTGTTTTTTTTTTTTTTTTTTTTTTTTTTTTTTTTTTTTGTAATTCATTTCTATTTCGTGTGTTGTGTCGTTTCGGAGGAAAGTCTTGAACATGTTTCATATGCTTTTCTTTCTTTTTTTTTCGACTGTGCGAGAAGTGTCATGGTGCCGGGCACGTATTGCGCCTAAACAAATAATTAATGTGTTTGATGAATAAGTCTGTATTGATGCTTCACCACCCTCATGCTTCATTGCGTGTAATACAAATAATAAGAATGATAACAATAATGATAATAACAATAATAATGATAATGATGATGATGATGATGACGACAACAACAAAACAACAACAATAATAATGATAATGATAAAGAAGGAGGGGGAGGAGAAGAAGAAACAGAAGGAGAAGCAGTAGCAGCAGCTGCAGAAGAAGAAGAAGATGATGATGATTATAATGACGATGATGATGATGATGATGATGATAAAGAAGAAGAAGAAGGTAATAAATGGGGGTATTATGACCACCCGTTCGGTCAGGGCACAGATCTACAAGTGTTTTCTTCTTCTGTGTATTCCCTTTCTTGTTCATTGCAAAAACTACGGTTACAACATTTATGTTTCATGAAGAATTACCTAATCATCGGACGATGGTGACATTGTTACAATAACGGTGATGATGTTGCGAGACACTGGCCGCCGATAACCCTTTTTGGATGGGGAAGGCCACGCGCTTTTCTCACGCACATCCCAGCTTTGGAAACGAGAGAGACAGCGAGAGAGAGAGAGAGAGAAAGAGAGAGACAGAGGAAGGACCGAAGAGAGAGGGAGAGAGAGAGAGAGGAGGGGATGAAGAGCGAGAGAGACAGACAGACAGAGACAGAAGCAGAGAGAGGAAGGGACTAAGAGAGAGAGAGAGAGAGGAAGGGACGAAGAGCGAAAGAGAGACAGACAGACAGGGAGAGACAGAGACAGAGGGAGGGACTAAGAGCTGAAAGGGTGTGTTGGGAGAAGGGAAGGGACGGGGGGCAGGGGGGTGGGACTGGACAGGAGTGTGCGGAGGGCATGGGTGGGGGTGAGGGGGGTATCTCAGTGAGGATTCCACGGCGGAGTGGCCTTTTGGCCGTAGTGCCAGAGTCAGTTGTGGTGTGGCTGACGCGGCTGTCAGTGGACGGCAGCAGCGGAGGGGACGGACGGACATGCGATAGTCTCTGTGGGCAGCTGGGGGTGGGGGTGGGGGGACATGGGCTGCAGGCGATGCCAGTGGACCCTGCTTCTGTGTGTGTGTGTGTGTGTGTGTGTGTGTGTGTGTGTGTGTGTGTGTGTGTGTGTGTGTGTGTGTGTTCGTTCTTTAGTTTAACGTCTTTTCACTGTAAGTGATATTAGACGAGGGTTGGAAAAAATCGAATGTGGAAAAGAAATTACTGTGCACGCATGCGAGTAAGTGATAGTGTGTGTGCTTGCGTATGTGCGTGTGTGTGCGTGCGTGCGTGTGTGTGTGTGTTACATATAGAAAATGACTGATTTAAGTTTTGTTTAAAAGCATGACAATATAACATCTTTCTAATGAAAAACTAACAACTAGATTAGCGAACCAACTGGACTATTTAACAAGGATTTGAAAAAGTCATACATTAGCAATGGACTCCTGAAGTTTGTCAACACTGAAGATGATTTCAGTTCAGGGATTGAGACTTTAACATATGGCAAGTTAGTATAATTTATGATTGGCTGTTATGTGAGCACCACAGATGCAAGAAACATTACCGACATACTTGGTCTTTAAACAATTCACTTTCCATCTGCAGATCAGAGAAATAATTTGCCTCTTATGAAAATCATTTTGGTAATGTTTTCCCATGAAACCATACATTTTCTGTATATTGTTATGTAACTCCGAGTTACCGGTGTTTTTTTCTTCAAGCTGAAATTTTAACCATTGGACTTTTTCTACCATGGTGTAACATTCCTGTAGTGAAAGAGAAATCTTTAAATCTAACTCCTTCATGGAACCTGTTGCTCCTTTTTTAGCCAAAATGTCAACCTTTTCATTATAGTAAAAACCGCAATGAGAAGGAATCCAGAAAAAGGTTTTGTAAGAGCCTCTTAGTAAGAGTTCGTGAATCAAATGGTTGATTTCAATAATGAGTTCATACCTAACCGTTTCTTTTAAAAGTTTAATAGAGTGAAGAACTGATTTAGAATCAACACAAAATAGATTCTGAAATATAGTTTTCGGAAGGATATCATAAAATTTAACGCCATTAGAATTGCTATGTGTTCAGCCTCTTCCAGATGAAATGAGTTTTAAAAGTTAAGGTCTGGAATGACGAAAGCAGCACCTGCTCTATTATTCACAACAGAGCCGTCTGTAAATATATTTAGATGATTAGAGTATTTCTCTTCCAAATAAGTTCGTAAATGCGATGTAAATAAATTTATTTTGTCATCTTTGGTCAGATCAGTATGATCGATATGAAATTGCGCTCTTTGGAGTTCCCATACAGGAGTAGGTGATACCACACACCTTTTAGCAAAATGCGGGGGTTTATACTCGCCGTAATTTGTTAAAATATTTGACGTGTATGTTCCCAGTGTGGTATGAGAAGATATAGATCTACTTCTCTTTGGAAAATCGCGGTCGGATTTGAGAGTCATTTCTAATTCCAAATCATTTTCATCGGTTAAACTTCTCAAGACAAATTTACTACACGCAAGTTCGGAACTTTAATGGTAATACTCCCGCTGCACTGTACGTTTTCTTACTGGAAGCATGGGATGGTAAGACGAGTGCCAGTTTATATGCTCTGCAGTCTATGCTTTGATTTTTTTTTCAATAAGTATTTCGGTGCACTGAAGTATATTTCTTGTGCATATATAAGTTTTGACCGAACAAGTGATGTGCAAAGGTGTAGCAGAGTGAATATGTCCTGGCTCCATGGTTGTTTGCATACTATTTTCAAGAAGTTTAATGTTTTCCTGGCCTTTGTTAAAATGTAATCGATATGACAATTCCAAGTTAATTTTGATGCAAGGTGCACTCCAAGGAATTTAACTACTTTTTTTATATTCAAGGGTGTTATCGTAAATTTTAAAGGAAGGCAATGTTGCTGGACTTGATCCATTATTAAAAAGCATCAAGTGTGTTTTTTTCGATTGATATTTGCAGACCATTCTCGCTCATATAATTTGCTACTGTGTATAACTCATTTTGATATAGTTTTTTTGTGTAATTCATATATTGGGCAGGTGTATTCTTTTTGATTGTAACTTTCATCCACATACAGATATCGTCAGTGTATTGAACCATTACAACATTCTTTGTTAGTTTTTTTTTGGTAGATCATTCATTGGAATGTTGAACAATATTGGAGCAATTACAGAGCCCTGGAGCCAGTTGCATTGCTCGGACGGAAGAGCCTAGTATGGGCGGAAGCTACTAACTGTGTGTAGAATGGAACTGACCAATGTCGTAGTTCGGTCAACGTAGGCATTATTTTAGTCACGTGTAACTGTCAAAAAGTTAGAACCAAGCAATGCAACTGGCACCTGAGGAATACATGTCTGCAATGTTCGTGTATGTTCGTGTAGATGAATACGTATTCCCTATTTTTAGCCTGAATTCTTCTGTTTTCAAAGAAGTCTTTTATATAGTTATACATATGTCCCGATAACCCAATCGTGTTCAGTTTTAACACTAGACGTGAATGTCACACTTGGTCATAGGCTTTAGTAATGTCGAAAAAAGTTGCAAGCAAACATTTTCGTCTCGCAGATTGGTGCTTAACCTGAGTGGTTAATTTCACTAAATGATCAATTGTGGATCTTCTTTTCTTTCTTTTTTTAAACCTGCTTGATTTACAGGGATGACATTATTCTTTTCACAGTAGTAGATGAGTCTGTTTAACATTTTTTTTTTTTTAGCAATTTACAGACTTGAGAAGTGAGTGCTATAGGCATGTAACTGCCAATGTGTGTTTTTGGTTTGCCTTGTTTGTGGATTGCAACTATTATTGACTCCTTCCAGATTTTAGGGAGAACATCAGTGTCCCAAGATCTTTTCAATATATTAAGAAGAATGTTGATCCATTTATCTTGTAGATACTTAATAATTTTATTAGAAATTGCATCAATTCCTACCGATGTTTTGTTATTTGAAATGGAATAGACTGCATCTTTCATTTCTGGGTGTGTTACATTAACGCAATGTTGATTATCAGGAGTAGGATCGTTATAAATTTCAGATTTTTCTTCGTTTTCTCTGAGTGCTATCTGTACCTGTGGTAGTCACTGCTTACTTTGGAAAACAAGTTGACAAATGCTCTAGCTTTTTCTGACGTTGAATGGAATTTGTTGTTTCTAAAAGTGACAGGATATTCTGGGAGTTTTATCCCATTCTTCGTGATATTTAATTGATTCCACACTTCTTTTAGTATCTCTATAGTCTGAGACTTCGGTGTTACAAAATGTTGTCCAATATGTCTTCTTGACTTGTTCTGTTACTCTATTACTCTTTAATTTGGCGTGGTTCATAGCCTTGTGGTTCTGAGTCGATACTTTCCTTCTATATATTCTAAATGTATGCTTTTTCTTAATCACCGCTCCATCCCAGTTTGTAGTCCACTAAACATTGCCAAAGTGGTTACAGTTTTTAACGCTGCATGTATTCATTTTTGGGGGGGACAATGTGTGTGTGTGTGTGTGTGTGTGTGTGTGTGTGTGTGTGTGTGTGTGTGTGTGTCTGTTTGTCTGTCTGTTTGTCTGTGTGTGTGTGTGTGTGTGTGTGTGTGTGTGTGTGTGTGTGTGTGTGTGTGTGTGTGTTGTGCATTCATGACATAGACATGGACAGGAAAAAGAAGAGTATCGTGAGTGTCAGAGAAAGTTAAGCTCGGCACGCTTGGACACGCCAAATAATAAACCATAATCATAAAATAGAGAGAGAGAGGAGAGAGAGAGAGAGAGAGAGAGAGAGAGAGAGAGAGAGACGGAGAAAAAACACACCAGACAGACGTCTCCTGATTCTGCTGAATACGACAAATGACAGAAAATAACCCCTTGAGCAATGTCTAATTACTGTCATTGCCTCTGCATGAAACCAGAAGTTTTTGTATTGCACTGCATGGTATTGTATTGTATTGTATTGTATTGTATTGCATCATATTGCATTGCAATGTATTGTATTGTACTGCATTACTTTTATTGTATTGTATTGCATCATATTGCATTGCAATGTATTGTATTGTACTGCATTACTTTTTGTTGCTGTTGTTGTTGTTGTAATCTGTTCCTCTGAGAAATTCGGGCTGCTCTTCTCTGGGAAGAGTGTGTCACCGCAGTGCAGGTGTATGTTTTCCTTTCACAGTGTACTCTTTGTAGCAAAACTTTCACACGCTAATTAACAGTTTTATATCGCGTGGCACAGAAGTGTTCCAGCACAGAATCTCGTGATTAATGACGAAATTATACATGTGGTGTTCTGTTCCTTTGTCAAGCACGTGGGGGGCAGGGGAGGAGGGGCAGAAAGGGAGTGCTTCTCATCAATGTTTATTAGGCAAAGAGCCGAGAGAGCGGATGGGGAAGAAGAAAAGCGAATTGTTGATGTGCATGCTGATTGTACGGATAGTTAATGGTGCGTAAGTGCGCAATCAATGTTCGGCTTGCTGGCAGGCCTACTGAACGATGTATGATAATTGTTCCTGTTATCATCACTGCGAATAAAACCGTTTTAACCCTGACATAGCATCACGCTCCGCGGGCCATAGGCTCTGCAAGGGAGAACAGCACTCACAAGGGAAAAAAAACAAAAAAAACCAAACAAACAAACACACACAAAAAAAAAAAAAAAACGACGACAGTTTTTCGCATGACCAAGTGCTTGTCAAGCGTACAATCTCTGGGTTGTGAGCCCGAGCGGAAACTGTCAACTACACCACAACAGCATAAAAATAAGATACCCTGAAATTGGAACATGTCATGTGACAGGCGTCAGAACTCTCACCCACAGAGCAGTTAGTCTTAGGCGTAAAAGAAAAAAAAAAGCAGCGGCTAAAGCAGAATGTTCATAACGCATGAAATAGAACGCGTGAGGCAGACGGCAACTGTCAAACATCTACATTAACCCCTTGATTGAGAATCCTGGTGAAATGAGACCAGTGTAACATGGCTCGTTTGTTCGCGTACTGCCTTCTTGCGTATTTATCAATGGTGTCGTAGATTTTGCCAAACTAAAAGTCAAGCATTTCCAAGAGAACGGTGTCAAGATAAGGACTGATGACTGATATTCTGACCTATGAGCTCAATCTTACCTCAGTCAGGCGACAGCCTTTTAATGACGAGCATACGCTTCAGAACCAGTCAAGTGGTGAAATAAAACAAATTATAGATCAGGTACCCCCGAACACGGAGTATGCTGCCTACATGGCGAGGTAAAAACGGTCATACACGTAAAAGCCTACCCGTGTATACAAGTGAACGTGGGAGTTGCAGCCCACGAACAAAGAAGTGTAG